>NC_140209.1:72727705-73317705 GCF_951802725.1 Rutilus rutilus
TGGTTACTATGGAGTTTTTATAGAGTTCTTAGCATGATCTTGGCATGATTTAACACTTAACTAATCGCTATTAGCATGTAGCTATTCACTGCTAGCATATGTAGCATGTTGGAAGTGCTGTTTGCTAGCATGAGTCAAAAGAGCCAAACCTCATCTCTATACGATGTTCTGATACAGAGATATAGGTCTTGCAAAACGGTTGCTAGGGTACTCAAGTTTGGTTGCTATGGAGTTGCTTGGGAGCTGGGAGCTTTAAACTTAAGAAGTTTAAAGTGGTTTGAAGTTTAAAGTAGTTTAAAGTAGTTTGAAGTTTATGATAGATATATAAATAAGTTAGATAGATACACACAAACACACACACACACACACACACACACACACACACACACACACATTCAGACTACCTCACTCAGACACACACACACACACACTCAGAGTTTATGAGTTTAGAGTTTATATGTGTACGAGTTTTTGAGTTTAGAGTTTATAAGTTTAAATGAGTTTAGAGTTCAGAGTTTATTAATTTATGAGTTTAAGAGTTCATAAGTCTATGAATTCATGAGTTTATTAGTTAATTAGCTATTAAATTTAAGTTAATTAGTTTATAAATGTATGAGATTAGAGTTTATTAGTTTAAATGAGTTTCATTGGCTAATATATATAGAACGGCAGTTTGGTTTAGTCTTCAAGGTGTTTAGATTTAAATTTTTGTCGGTTGGTGAGTTTGAATCTGGATTTGAATTTTTTAGAACTCCCCATTGTAAGTCAATGGGAGTTTTTCCGAGTTTTGATCGTCATTTGTAGGAAAACCGTAAGTCCGATTAGTCTGAAAAGATAAAGCAACGCGAGTCAGAACAGTTTGAGTGTCTGAGCCGAGTTTGGAGTATGTAGAGTTAAAGCTCTAGGACGAGTTTCATATAGAAATTTTAGTCTCGGAATAATAATAATAATAATAATAATAATAATAAGTTTAAATAGGATTTCAATATGTTGGCTCTCTCAAGCCAACTTAATAAGTTTAAATAGGATTTCAATATGTTGGCTTTCTCAAGCCAACTTAACTAGATGCGAAAGTTCGTCGAGACAAACTTTAAGTTGGCTTGAGAAAGTTTGGACCAGAACGTTTTTTTGCTAGGCGGTTGCTAGGATGTTATGGGTGGTCGCTATGGTGTTGCTAGGCGGTTGCTAGGGTCTTTGGGGTGGTTGCTAGGGGGTTGCTAGGGTATTCTGGGTGGTTGCTAGGGTGTTTTGGGTGGTTGCTAGGCGGTTGCTAGGGTGTTTTGGGTGGTTGCTAGGCGGTTGCTAGGGTTTTTGGGTGGTTGCTAGGGTATTCTGGGTGGTTGCTAAAGTGTTTTGGGTGGTTGCTACGGTGTTTTGGGTGGTTGCTAGGGTGTTTTGGGTGTTTTGGGTAGTTGCTAGGGTGTTTTGGGTGGTTGCTAGGGTGTTTTGGGTGGTTGCTAGGCGGTTGCTAGGATATTTTGGGTGGTTGCTAGGGTCTTTTGGGTGGTTGCTAGGCGGTTGCTAGGGTCTTTTGGGTGGTTGCTAGGCGGTTGCTAGGGTCTTTTGGGTGGTTGCTAGGGTCTTTTGGGTGGTTGCTAGGCGGTTGCTAGGATATTTTGGGTGGTTGCTAGGGTCTTTTGGGTGGTTGCTAGGCGGTTGCTAGGGTGTTTTGGGTGGTTGCTAGGCGGTTGCTAGGGTCTTTTGGGCGGTTGCTAGGGTCTTTTGGGTGGTTGCTAGGGTGTTCTGGGTGGTTGCTAGGCGTTGCTAGGGTCTTTTGGGTGGTTGCTAGGATATTCTGGGTAGTTGCTAGGCGGTTGCTAGGATATTTCTGATGGTTGCTAGGGTCTTTTGGGTGGTTGCTAGGCGGTTGCTAGGGTATTTTCGGTGGTTGCTAGGGGCTTTTGGGTGGTTGCTAGGCAGTTGCTAGGGTATTTTGGGTGGTTGCTAGGGTGTTCTGGGTGGTTGCTAGGCAGTTGCTAGGGTGTTCTGGGTGGTTGCTATGGTGTTGCTAGGCGGTTGCTAAGGTATTCTGGGTGGTTGCTAGGGTGTTCTGGGTGGTTGCTAGGATGGTCTGGGTGGTTGCTAGGCGGTTGCTAGGATATTTTGGGTGGTTGCTAGGGTCTTTTTGGGTGGTTGCTAGGCGGTTGCTAGGGTATTTTAGGTGGTTGCTAGGGTGTTCTGGGTGGTTGCTAGGTGGTTGCTAGGGTGTCCTGGGTGGTTGCTATGGAGATTTTAGGCCATTACTTATTGGCTGCTCGATAATATAAATCCTCTGAGGGAGAGAGAGAGGGAGAGAAACGCAGGGGTGTCAGGCCCTTTGTGTCTGTGTGTGTGAAAACGTCGGTTTGGATTTGAATTTTTTTAGAATGCCCAATGTTAAGTCAATGGGAGTTTTTCCGAGTTTTGATCGTCATTTTTAGGAAAACCGTAAGTCCGATCAGTCTGAAAAGATAGAGCACACCGAGTCAGATCTGTTTGAGTGTCTGAGCCGATTTTGGAGTATGTAGAGTTAAAGCTCTAGGAGGAGTTTGAGTCAGATTTTTTAGTAAGAAGAATAATAATAATAACTAGATGCGAAAGTTCGTCGAGACAAACTTTAAGTTGGCTTGAGAAAGTTTGGACCGGAAAGTTTTTTGCTAGGCGGTTGTTAGGATGTTATGGGTGGTCGCTATGGTGTTGCTAGGCGGTTGCTAAGGTATTCTGGGTGGTTGCTAGGCGGTTGCTAGGGTATTTTGGGTGGTTGCTAGGGTGTTTTGGGTGGTTGCTAGGCGGTTGCCAGGGTCTTTTGTGTGGTTGCTAGGCGGTTGCTAGGGTGTTCTGGGTGGTTGCTAGGATATTTTGGGTGGTTGCTAGGGTCTTTTGGGTGGTTGCTAGGGTATTTTGGGTGGTTGCTAGGCGGTTGCTAGGGTGTTTTGGGTGGTTGCTAGGCGGTTTTGGGTGGTTGCTAGGCGGTTGCTAGGGTATTTTGGGTGGTTGCTAGGGTGTTCTGGGTGGTTGCTAGGCAGTTGCTAGGGTGTTATGGGTGGTTGCTATGGTGTTGCTAGGCGTTGCTAGGGTGTTTTGGGTGGTTGCTAGGCGGTTTTGGGTGGTTGCTAGGCGGTTGCTAGGGTATTTTGGGTGGTTGCTAGGGTGTTCTGGGTGGTTGCTAGGCAGTTGCTAGGGTGTTATGGGTGGTTGCTATGGTGTTGCTAGGCGTTGCTAAGGTATTCTGGGTGGTTGCTAGGTGGTGGCCAGGGTGTTCTGGGTGGTTGCTAGGCTGTTTTGGGTGGTTGCTAGGGTATTCTGGGTGGTTGCTAGGGTCTTTTGGGTGGTTGCTAGGCGGTTGCTAGGGTCTTTTGGGTGGTTGCTAGGGTCTTTTGGGTGGTTGCTACGGTGTTCTGGGTGGTTGCTAGGGTCTTTTGGGTGGTTGCTAGGCGGTTGCTAGGGTCTTTTGGGTGGTTGCTAGGGTCTTTTGGGTGGTTGCTACGGTGTTCTGGGTGGTTGCTAGGGTCTTTTGGGTGGTTGCTAGGCGGTTGCTAGGGTGTTCTGGGGGGTTGCTATGGTATTCAGGGCGGTTGATATGGTGTTACTAGGTGGTTGGTAGTTATCACAGATGGTTACTATGGAGTTTTTATAGAGTTCTTAGCATGATCTTGGCATGATTTAACACTTAACTAATCGCTATTAGCATGTAGCTATTCACTGCTAGCATATGTAGCATGTTGGAAGTGCTGTTTGCTAGCATGAGTCAAAAGAGCCAAACCTCATCTCTATACGATGTTCTGATACAGAGATATAGGTCTTGCAAAACGGTTGCTAGGGTACTCAAGTTTGGTTGCTATGGAGTTGCTTGGGAGCTGGGAGCTTTAAACTTAAGAAGTTTAAATTGGTTTGAAGTTTAAAGTAGTTTAAAGTAGTTTGAAGTTTATGATAGATATATAAATAAGTTAGATAGATACAAACAAACAAACACACACACACACACACACACACACACACACACACACACACACACACACTCACACAGACTACCTCGCTCACACACTCACTCAGACACACACACACACACACACTCAGAGTTTATGAGTTTAGAGTTTATAAGTGTACAAGTTTTTGAGTTTAGAGTTTATAAGTTTAAATGAGTTTAGAGTTCAGAATGTATTAATTTATGAGTTTAAGAGTTCATAAGTCTATGAATTCATGAGTTTATTAGTTAATTAGTTATTAAATTTAAGTTAATTAGTTTATAAGTGTATGAGATTAGAGTTTATTAGTTTAAATGAGTTTCATTGGCTAATATATATAGAATGGCAGTTTGAATTAGTTTTCAAGGGATTTAGATTTAAATTTTTGTCGGTTGGTGAGTTTGAATTTTTTTAGAATGCCCAATGTTAAGTCAATGGGAGTTTTTCCGAGTTTTGATCGTCATTTGTAGGAAAACCGTAAGTCCGATCAGTCTGAAAAGATAAAGCAACTAACTTCAGATCAGTTTGAGTGTGTGAGCCGAGTTTGGAGTATGTAGAGTTAAAGCTCTAGGACGAGTTTGAGTCAACAGTTTTTAACAGAAGAATAATAATAATAATAATAATAATAAGTTTAAATAGGATTTCAGTAAGTTGGCTCTCTCAAGCCAACTTAATAATAATAAGTTTAAATAGGATTTCAATATGTTGGCTCTCTCAAGCCAACTTAATAACTAGAAAAAAAAGTTTGTTGAGACAAACTTTAAGTTGGCTTGAGAAAGCCGGACCAGAGAGTTTGAAGAAGTTAAAAGTAGTTAGAAGTTTAAAGTAGTTAGAAGTAGTTTGAAGTTTGAAGTAGTTTGAAGTTTGAAGTAGTTTGAAGTTTAAAGTAGTTTAAATTTTGATTGATAAATTAGTTAGAAAGAAAGAATAGTTAGAAAGAAAGAATAGTTAGAAAGAAAGAAAAGTTAGAAAGAAAGAAAGAAAGAAAGAGAAAGAAAAAAGAAAGATTAGTTAGAAAGAAAGAAAAAAGAAAGAAAGATTAGTTAGAAAGAAAGAAAGAAAGATTAGGTATAAAGAAAGAAAGAACGAAAGAAAGATTAGGTAGAAAGAAAGAAAAAAGAAAAGATTAGTTAGAAAGAAAGAAAGAAAGTAAGATTAGGTATAAAGAAAGAAAGAACGAAAGAAAGATTAGGTAGAAAGAAAGAAAAGTTAGAAAGAAAGAAAGAAAGAAAGAAAGAAAGAAAGAAAGAAAGAAAGATTAGTTAGAAAGAAAGAAAGAAAGAAAGAAAGAAAGATTAGGTATAAAGAAAGAAAGAAAGAAAGAAAGATTAGGTATAAAGAAAGAAAGAAAGATTAGGTATAAAGAAAGAAAGAAAGAAAGAAAGAAAGAAAGAAAGAAAGAAAGAAAGAAAGAAAGATTAGTTAGAAAGAAAGAAAAAAGAAAGAAAGATTAGTTAGAAAGAAAGAAAGATTAGGTATAAAGAAAGAAAGAAAGAAAGAAAGAAAGAAAGAAAGAAAGAAAGAAAGATTAGTTAGAAAGAAAGAAAAAAGAAAGAAAGATTAGTTAGAAAGAAAGAAAGAAAGATTAGGTATAAAGAAAGAAAGAACGAAAGAAAGATTAGGTAGAAAGAAAGAAAAAAGAAAAGATTAGTTAGAAAGAAAGAAAGAAAGATTAGGTAGAAAGAAAGAAAGAAAGATTAGGTATAAAGAAAGAAAGAAAGAAAGAAAGAAAGAAAGAAAGAAAGAAAGAAAGAAAGAAAGATTAGGTATAAAGAAAGAAAGAAAGAAAGAAAGAAAGAAAGAAAGAAAGAAATATAAGGTATAAAGAAAGAAAGAAAGAAAGAAAGAAAGAAAGAAAGAAAGAAAGAAAGAAGAAAGATTAGTTAGAAAGAAAGAAAGAAAGAAAGATTAGGTATAAAGAAAGAAAGAAAGAAAGATTAGGTATAAAGAAAGAAAGAAAGATTAGGTATAAAGAAAGAAAGAAAGAAAGAAAGAAAGAAAGAAAGAAAGAAAGAAAGAAAGATTAGGTATAAAGAAAGAAAGAAAGAAAGAAAGAAAGAAAGAAAAAAAAATATAAGGTATAAAGAAAGAAAGAAAAAGATTAGGTATAAAGAAAGAAAGAAAGAAAGAAAGAAAGAAAGAAAGATTAGGTAGAAAGAAAGAATGAAAGAAAAAAGAAAGAAAGATTAGCTAGAAAGAAAGAATGAAAGAAAAAAGAAAGAAAGATTAGCTAGAAAGAAAAAAAGAAAGAAAGAAAGATTGTAAGAAAGAAAGAAAGATTAGGTAGAAAGAAAGAATGAAAGAAAAAAGAAAGAAAGATTAGCTAGAAAGAAAGAAAGAAAGATTGTAAGAAAGAAAGAAAGATTAGGTAGAAAGAAAGAATGAAAGAAAAAAGAAAGAAAGATTAGCTAGAAAGAAAGAAAGAAAGAAAGAAAGAAAGAAAGAAAGAAAGAAAGAAAGAAAGAAAGATTAGGTATAAAGAAAGAAAGAACGAAAGAAAGATTAGGTAGAAAGAAAGAAAAGTTAGAAAGAAAGAAAGAAAGAAAGAAAGAAAGAAAGAAAGAAAGAAAGAAAGATTAGGTATAAAGAAAGAAAGAACGAAAGAAAGATTAGGTAGAAAGAAAGAAAAGTTAGATAAGTCAGTCAGATAGATAGATAGATAGATAGATAGATAGATAGATAGATAAGTTCAAAAGATAGATAGATAGATAGATAGATAGATAGATAGATAAGTTCAAAAGATAGATAGATAGATAAGTTCAAAAGATAGATAGATAGATAATAGATTCAAGCATGATTTACCATAGTTTACCATGATTTACCATAGTTTACCATGATTTACCATGATTTACCATAGTTTACCATAATTTACTATAGTATACCATGATTTACCATGTTCAAGTATGATTTACTGATTCTAGCATGATTTGTCATAGATTACCATCATTTTCCATAGTTTACCATGATTTACTATAGTATACCACGATTTACCATGTTCAAGTATAATTTACTGATTCTAGCATGATTTACCATAGTTTACCATGATTTACCACGATTTACCATAGTTTACCATGATTTACTATAGTATACCATGATTTACCATGTTCAAGTATGATTTATTGATTCTAGCATGATTTACCATAGTTTACCATGATTTACCACGATTTACTATAGTTTACCATGATTTACTATAGTATACCACGATTTGCCATGTTCAAGTATAATTTACTGATTCTAGCATGATTTACCATAGTTTAGCATGATTTACCATAGTTTACCATGATTTACCATAGTTTACCATTATTTACTATAGTATACCAAGATTTACCATGTTCAAGTATGATTTACTATGATTCTAGCATGATTTACCATATTTTACCACGATTTACCATAGTTTACCATGATTTACCATAGTTTACCATGCTAGCATGATGCTAGAATTTTTTTACCATGTTGCTAGCATGGTTTACCATGATTTACCATAGTTTACCATGATTTACCACGATTTACCATAGTTTACCATGATTTACTATAGTATACCATGATTTACCACGATTTTCCATAGTTTACCATGATTTACTATAGTATACCATGATTTACCATGTTCAAGTATGATTTACTGATTCTAGCATGATTTAGCATAGTTTACCATGATTTACCACGATTTACCATAGTTTACCATGATTTACTATAGTATACCACGATTTACCATGTTCAAGTATGATTTATTGATTCTAGCATGATTTACCATAGTTTACCATGATTTACCACGATTTACTATAGTTTACCATGATTTACTATAGTATACCACGATTTGCCATGTTCAAGTATAATTTACTGATTCTAGCATGATTTACCATAGTTTAGCATGATTTACCATAGTTTACCATGATTTACCATGATTTACCATAGTTTACCATTATTTACTATAGTATACCAAGATTTACCATGTTCAAGTATGATTTACTATGATTCTAGCATGATTTACCATATTTTACCACGATTTACCATAGTTTACCATGATTTACCATAGTTTACCATGCTAGCATGATGCTAGAATTTTTTTACCATGTTGCTAGCATGGTTTACCATGATTTACCATAGTTTACCATGATTTACCACGATTTACCATAGTTTACCATGATTTACTATAGTATACCATGATTTACCACGATTTTCCATAGTTTACCATGATTTACTATAGTATACCATGATTTACCATGTTCAAGTATGATTTACTGATTCTAGCATGATTTAGCATAGTTTACCATGATTTACCACGATTTACCATAGTTTACCATGATTTACTATAGTATACCACGATTTACCATGTTCAAGTATAATTTACTGATTCTAGCATGATTTGCCATAGTTTACCATGATTTACCACGATATACCATAGTTTACCATGATTTACTATAGTATACCATGATTTACCATGTTCAAGTATGATTTATTGATTCTAGCATGATTTACCATAGTTTACCATGATTTACCACGATTTACAATAGTTTACCATGATTTACTATAGTATACCATGATTTACCATGTTCAAGTATGATTTATTGATTCTAGCATGATTTACCATAGTTTACCATGATTTACCACGATTTACAATAGTTTACCATGATTTACTATAGTATACCACGATTTGCCATGTTCAAGTATAATTTACTGATTCTAGCATGATTTACCACAGTTTAGCATGATTTACCATAGTTTACCATGATTTACCATGATTTACCATAGTTTACCATTATTTACTATAGTATACCATGATTTACCATGTTCAAGTATGATTTACTATGATTCTAGCATGATTTACCATAGTTTACCACGATTTACCATAGTTTACCATGATTTGCCATAGTTTACCATGCTAGCATGATTATCATGTTGCTAGCATGATGCTAGAATTTTTTTACCATGTTGCTAGCATGGTTTACCATAGTTTACCATGATTTACTATAGTATACCATGATTTACCACAATTTACCATAGTTTACCATGATTTACTATAGTATACCATGATTTACCATGTTCAAGTATGATTTACTGATTCTAGCATAGAAAGAAATAGAAAGAAAGAAAGAAAGAAAGAAAGAAAGAAAGAAAGAAAGAAAGAAAAATTAGGTATAAAGAAAGAAAGAACGAAAGAAAGATTAGGTATAAAGAAAGAAAGAACGAAAGAAAGATTAGGTAGAAAGAAAGAAAAGTTAGAAAGAAAGAAAGAAAGAAAGAAAGAAAGAAAGAAAGAAAGAAAGAAAGAAAGAAAGAAAGATTAGGTAGAAAGAAAGAAAAGTTAGATAAGTCAGATAGATAGATAGATAGATAGATAGATAAGTTCAAAAGATAGATAGATAGATAGATAGATAGATAGATAGATAGATAGATAGATAGATAGATAGATAAGTTCAAAAGATAGATAGATAGATAGATAAGTTCAAAAGATAGATAGATAGATAGATAATAGATAGATAGATAGATAGATAGATAGATAGATAGATAGATAGATCTATGTATGATTTATTGATTCTAGCATGATTTACCATAGTTTACCATGATTTACCACGATTTACTATAGTATACCATGATTTACTATAGTATACCACGATTTGCCATGTTCAAGTATAATTTACTGATTCTAGCATGATTTACCATAGTTTACCATGATTTACCACGATTTACAATAGTTTACCATGATTTACTATAGTATACCATGATTTACCATGTTCAAGTATGATTTATTGATTCTAGCATGATTTACCATAGTTTACCATGATTTACCACGATTTACTATAGTATACCATGATTTACTATAGTATACCACGATTTGCCATGTTCAAGTATAATTTACTGATTCTAGCATGATTTACCACAGTTTAGCATGATTTACCATAGTTTACCATGATTTACCATGATTTACCATAGTTTACCATTATTTACTATAGTATACCATGATTTACCATGTTCAAGTATGATTTACTATGATTCTAGCATGATTTACCATAGTTTACCACGATTTACCATAGTTTACCATGATTTACCATAGTTTACCATGCTAGCATGATTATCATGTTGCTAGCATGATGCTAGAATTTTTTTACCATGTTGCTAGCATGGTTTACCATGATTTACCATAGTTTACCATGATTTACTATAGTATACCATGATTTACCACAATTTACCATAGTTTACCATGATTTACTATAGTATACCATGATTTACCATATGATTTACTGATTCTAGCATGATTTAGCATAGTTTACCATGATTTACCATAGTTTACCATGATTTACCACGATTTACCATAGTTTACCATGATTTACTATAGTATACCATGATTTACCATGTTCAAGTATGATTTACTGATTCTAGCATGATTTATCATAGATTACCATGATTTAGCATAGTTTACCATGATTTACCACGATTTACCATAGTTTACCATGATTTACTATAGTATACCATGATTTACCATGTTCAAGTATGATTTACTGATTCTAACATGATTTATCATAGTTTACCATGATTTACCACGATTTACCATAGTTTACTATGATTTACTATAGTATACCATGATTTACCATGTTCAAGTATGATTTACTGATTGTAGCATAGATAGATAGATAAGGTTTGTAGATAGATAGATAGATAGATAGATAGATAGATAGATAGATAGATAGATAGATAGATAAGGTTTGAAGATAGATAGATAGATAGATAGATAGATAGATAGATAGATAGATAGATAGATAGATAGATAGATAGAGTTAAAAAGATAGATAGATAGATAGATAGATAGATAGATAGATAGATAGATAAGTTAAAAAGATAGATAGATAGATTAGTTAAAAAGATAGATAGATAGATAGATAGATAGATAGATAGATAGATAGATAGATAGATAGATAAGTTAAAAAGATAGATAGATAGATAGATAGATAGATTAGTTAAATAGATAGTTAAATAGATAGATAGATAGATAGATAGATAGATAGATAAGTTAAAAAGATAGATAGATAGATAGATAGATAGATAGATAGATAGATAGATAGATAGATAGATAGATAAGGTTTGAAAATAGATAGATAGATATATAGATAGATAGATAGATAGATAGATAGATAGATAGATAGATAGATAAGTTAGTTAGAAAGATAGATAGATTAGTAAGGAAGATAGATAAGTTAGTTAGAAAGATAGATAGATTAGAAAGAAAGATAGATAAGTTAGTTAAAAAGATAGATAGATTAGTAAGAAAGAAAGAAAGATAGATTAGTTAGTTAGAAAGAAAGATAGATTAGTTAGAAAGAAAGATAGATAGATAAGTTAGTTAGAAAGATAGATAGATTAGTAAGAAAGAAAGATAGATAAGTTAGTTAGAAAGATAGATAGAAAGATAAGTCAGTTAGAAAGATAAGTTAGATAGATAGATAGATAGATAGATAGATAGATAGATAGATAGATAGATAGATAGATAGATAGAAGTTTATTAGGTCATTGAATGGTAGTTTAATTGAGTCTAGGGCTTCAGGGAGTTTAGATTTGAATTTTTGGCTTGTACACTAATGGGCCACCGTAGTCTTGGCTCAATTTGAGCAGTCTGCCATGTAAGTCTATGGGATTTTTATGGTTTTTAATATTAATTTTTAAGAAAACTGAAAGTCAAATCAGTCTGAAAAGATATAGCACACCAAGTCAGAACAGTCTGAAAGTCTGACCCGAGTTTGGAGTTTGTAGAGTTAAAGCTCTAGGAGGAGTTAGAGTTGATAAATTTTGGGTCAGAAGAATAAGAAGAAGAAGAATAACTAGAAAAAAAAGTTTGTTGAGACAAACTTTAAGTTGGCTTGAGAAAGCCGGACCAGAGAGTTTGAAGAAGTTAAAAGTAGTTAGAAGTTTAAAGTAGTTAGAAGTAGTTTGAAGTTTGAAGTAGTTTGAAGTTTAAAGTAGTTTAAATTTTGATTGATAAATTAGTTAGAAAGAAAGAATAGTTAGAAAGAAAGAAACGTTAGAAAGAAAGAAAGAAAGAAAGAAAGAAAGAAAGAAAAAGAAAAAAGAAAGATTAGTTAGAAAGAAAGAAAAAAGAAAGAAAGATTAGTTAGAAAGAAAGAAAGAAAGATTAGGTATAAAGAAAGAAAGAACGAAAGAAAGATTAGGTAGAAAGAAAGAAAAAAGAAAAGATTAGTTAGAAAGAAAGAAAGAAAGAAAGAAAGAAAGAAAGAAAGAAAGAAAGAAGAAAGATTAGTTAGAAAGAAAGAAAGATTAGGTATAAAGAAAGAAAGAACGAAAGAAAGATTAGGTAGAAAGAAAGAAAAAAAAGATTAGTTAGAAAGAAAGAAAGATTAGGTATAAAGAAAGAAAGAACGAAAGAAAGATTAGGTAGAAAGAAAGAAAAGTTAGAAAGAAAGAAAGAAAGAAAGAAAGAAAGAAAGAAAAAAAAGAAAGAAAGAAAGAAAGAAAGAAAGAAAGAAAGAAAGAAAGAAAGAAAGAAAGAAAGAAAGAAAGAAGAAAGATTAGTTAGGAAGAAAGAAAGAAAGAAAGATTAGGTATAAAGAAAGAAAGAAAGAAAGATTAGGTATAAAGAAAGAAAGAAAGAAAGAAAGAAAGAAAGAAAGATTAGGTATAAAGAAAGAAAGAAAGAAAGAAAGAAAGAAAGAAAGAAAGAAAGAAAGAAAGATTAGGTAGAAAGAAAGAATGAAAGAAAAAAGAAAGAAAGATTAGCTAGAAAGAAAGAATGAAAGAAAAAAGAAAGAAAGATTAGCTAGAAAGAAAAAAAGAAAGAAAGAAAGATTGTAAGAAAGAAAGAAAGATTAGGTAGAAAGAAAGAATGAAAGAAAAAAGAAAGAAAGATTAGCTAGAAAGAAAGAAAGAAAGATTAGGTATAAAGAAAGAAAGAACGAAAGAAAGATTAGGTAGAAAGAAAGAAAGAAAGAAAGAAAGAAAGAAAGAAAGAAAGAAAGAAAGATTAGGTATAAAGAAAGAAATAACGAAAGAAAGATTAGGTAGAAAGAAAGAAAAGTTAGATAAGTCAGATAGATAGATAGATAGATAGATAAGTTCAAAAGATAGATAGATAGATAGATAGAGATAGATAGATAGATAGATAGATAGATAGATAGATAGATAGATAGATAGATAAGTTCAAAAGATAGATAGATAGATAGATAGATAGATAGATAAGTTCAAAAGATAGATAGATAGATAGATAGATAGATAGATAGAAAGAAAAGGTTTAAAGAGATAGAAAGAAAGAAAGAAAATGTTTAAAGAAAGAAAGAAAGAAAGAAAGATTAATTAGTAAGAAAGAAGGAGAAAGAAAGAGAGAAAGAAAGAAAGAGAGAAAGAAAGAAAAAGAAAGATTGATTAGTTGAAAGAAAGAAAGAAAGAAAGAAAGAAAGAAAGAAAGAAAGATGATTTACTGATTCAAGCATGATTTACCATAGTTTACCATGATTTACCATAGTTTACCATGATTTACCATGATTTACCATAGTTTACCATAATTTACTATAGTATACCATGATTTACCATGTTCAAGTATGATTTACTGATTCTAGCATGATTTGTCATAGATTACCATCATTTTCCATAGTTTACCATGATTTACTATAGTATACCACGATTTACCATGTTCAAGTATAATTTACTGATTCTAGCATGATTTACCATAGTTTACCATGATTTACCACGATTTACCATAGTTTACCATGATTTACTATAGTATACCATGATTTACCATGTTCAAGTATGATTTATTGATTCTAGCATGATTTACCATAGTTTACCATGATTTACCACGATTTACTATAGTTTACCATGATTTACTATAGTATACCACGATTTGCCATGTTCAAGTATAATTTACTGATTCTAGCATGATTTACCATAGTTTAGCATGATTTACCATAGTTTACCATGATTTACCATGATTTACCATAGTTTACCATTATTTACTATAGTATACCAAGATTTACCATGTTCAAGTATGATTTAATATGATTCTAGCATGATTTACCATATTTTACCACGATTTACCATAGTTTACCATGATTTACCATAGTTTACCATGCTAGCATGATTATCATGTTGCTAGCATGATGCTAGAATTTTTTTACCATGTTGCTAGCATGGTTTACCATGATTTACCATAGTTTACCATGATTTACCACGATTTACCATAGTTTACCATGATTTACTATAGTATACCATGATTTACCACGATTTTCCATAGTTTACCATGATTTACTATAGTATACCATGATTTACCATGTTCAAGTATGATTTACTGATTCTAGCATGATTTAGCATAGTTTACCATGATTTACCACGATTTACCATAGTTTACCATGATTTACTATAGTATACCACGATTTACCATGTTCAAGTATAATTTACTGATTCTAGCATGATTTACCATAGTTTACCATGATTTACCACGATATACCATAGTTTACCATGATTTACTATAGTATACCATGATTTACCATGTTCAAGTATGATTAATTGATTCTAGCATGATTTACCATAGTTTACCATGATTTACCACGATTTACAATAGTTTACCATGATTTACTATAGTATACCATGATTTACCATGTTCAAGTATGATTTATTGATTCTAGCATGATTTACCATAGTTTACCATGATTTACCACGATTTACTATAGTATACCATGATTTACTATAGTATACCACGATTTGCCATGTTCAAGTACATAGATAGATAGATAGATAGATAGATAGATAGATAAGTTCAAAAGATAGATAGATAGATAGATAGATAGATAGATAGATAAGTTCAAAAGATAGATAGATAGATAGATAGATAGATAGATAGATAGATAGATAAGTTCAAAAGATAGATAGATAGATAGATAGATAGATAGATAGATAGATAGATAGATAGATAGATAGATAGATAGAAAGAAAAGGTTTAAAGAGATAGAAAGAAAGAAAGAAAATGTTTAAAGAAAGAAAGAAAGAAAGAAAGAAAGAAAGATTAATTAGTAAGAAAGGAGAAAGAAAGAGAGAAAGAAAGAAAGAGAGAAAGAAAGAAAAAGAAAGATTGATTAGTTGAAAGAAAGAAAGAAAGAAAGAAAGATAGATAGATGATTTACTGATTCAAGCATGATTTACCATAGTTTACCATGATTTACCATAGTTTACCATGATTTACCACGATATACCATAGTTTACCATGATTTACTATAGTATACCATGATTTACCATGTTCAAGTATGATTTATTGATTCTAGCATGATTTACCATAGTTTACCATGATTTACCACGATTTACAATAGTTTACCATGATTTACTATAGTATACCATGATTTACCATGTTCAAGTATGATTTATTGATTCTAGCATGATTTACCATAGTTTACCATGATTTACCACGATTTACTATAGTATACCATGATTTACTATAGTATACCACGATTTGCCATGTTCAAGTACATAGATAGATAGATAGATAGATAGATAGATAGATAGATAGATAGATAAGTTCAAAAGATAGATAGATAGATAGATAGATAGATAGATAAGTTCAAAAGATAGATAGATAGATAGATAGATAGATAGATAGATAAGTTCAAAAGATAGATAGATAGATAGATAGATAGATAGATAGATAGATAGATAGATAGATAGAAAGAAAAGGTTTAAAGAGATAGAAAGAAAGAAAGAAAATGTTTAAAGAAAGAAAGAAAGAAAGAAAGAAAGAAAGAAAGAAAGAAAGAAAGAAAGATTAATTAGTAAGAAAGAAGGAGAAAGAAAGAGAGAAAGAAAGAAAGAAAGAGAGAAAGAAAGAAAAAGAAAGATTGATTAGTTGAAAGAAAGAAAGAAAGAAAGAAAGAAAGAAAGATAGATAGATGATTTACTGATTCAAGCATGATTTACCATAGTTTACCATGATTTACCATAGTTTACCATGATTTACCATAGTTTACCATAATTTACTATAGTATACCATGATTTACCATGTTCAAGTATGATTTACTGATTCTAGCATGATTTGTCATAGATTACCATCATTTTCCATAGTTTACCATGATTTACTATAGTATACCACGATTTACCATGTTCAAGTATAATTTACTGATTCTAGCATGATTTACCATAGTTTACCATGATTTACCACGATTTACCATAGTTTACCATGATTTACTATAGTATACCATGATTTACCATGTTCAAGTATGATTTATTGATTCTAGCATGATTTACCATAGTTTACCATGATTTACCACGATTTACTATAGTTTACCATGATTTACTATAGTATACCACGATTAGCCATGTTCAAGTATAATTTACTGATTCTAGCATGATTTACCATAGTTTAGCATGATTTACCATAGTTTACCATGATTTACCATGATTTACCATAGTTTACCATTATTTACTATAGTATACCAAGATTTACCATGTTCAAGTATGATTTACTATGATTCTAGCATGATTTACCATATTTTACCACGATTTACCATAGATTACCATGATTATCATGTTGCTAGCATGCTGCTAGAATTTTTTTACCATGTTGCTAGCATGGTTTACCATGATTTACCATAGTTTACCATGATTTACCACGATTTACCATAGTTTACCATGATTTACTATAGTATACCATGATTTACCACGATTTTCCATAGTTTACCATGATTTACTATAGTATACCATGATTTACCATGTTCAAGTATGATTTACTGATTCTAGCATGATTTAGCATAGTTTACCATGATTTACCACGATTTACCATAGTTTACCATGATTTACTATAGTATACCACGATTTACCATGTTCAAGTATAATTTACTGATTCTAGCATGATTTACCATAGTTTACCATGATTTACCACGATATACCATAGTTTACCATGATTTACTATAGTATACCATGATTTACCATGTTCAAGTGATTTATTGATTCTAGCATGATTTACCATAGTTTACCATGATTTACCACGATTTACAATAGTTTACCATGATTTACTATAGTATACCATGATTTACCATGTTCAAGTATGATTTATTGATTCTAGCATGATTTACCATAGTTTACCATGATTTACCACGATTTACTATAGTATACCATGATTTACTATAGTATACCACGATTTGCCATGTTCAAGTATAATTTACTGATTCTAGCATGATTTACCACAGTTTAGCATGATTTACTAGCCTGACGTCGTCATACTCAGATTCTAGTCAGAATGTGAGTCTGATACTTTTCCATAGAGATTTGATTATGGGGCGTGTCTCAACCAAACCAGAAAAAAAAAAACTCTGCACTCAATTGGATAGACCTACAACCAATCAGAGCAACGGAGTAAATGAAGCATGTTCTTCATTCATATTTTCAACCAACAAAATGTCGCGGCTCTCTGTTCCTCTTTTAAAATGAATGCGCTGTCGATATAACAGACGCGATGGCGGAATCTACACATGATGTTTCATAAACAAAGTTCGGGAGGAGCACGTACAAATAATCAATCCAATATCAACTTGTCATCAAACAATACCATGTCTAACGTTACCCTATATCAGCATGAGGAAGCATATTCACTCTGTAAACTTACCTAACACTCCTTGACAGTTTTTCAGCATCCCTCCACCACCCCGAATCCTCACTCTTGTCTTGTTCTCTCACAACCAGGAATACGGGGGAGTATGGCTACCGAGCCCACAGCCCTCTCCTCGAACAGCACATCATATACGCATTTATTCTATCGACTTATTTGTGTGAAATCTTATACGCATTTATTCTATCTGACTTATTTGTAAATGTGAACTCGTGAAATCTCAATTCTCCAGCAGCAGTCGTCTTTGTTGTAAACTAATTCAAATCAAGCGCTCTTTGGTGACGTGGATGATTACGTTACCGTTGCTCATCTGTCCATCGTCGTATAAAGCCCGCCCTGACAATTTGATTGGTCCGAACAATTTTTGTTCGGGCATAATAGCTCCTCAACGGAGCGAGTCCAGACCGAACTTCCCGACCAAAAAATGTTGTGGGCGGGGTTCGGGCTGGCACCCAGGCTAATGATTTACCATAGTTTACCATGATTTACCATGATTTACCATGATTTACCATAGTTTACCATTATTTACTATAGTATACCATGATTTACCATGTTCAAGTATGATTTACTATGATTCTAGCATGATTTACCATAGTTTACCACGATTTACCATAGTTTACCATGATTTACCATAGTTTACCATGCTAGCATGATTATCATGTTGCTAGCATGATGCTAGAATTTTTTTACCATGTTGCTAGCATGGTTTACCATGATTTACCATAGTTTACCATGATTTACTATAGTATACCATGATTTACCACGATTTACCATAGTTTACCATGATTTACTATAGTATACCATGATTTACCATGTTCAAGTATGATTTACTGATTCTAGCATGATTTAGCATAGTTTACCATGATTTACCATAGTTTACCATGATTTACCACGATTTACCATAGTTTACCATGATTTACTATAGTATACCATGATTTACCATGTTCAAGTATGATTTACTGATTCTAGCATGATTTATCATAGATTACCATGATTTACCATAGTTTACCATCATTTACCACGATTTACCATAGTTTACCATGATTTACTATAGTATACCATGATTTACCATGTTCAAGTATGATTTACTGATTCTAGCATGATTTATCATAGATTACCATGATTTACCATAGTTTACCATCATTTACCACGATTTACCATAGTTTACCATGATTTACTATAGTATACCATGATTTACCATGTTCAAGTATGATTTACTGATTCTAGCATGATTTATCATAGTTTACCATGATTTACCATAGTTTACCATGATTTACCACGATTTACCATAGTTTACCATGATTTACTATAGTATACCATGATTTACCATGTTCAAGTATGATTAATTGATTCTAGCATGATTTACCATAGTTTACCATGATTTACCACGATTTACAATAGTTTACCATGATTTACTATAGTATACCATGATTTACCATGTTCAAGTATGATTTATTGATTCTAGCATGATTTACCATAGTTTACCATGATTTACCACGATTTACTATAGTATACCATGATTTACTATAGTATACCACGATTTGCCATGTTCAAGTACATAGATAGATAGATAGATAGATAGATAGATAGATAGATAAGTTCAAAAGATAGATAGATAGATAGATAGATAGATAGATAGATAGATAAGTTCAAAAGATAGATAGATAGATAGATAGATAGATAGATAGATAGATAGATAGATAGATAAGTTCAAAAGATAGATAGATAGATAGATAGATAGATAGATAGATAGATAGATAGATAGAAAGAAAAGGTTTAAAGAGATAGAAAGAAAGAAAGAAAATGTTTAAAGAAAGAAAGAAAGAAAGAAAGAAAGAAAGAAAGAAAGATTAATTAGTAAGAAAGGAGAAAGAAAGAGAGAAAGAAAGAAAGAGAGAAAGAAAGAAAAAGAAAGATTGATTAGTTGAAAGAAAGAAAGAAAGAAAGAAAGATAGATAGATGATTTACTGATTCAAGCATGATTTACCATAGTTTACCATGATTTACCATAGTTTACCATGATTTACCACGATATACCATAGTTTACCATGATTTACTATAGTATACCATGATTTACCATGTTCAAGTATGATTTATTGATTCTAGCATGATTTACCATAGTTTACCATGATTTACCACGATTTACAATAGTTTACCATGATTTACTATAGTATACCATGATTTACCATGTTCAAGTATGATTTATTGATTCTAGCATGATTTACCATAGTTTACCATGATTTACCATGATTTACTATAGTATACCATGATTTACTATAGTATACCACGATTTGCCATGTTCAAGTACATAGATAGATAGATAGATAGATAGATAGATAGATAGATAGATAGATAGATAAGTTCAAAAGATAGATAGATAGATAGATAGATAGATAGATAAGTTCAAAAGATAGATAGATAGATAGATAGATAGATAGATAGATAGATAGATAGATAAGTTCAAAAGATAGATAGATAGATAGATAGATAGATAGATAGATAGATAGATAGATAGATAGATAGATAGAAAGAAAAGGTTTAAAGAGATAGAAAGAAAGAAAGAAAATGTTTAAAGAAAGAAAGAAAGAAAGAAAGAAAGAAAGAAAGAAAGAAAGAAAGATTAATTAGTAAGAAAGAAGGAGAAAGAAAGAGAGAAAGAAAGAAAGAAAGAGAGAAAGAAAGAAAAAGAAAGATTGATTAGTTGAAAGAAAGAAAGAAAGAAAGAAAGAAAGAAAGATAGATAGATGATTTACTGATTCAAGCATGATTTACCATAGTTTACCATGATTTACCATAGTTTACCATGATTTACCATAGTTTACCATAATTTACTATAGTATACCATGATTTACCATGTTCAAGTATGATTTACTGATTCTAGCATGATTTGTCATAGATTACCATCATTTTCCATAGTTTACCATGATTTACTATAGTATACCACGATTTACCATGTTCAAGTATAATTTACTGATTCTAGCATGATTTACCATAGTTTACCATGATTTACCACGATTTACCATAGTTTACCATGATTTAATATAGTATACCATGATTTACCATGTTCAAGTATGATTTATTGATTCTAGCATGATTTACCATAGTTTACCATGATTTACCACGATTTACTATAGTTTACCATGATTTACTATAGTATACCACGATTAGCCATGTTCAAGTATAATTTACTGATTCTAGCATGATTTACCATAGTTTAGCATGATTTACCATAGTTTACCATGATTTACCATGATTTACCATAGTTTACCATTATTTACTATAGTATACCAAGATTTACCATGTTCAAGTATGATTTACTATGATTCTAGCATGATTTACCATATTTTACCACGATTTACCATAGATTACCATGATTATCATGTTGCTAGCATGCTGCTAGAATTTTTTTACCATGTTGCTAGCATGGTTTACCATGATTTACCATAGTTTACCATGATTTACCACGATTTACCATAGTTTACCATGATTTACTATAGTATACCATGATTTACCACGATTTTCCATAGTTTACCATGATTTACTATAGTATACCATGATTTACCATGTTCAAGTATGATTTACTGATTCTAGCATGATTTAGCATAGTTTACCATGATTTACCACGATTTACCATAGTTTACCATGATTTACTATAGTATACCACGATTTACCATGTTCAAGTATAATTTACTGATTCTAGCATGATTTACCATAGTTTACCATGATTTACCACGATATACCATAGTTTACCATGATTTACTATAGTATACCATGATTTACCATGTTCAAGTGATTTATTGATTCTAGCATGATTTACCATAGTTTACCATGATTTACCACGATTTACAATAGTTTACCATGATTTACTATAGTATACCATGATTTACCATGTTCAAGTATGATTTATTGATTCTAGCATGATTTACCATAGTTTACCATGATTTACCACGATTTACTATAGTATACCATGATTTACTATAGTATACCACGATTTGCCATGTTCAAGTATAATTTACTGATTCTAGCATGATTTACCACAGTTTAGCATGATTTACCATAGTTTACCATGATTTACCATGATTTACCATGATTTACCATAGTTTACCATTATTTACTATAGTATACCATGATTTACCATGTTCAAGTATGATTTACTATGATTCTAGCATGATTTACCATAGTTTACCACGATTTACCATAGTTTACCATGATTTACCATAGTTTACCATGCTAGCATGATTATCATGTTGCTAGCATGATGCTAGAATTTTTTTACCATGTTGCTAGCATGGTTTACCATGATTTACCATAGTTTACCATGATTTACTATAGTATACCATGATTTACCACGATTTACCATAGTTTACCATGATTTACTATAGTATACCATGATTTACCATGTTCAAGTATGATTTACTGATTCTAGCATGATTTAGCATAGTTTACCATGATTTACCATAGTTTACCATGATTTACCACGATTTACCATAGTTTACCATGATTTACTATAGTATACCATGATTTACCATGTTCAAGTATGATTTACTGATTCTAGCATGATTTATCATAGATTACCATGATTTACCATAGTTTACCATCATTTACCACGATTTACCATAGTTTACCATGATTTACTATAGTATACCATGATTTACCATGTTCAAGTATGATTTACTGATTCTAGCATGATTTATCATAGATTACCATGATTTACCATAGTTTACCATCATTTACCACGATTTACCATAGTTTACCATGATTTACTATAGTATACCATGATTTACCATGTTCAAGTATGATTTACTGATTCTAGCATGATTTATCATAGTTTACCATGATTTACCATAGTTTACCATGATTTACCACGATTTACCATAGTTTACCATGATTTACTATAGTATACCATGATTTACCATGTTCAAGTATGATTTACTGATTCTAGCATGATTTATCATAGATTACCATGATTTACCATAGTTTACCATGATTTACCACGATTTACCATAGTTTACCATGATTTACTATAGTATACCACGATTTACCATGTTCAAGTATGATTTACTGATTCTAGCATGATTTACCATAGTTTAGCATGATTTAGCATAGTTTACCATGATTTACCACGATTTACCATAGTTTACCATGATTTACTATAGTATACCATGATTTACCATGTTCAAGTATGATTTACTGATTCTAACATGATTTATCATAGTTTACCATGATTTACCATAGTTTACCATGATTTACCACGATTTACCATAGTTTACTATGATTTACTATAGTATACCATGATTTACCATGTTCAAGTATGATTTACTGATTGTAGCATAGAGATAGATAGATAGATAGATAGATAGATAGATAATGTTTATAGATAGATAGATAGATAGATAGATAGATAGATAGATAGATAAGTTAAAAAGATAGATAGATAGATAGATAGATAGATAGATAGATAGATAGATAGATAGATAGATTAGTTAAATAGATAGATAGATAGATAGATAGATAGATAGATAGATAAGTTAAAAAGATAGATAGATAGATAGATAGATAGATAGATAGATAGATAAGGTTTGAAAATAGATAGATAGATAGATAGATAGATAGATAGATAGATAAGTTAGTTAGAAAGATAGATAGATTAGTAAGGAAGATAGATAAGTTAGTTAGAAAGATAGATAGATTAGAAAGAAAGATAGATAAGTTAGTTAAAAAGATAGATAGATTAGTAAGAAAGAAAGAAAGATAGATTAGTTAGTTAGAAAGAAAGATAGATTAGTTAGAAAGAAAGATAGATAGATAAGTTAGTTAGAAAGATAGATAGATTAGTAAGAAAGAAAGATAGATAAGTTAGTTAGAAAGATAGATAGAAAGATAAGTTAGTTAGAAAGATAAGTTAGATAGATAGATAGATAGATAGATAGATAGATAGATAGATAGATAGATAGATAGATAGATAGATAGATAGATAGATAGAAGTTTATTAGGTCATTGAATGGTAGTTTAATTGAGTCTAGGGCTTCAGGGAGTTTAGATTTGAGTTTTTGGCTTGTACACTAATGGGCCACCGTAGTCTTGGCTCAATTTGAGCAGTCTGCCATGTAAGTCTATGGGATTTTTATGGTTTTTAATATTAATTTTTAAGAAAACTGAAAGTCAAATCAGTCTGAAAAGATATAGCACACCAAGTCAGAACAGTCTGAAAGTCTGACCCGAGTTTGGAGTTTGTAGAGTTAAAGCTCTAGGAGGAGTTAGAGTTGATAAATTTTGGGTCAGAAGAATAAGAAGAAGAATAATAACTAGATGCGAAAGTTCGTCGAGACAAACTTTAAGTTGGCTTGAGAAAGTTTGGAGCAGAAACTTTTTTGCTAGGTGGTTGCTAGGATGTTATGGGTGGATGCTATGGTGTTGCTAGGGTATTTTGGGCGGTTGCTAGGGTGTTCTGGGTGGTTGCTAGGCGGTTGCTAGGGTGTTCTGGGTGGTTGCTAGGTGGTTGCTAGGGTGTCCTGGGTGGTTGCTAAGGTCTTTTGGGTGGTTGCTAGGCAGTTGCTAGGGTTTTCTGGGTGGTTGCTAGGCTGTTTTGGGTGGTTGCTAGGCGGTTGCTAGGATATTTCTGATGGTTGCTAGGGTCTTTTGGGTGGTTGCTAGGCGGTTGCTAGGATTTTTTGGGTGGTTGCTAGGGTCTTTTGGGTGGTTGCTAGGCGGTTGCTAGGGTATTTTAGGTGGTTGCTAGGATCTTTTGGGTGGTTGCTAGGCGGTTGCTAGGGTCTTTTGGGTGGTTGCTAGGATATTTTAGGTGGTTGCTAGGCAGTTGCTAGGGTTTTCTGGGTGGTTGCTAGGCTGTTTTGGGTGGTTGCTAGGCGGTTGCTAGGATATTTCTGATGGTTGCTAGGGTCTTTTGGGTGGTTGCTAGGCGGTTGCTAGGATTTTTTGGGTGGTTGCTAGGGTCTTTTGGGTGGTTGTTAGGCGGTTGCTAGGGTATTTTAGGTGGTTGCTAGGGTCTTTTGGGTGGTTGCTAGGGTATTTTGGGTGGTTGCTAGGGTGTTCTGGGTGGTTGCTAGGCGGTTGCTAGGATATTTTGGGTGGTTGCTAGGCTGTTTTGGGTGGTTGCTAGGGTATTCTGGGTGGTTGCTATGGTGTTGCTAGGGTATTTTGGGCGGTTGCTAGGGTGTTCTGGGTGGTTGCTAGGTGGTTGCTAGGGTGTCCTGGGTGGTTGCTAAGGTCTTTTGGGTGGTTGCTAGGCAGTTGCTAGGGTTTTCTGGGTGGTTGCTAGGCTGTTTTGGGTGGTTGCTAGGCGGTTGCTAGGATATTTCTGATGGTTGCTAGGGTCTTTTGGGTGGTTGCTAGGCGGTTGCTAGGATTTTTTGGGTGGTTGCTAGGGTCTTTTGGGTGGTTGCTAGGCGGTTGCTAGGGTATTTTAGGTGGTTGCTAGGATCTTTTGGGTGGTTGCTAGGCGGTTGCTAGGGTCTTTTGGGTGGTTGCTAGGATATTTTAGGTGGTTGCTAGGCAGTTGCTAGGGTTTTCTGGGTGGTTGCTAGGCTGTTTTGGGTGGTTGCTAGGCGGTTGCTAGGATATTTCTGATGGTTGCTAGGGTCTTTTGGGTGGTTGCTAGGCGGTTGCTAGGATTTTTTTGGTGGTTGCTAGGGTCTTTTGGGTGGTTGCTAGGCGGTTGCTAGGGTATTTTAGGTGGTTGCTAGGGTCTTTTGGGTGGTTGCTAGGCGGTTGCTAGGGTCTTTTGGGTGGTTGCTAGGATATTTTAGGTGGTTGCTAGGGTCTTTTGGGTGGTTGCTAGGCGGTTGCTAGGGTCTTTTGGGTGGTTGCTAGGCGGTTGCTAGGGTGTTTTGGGTGGTTGCTAGGATGTTTTGGGTGGTTGCTAGGGTCTTTTGGGTGGTTGCTAGGCGGTTGCTAGGGTGTTTTGGGTGGTTGCTAGGATATTTTGGGTGGTTGCTAGGGTCTTTTGGGTGGTTGGTAGGCGATTGCTAGGGTGTTTTGGGTGGTTGCTAGGATATTTTGGGTGGTTGCTAGGGTGTTTTGGGTGGTTGCTAGGCGGTTGTTAGGGTGTTTTGGGTGGTTGCTAGGGTATTTTGGGTGGTTGCTAGGGTCTTTTGGGTGGTTGCTAGGCGGTTGCTAGGGTCTTTTGGGTGGTTGCTAGGCGGTTGCTAGGTCTTTTGGGTGGTTGCTAGGATATTTTGGGTGGTTGCTAGGGTCTTTTGGGTGGTTGCTAGGGTGTTCTGGGTGGTTGCTAGGCGGTTGGTAGGGTGTTCTGGGTGGTTGCTAGGGTCTTTTGGGTAGTTGCTAGGCGGTTGCTAGGATATTTTGGGTAGTTGCTAGGGTCTTTTGGGTGGTTGCTAGGATATTTTCGGTGGTTGCTAGGGTCTTTTGGGTGGTTGCTAGGCGGTTGCTAGGGTATTTTGGGTGGTTGCTAGGATATTTTTGGTGGTTGCTAGGGTCTTTTGGGTGGTTGCTAGGATATTTTGGGTGGTTGCTAGGTGGTTGCTAGGGTCTTTTGGGTGGTTGCTAGGTGGTTGCTAGGGTGTTATGGGTGGTTGCTAGGTGTTGCTAGGCGGTTGCTAAGGTATTCAGGGTGGTTGATATGGTGTTACTAGGTGGCTGGTAGTTGTCAGAGATGGTTACTATGGAGTTTTTATAGAGTTCTTAGCATGATCTTGGCATGATTTAACACTTAACTAATCACTATTAGCATGTAGCTATTCACTGCTAGCATGTGTAGTTTGTTGGAAGTGATGTTTGCTAGCACGAGTCAAAAGAGCCAAACCTCATCTCTATACGATGTTCTGATACAGAGATATAGGTCTTACAAAACGGTTGCTAGGGTACTCGAGTTTGGTTGCTATGGAGTTGCTTGGGAGCTGGAAGATTTAAACTTAACAAGTTTATAGTGGTTTGAAGTTTACAGTAGTTTACAGTAGTTTGAAGTTTGACAGATAGATAAATAAGTTAGATAGACACACACACACACACACACACACACAAACAAACACACAAACACACACACACACACCCACTAACTCGCTCACACACTCACTCATAAACTCAGTGTGTGTGTCTGAGTTTAGAGTTTATAAGTGTATAAATTGATGAGTTTATAAGTGTATGAGTTCTTGAGTTTTGAGTTTATAAGTTTAAATCAGTTTAGAGTTTATAAGTTTAAATGAGATTAAGAGTTCAGAGTTTATTAATTTATGAGTTTAAGAGTTCATAAGTTTATGAATTCATGAGTTTATAAGTTAATTAGTTTATAAGTGTTTATAGTTTAGAGTTTATTAGTTTAAATGAGTCTCATTGGCTCATATAGTATATAGAACGGCAGTTTGGTTTAGTCTTCAAGGTGTTTAGATTTAAATTTTTGTCGGTTTGAATTTTTTAGAACTCCCCAATGTAAGTCAATGGAGTTTTTGAATGAGTTTTTTCGAGTTTTGATCGTCATTTTTAGGAAAACCGTAAGTCCGATCAGTCTGAAAAGATATAGCATACCGAGTCAGATCAGTTTGAGTGTCTGAGCCGAGTTTGGAGTATGTAGGGTTAAAGCTCTAGGACGAGTTTGATATAGATTTTTTTAGGGTCAGAAGAATAATAATAACTAGATGCGAAAGTTCGTCGAGACAAACTTTAAGTTGGCTTGAGAAAGTTTGGAGCAGAAACTTTTTTGCTAGGTGGTTGCTAGGATGTTATGGGTGGATGCTATGGTGTTGCTAGGGTATTTTGGGCGGTTGCTAGGGTGTTCTGGGTGGTTGCTAGGCGGTTGCTAGGGTGTTATGAGTGGTTACTAGGATATTTTGGGTGGTTGCTAGGGTGTTGCTAGGGTATTTTGGGTGGTTACTAGGGTGTTCTAGGTGGTTGCTAGGCGGTTGCTAGGATATTTTGGGTGGTTGCTAGGGTCTTTTGGGTGGTTGCTAGGCGGTTGCTAGGGTATTTTAGGTGGTTGCTAGGATATTTTGGGTGGTTGCTAGGGTCTTTTGGGTGGTTGCTAGGGTGTTCTGGGTGGTTGCTAGGCGGTTGCTAGGATATTTTGGGTGGTTGCTAGGCTGTTTTGGGTGGTTGCTAGGGTATTCTGGGTGGTTGCTATGGTGTTGCTAGGGTATTTTGGGCGGTTGCTAGGGTGTTCTGGGTGGTTGCTAGGTGGTTGCTAGGGTGTCCTGGGTGGTTGCTAAGGTCTTTTGGGTGGTTGCTAGGCAGTTGCTAGGGTTTTCTGGGTGGTTGCTAGGCGGTTGCTAGGATATTTCTGATGGTTGCTAGGGTCTTTTGGGTGGTTGCTAGGCGGTTGCTAGGATTTTTTGGGTGGTTGCTAGGGTCTTTTGGGTGGTTGCTAGGCGGTTGCTAGGGTATTTTAGGTGGTTGCTAGGATCTTTTGGGTGGTTGCTAGGCGGTTGCTAGGGTCTTTTGGGTGGTTGCTAGGATATTTTAGGTGGTTGCTAGGCAGTTGCTAGGGTTTTCTGGGTGGTTGCTAGGCTGTTTTGGGTGGTTGCTAGGCGGTTGCTAGGATATTTCTGATGGTTGCTAGGGTCTTTTGGGTGGTTGCTAGGCGGTTGCTAGGATTTTTTGGGTGGTTGCTAGGGTCTTTTGGGTGGTTGCTAGGCGGTTGCTAGGGTATTTTAGGTGGTTGCTAGGGTCTTTTGGGTGGTTGCTAGGCGGTTGCTAGGGTCTTTTGGGTGGTTGCTAGGATATTTTAGGTGGTTGCTAGGGTCTTTTGGGTGGTTGCTAGGCGGTTGCTAGGGTGTTTTGGGTGGTTGCTAGGATGTTTTGGGTGGTTGCTAGGGTCTTTTGGGTGGTTGCTAGGCGGTTGCTAGGGTGTTTTGGGTGGTTGCTAGGATATTTTGGGTGGTTGCTAGGGTCTTTTGGGTGGTTGGTAGGCGATTGCTAGGGTGTTTTGGGTGGTTGCTAGGATATTTTGGGTGGTTGCTAGGGTGTTTTGGGTGGTTGCTAGGCGGTTGTTAGGGTGTTTTGGGTGGTTGCTAGGGTATTTTGGGTGGTTGCTAGGGTCTTTTGGGTGGTTGCTAGGCGGTTGCTAGGGTCTTTTGGGTGGTTGCTAGGCGGTTGCTAGGTCTTTTGGGTGGTTGCTAGGATATTTTGGGTGGTTGCTAGGGTCTTTTGGGTGGTTGCTAGGGTGTTCTGGGTGGTTGCTAGGCGGTTGGTAGGGTGTTCTGGGTGGTTGCTAGGGTCTTTTGGGTAGTTGCTAGGCGGTTGCTAGGATATTTTGGGTAGTTGCTAGGGTCTTTTGGGTGGTTGCTAGGATATTTTCGGTGGTTGCTAGGGTCTTTTGGGTGGTTGCTAGGCGGTTGCTAGGGTATTTTGGGTGGTTGCTAGGATATTTTTGGTGGTTGCTAGGGTCTTTTGGGTGGTTGCTAGGATATTTTGGGTGGTTGCTAGGCGGTTGCTAGGGTATTTTGGGTGGTTGCTAGGGTGTTTTGGGTGGTTGCTAGGCGGTTGCTAGGATATTTTGAGTGGTTGCTAGGGTGTTTTGGGTGGTTGCTAGGCGGTTGCTAGGGTATTTTGGGTGGTTGCTAGGGTGTTTTGGGTGGTTGCTAGGCGGTTGCTAGGGTATTCTGGGTGGTTGCTAGGGTGTTTTGGGTGGTTGTTAGGGTATTCTGGGTGGTTGCTAGGGTGTTTTGGGTGGTTGCTAGGCGGTTGCTAGGGTATTCTGGGTGGTTGCTAGGGTGTTTTGGGTGGTTGTTAGGGTATTCTGGGTGGTTGCTAGGGTATTCTGGGTGGTTGCTAGGGTGTTTTGGGTGGTTGCTAGGGTGTTTTGGGTGGTTGCTAGGCGGTTGCTAGGATATTTTGGGTGGTTGCTAGGGTCTTTTGGGTGGTTGCTAGGCGGTTGCTAGGGTCTTTTGGGTGGTTGCTAGGATATTTTGGGTGGTTGCTAGGGTCTTCTGGGTGGTTGCTAGGCGGTTGCTAGGGTATTTTGGGTGGTTGCTAGGGTGTTTTGGGTGGTTGCTAGGCGGTTGCTAGGGTATTCTGGGTGGTTGCTAGGGTGTTTTGGGTGGTTGCTAGGGTATTCTGGGTGGTTGCTAGGGTGTTTTGGGTGGTTGCTAGGGTGTTTTGGGTGGTTGCTAGGCGGTTGCTAGGATATTTTGAGTGGTTGCTAGGGTGTTTTGGGTGGTTGCTAGGGTCTTTTGGGTGGTTGCTAGGCAGTTGCTAGGGTTTTTGGGTGGTTGCTAGGGTATTTTGGGTGGTTGCTAGGCGGTTGCTAGGGTGTTATGGGTGGTTGCTAGGCGGTTGCTAGGGTGTTATGGGTGGTTGCTAGGCTGTTCTGGGTGGTTGATAGGCGGTTGCTAGGGTGTTATGGGTGGTTGTTATGGTGTTGCTAGGCGGTTGCTAAGGTATTCAGGGCGGTTGATATGGTGTTAATAGGTGGCTGGTAGTTGTCACAGATGGTTACTATGAAGTTTTTATAGAGTTCTTAGCATGATCTTGGCATGATTTAACACTTAACTAATCACTATTAGCATGTAGCTATTCACTGCTAGCATGTGTAGTATGTTGGAAGTGCTGTTTGCTAGCATGAGTCAAAAGAGCCAACCCTCATCTCTATACGATGTTCTGATACAGAGATATAGGTCTTACAAAACGGTTGCTAGGGTACTCGAGTTTGGTTGCTATGGAGTTGCTTGGGAGCTGGAAGATTTAAACTTAAGAAGTTTATAGTGGTTTGAAGTTTACAGTAGTTTACAGTAGTTTGAAGTTTGACAGATAGATAAATAAGTTAGATAGACACACACACACACACAAACACACACACAGACACACACACAGACACACACACACACACACACACACACACTAACTCGCTCACACACTCACTCATAAACTCAGTGTGTGTGTCTGAGTTTAGAGTTTATAAGTGTATAAATTGATGAGTTTATAAGTGTATGTATTCTTGAGTTTTGAGTTTATAAGTTTAAATCAGTTTAGAGTTTATAAATTTAAATGAGATTAAGAGTTCAGAGTTTATTAATTTATGAGTTTAAGAGTTCATAAGTTTATGAATTCATGAGTTTATAAGTTAATTAGTTTATAAGTGTTTATAGTTTAGAGTTTATTAGTTTAAATGAGTCTCATTGGCTCATATAGTATATAGAACGGCAGTTTGGTTTAGTCTTCAAGGTGTTTAGATTTAAATTTTTGTCGGTTTGAATTTTTTAGAACTCCCCAATGTAAGTCAATGGGAGTTTTTGAATGAGTTTTTTCGAGTTTTGATCGTCATTTTTAGGAAAACCGTAAGTCCGATCAGTCTGAAAAGATATAGCATACCGAGTCAGATCAGTTTGAGTGTCTGAGCCGAGTTTGGAGTATGTAGAGTTAAAGCTCTAGGAGGAGTTTGATATAGATTTTTTTAGGGTCAGAAGAATAATAATAACTAGAAAAAAAGTTCGTCGAGTCAAACTTTAAGTTGGCTTGAGAAAGCCGGACCAGAAAGTTTGAAGAAGTTTGAAGTTTAAAGTAGTTTGAAGTTTAAATTAGTTTAAAGGTTAAAGTAGTTTAAAGGTTAAAGTAGATTAAAGTTTAAAGTAGTTTAAAGTTTGAATTAGTTTTAAGTTTAAAGTAGTTTAAAGGTTAAAGTAGATTAAAGTTTAAATTAGTTGATTTAAACTAATACATTTTTGATTAGTTTAAAAGTTTAAAGTAGTTTGAAGTTTAAAGTAGTTTAAAGGAAAGAAAGGTTTAAAGTAGTTTAAAGGTTAAAGTAGTTTAAAGGTTAAAGTAGATTAAAGTTTAAAGTAGTTTAAAGTTTTAATTTTAGTAGTTTAGTAGTTTTAATTTGTTTTAAGTTTAAAGTAGTTGAAAGTAGTTTGAAGTTTAAAGTAGTTCGACGTTTAAAGTAGTTTAAAGTTTGAATTAGTTTTAAGTTTAAAGTAGTTGAAAGTAGTTTGAAGTTTAAAGTAGTTTGACGTTTAAAGTAGTTTGAAGTTCAAAGTAGTTTAAAATTTTAATTAGTTTGAAGTTTAAAGCAGTTTAAAGTTTCAAGTAGTTTAAAGTTAAAAAGTTGCTAGGCTGTTGCTAGGGTATTCTGGGTGGTTGCTATTGTGTTGCTAGGCGTTGCTAAGGTATTCTGGGTGGTTGCTAGGTGGTGGCCAGGGTGTTCTGGGTGGTTGCTAGGCTGTTTTGGGTGGTTGCTAGGGTATTCTGGGTGGTTGCTAGGGTCTTTTGGGTGGTTGCTAGGGTCTTTTGGGTGGTTGCTAGGGTCTTTTGGGTGGTTGCTAGGCGGTTGCTAGGGTCTTTTGGGTGGTTGCTAGGGTCTTTTGGGTGGTTGCTACGGTGTTCTGGGTGGTTGCTAGGGTCTTTTGGGTGGTTGCTAGGCGGTTGCTAGGGTGTTCTGGGGGGTTGCTATGGTATTCAGGGCGGTTGATATGGTGTTACTAGGTGGTTGGTAGTTATCACAGATGGTTACTATGGAGTTTTTATAGAGTTCTTAGCATGATCTTGGCATGATTTAACGCTTAACTAATCGCTATTAGCATGTAGCTATTCACTGCTAGCATATGTAGCATGTTGGAAGTGCTGTTTGCTAGCATGAGTCAAAAGAGCCAAACCTCATCTCTATACGATGTTCTGATACAGAGATATAGGTCTTGCAAAACGGTTGCTAGGGTACTCAAGTTTGGTTGCTATGGAGTTGCTTGGGAGCTGGGAGCTTTAAACTTAAGAAGTTTAAATTGGTTTGAAGTTTAAAGTAGTTTAAAGTAGTTTGAAGTTTATGATAGATATATAAATAAGTTAGATAGATACAAACAAACACACACACACACACACACACACACACACACACACACACACACACACAGACTACCTCGCTCACACACTCACTCAGACACACACACACACACACACACACACACTCAGAGTTAATGAGTTTAGAGTTTATAAGTGTACAAGTTTTTGAGTTTAGAGTTTATAAGTTTAAATGAGTTTAGAGTTCAGAATTTATTAATTTATGAGTTTAAGAGTTCATAAGTCTATGAATTCATGAGTTTATTAGTTAATTAGTTATTAAATTTAAGTTAATTAGTTTATAAGTGTATGAGATTAGAGTTTATTAGTTTAAATGAGTTTCATTGGCTAATATATATAGAATGGCAGTTTGAATTAGTTTTCAAGGGATTTAGATTTAAATTTTTGTCGGTTGGTGAGTTTGAATTTTTTTAGAATGCCCAATGTTAAGTCAATGGGAGTTTTTCCGAGTTTTGATCGTCATTTTTAGGAAAACCGTAAGTCCGATCAGTCTGAAAATAGATAGCACACTTAGTCAGAAAAGTTTGAGTGTCTGAGCCGAGTTTGGAGTACGTAGAGTTAAAGCTCTAGGACGAGTTTCATATAGAAATTTTAGTCTCAGAATAATAATAATAATAATAATAATAAGTTTAAATAGGATTTCAATATGTTGGCTCTCTCAAGCCAACTTAACTAGATGCGAAAGTTCGTCGAGACAAACTTTAAGTTGGCTTGATAAAGTCGGACCAGAAAGTTTGAAGAAGTTTGAAGTTTAAATTAGTTTGAAGTTTAAATTAGTTTGAAGTAGTTTGAAGTTTAAAGTAGTTTGAAGTTTAAAGTAGTTTGAAGTTTAAAGTATTTAAAAGTAGTTTAAAGTATTTTGAGTGGTTGGTTAGTTGTCACAGATGGTTACTATGGAGTTTTTATAGAGTTCTTAGCATGATCTTGGCATTATTTAACACAAAGAAAGAAAGAAAGATAGGTTAGAAAGATAAAAAGGTTAGAAAGAAAGATTAGTTCGAAAGAAAGAAAGAAAGAAAGAAAGAAAGAAAGAAAGAAAGAAAGAAAGAAAGAAAAAGAGTAGTTAGAAAGAAAGAAAGAAAGAAAGAAAGAAAGAAAGAAAGAAAGAAAGAAAGAAAGAAAGAAAGAAAGAAAGAAAGAAAAAGATTAGTTAGAAAGAATGAAGGAAAGATTAGTTAGTTAGAAAGAAAGAAAGATAGGTTAGAAAGATAAAAAGGTTAGAAAGAAAGATTAGTTAGAAAGAAAGAAAGAAAGAAAGAAAGAAAGAAAGAAAGAAAGAAAGAAAGAAAGAAAGAAAGAAAGAAAGAAAAAGAGTAGTTAGAAAGAAAGAAAGAGAGAAAGATTAGTTAGAAAGAATGAAGGAAAGATTAGTTAGTTAGAAAGAAAGTTAGAAAGAAAGAAAGAAAGAAAGAAAGAAAGAAAGAAAGAAAGAAAGAAAGAAAGAAAGAAAGAAAGAAAAAGAGTAGTTAGAAAGAAAGAAAGAAAGAAAGAAAGAAAGAAAGAAAGAAAGAAAGAAAAAGAAAGAAAGAAAGAGAAAGATTAGTTAGAAAGAATGAAGGAAAGATTAGTAAGAAAGAAAGAAAGATAGGTTAGAAAGATAAAAAGGTTAGAAAGAAAGAAAGAAAGAAAGAACGAACAAAAGAAAGAAAGATGGATTAGTTAGAAAGAAAGATAGATTAATTAGAAAGAAAGAAAGATGGATAAGTTAGAAAGAAAGAAAGAAAGAAAGAAAGAAAGAGAAAGAAAAAGAGTAGTAAGAAAGAAAGAAAGAAAGAAAGATCAGTTAGAAAAGAATGAAGGAAAGATTAGTTAGAAAGAAAGAAAGAAAGATAGGTTAGAAAGATAAAAAGGTTAGAAAGAAAGATTAGTTAGAAAGAAAGAAAGAAAGAAAGAAAGAGAGTAGTTAGAAAGAAAGAAAGAAAGAAAGAAAGAAAGAAAGAAAGAAAGAAAGATAGATTAGTTAGAAAGAATGAAGGAAATATTAGTTAGTTAGAAAGAAAGAAAGAAAGAAAGAAAGAAAGAAAGAAAGAAAGAAAGAAAGATGGATTAATTAGAGAGAAAGATAGATTAATTAGAGAGAAAGAAAGATGAATAAGTTAGAAAGAAAGATAGATAGATTAGAAAGAAAGAAAGAAAGAAAGAAAGAAAGAAAGAAAGAAAGAAAGAAAGATGGATTAGTTAGAAAGAAAGATAGATTAATTAGAAAGAAAGATGGATAAGTTAGAAAGAAAGATGGATTAGTTAAAAAGAGATAGATAGATAGTTTAAAGTTTAAAGTAGTTTGAAGTAGATAGATGGATGAGTTTATTTGTTTAAATGAGTCTCAATGGCTCATATAGTATATAGAACGGCAGTTTGGTTTAGTCTTCAAGGTGTTTAGATTTAAATTTTTGTCGGTTTGAATTTTTTAGAACTCCCCAATGTAAGTCAATGGGAGTTTTTGAATGAGTTTTTTCGAGTTTTGATCGTCATTTTTAGGAAAACCGTAAGTCCGATCAGTCTGAAAATAGATAGCACACTTAGTCAGAAAAGTTTGAGTGTCTGAGCCGAGTTTGGAGTATGTAGAGTTAAAGCTCTAGGAGGAGTTACATATAGAAATTTTTAGTCTCAGAAGAATAATAAGTTTAAGTACAATATCAGTAAGTTGGCTTTCTCAAGCCAACTTAACTAGATGCGAAAGTTCGTCGAGACAAACTTTAAGTTGGCTTGAGAAAAGTTTGGAGCAGAACGTTTTTTTGCTAGGCAGTTGCTAGGATGTTATGGGTGGTTGCTATGGTGTTGCTAGGGTATTTTGGGTGGTTGCTAGGGTGTTCTGGGTGGTTGCTAGGGTGTCCTGGGTGGTTGCTAAGGTCTTTTGGGTGGTTGCTAGGGTATTTTGGGTGGTTGCTAGGGTGTTCTAGGTGGTTGCTAGGGTATTCTGGGTGGTTGCTAGGCGGTTGCTAGGGTATTCTGGGTGGTTGCTAGGCGGTTGCTAGGATATTTCTGATGGTTGCTAGGGTCTTTCGGGTGGTTGCTAGGCGGTTGCTAGGATATTTTAGGTGGTTGCTAGGGTCTTTTGGGTGGTTGCTAGGGTCTTTTGGGTGGTTGCTAGGGTCTTTTGGGTGGTTGCTAGGATGTTTTGGGTGGTTGCTAGGGTCTTTTGGGTGGTTGCTAGGCGGTTGCTAGGGTGTTTTGGGTGGTTGCTAGGATATTTTGGGTGGTTGCTAGGGTCTTTTGGGTGGTTGCTAGGCTGTTGCTGGGGTGTTTTGGGTGGTTGCTAGGGTCTTTTGGGTGGTTGCTAGGGTGTTCTCGGTGGTTGCTAGGGTCTTTTGGGTGGTTGCTAGGCGTTGCTAGGGTGTTTTGGGTGGTTGCTAGGATATTTTGGGTGGTTGCTAGGGTCTTTTGGGTGGTTGCTAGGGTGTTCTGGGTGGTTGCTAGGCGGTTGCTAGGGTGTTCTGGGTGGTTGCTAGGGTCTTTTGGGTAGTTGCTAGGCGGTTGCTAGGATATTTTGGGTAGTTGCTAGGGTCTTTTGGGTGGTTGCTAGGATATTTCGGTGGTTGCTAGGGTCTTTTGGGTGGTTGCTAGGCGGTTGCTAGGGTATTTTGGGTGGTTGCTAGGATATTTTTGGTGGTTGCTAGTGTCTTTTGGGTGGTTGCTAGGCGATTGCTAGGGTCTTTTGGGTGGTTGCTAGGGTATTTTGGGTGGTTGCTAGGCGGTTGCTAGGGTGTTTTGGGTGGTTGCTAGGCTGTTTTGGGTGGTTGCTAGGATATTTTGGGTGGTTGCTAGGCGGTTGCTAGGGTGTTTTGGGTGGTTGCTAGGGTGTTTTGGGTGGTTGCTAGGGTCTTTTGGGTGGTTGCTAGGCGGTTGCTAGGGTGTTTTGGGTGGTTACTAGGATATTTTGGGTGGTTGCTAGGGTCTTTTGGGTGGTTGCTAGGCGGTTGCTAGGGTGTTTTGGGTGGTTGCTAGGATATTTTGGGTGGTTGCTAGGGTCTTTTGGGTGGTTGCTAGGCGGTTGCTAGGGTGTTTTGGGTGGTTGCTAGGGTCTTTTGGGTGGTTGCTAGGGTCTTTTGGGTGGTTGCTAGGTGGTTGCTAGGGTGTTTTGGGTGGTTGCTAGGGTATTTTGGGTGGTTGCTATGGTGTTTTGGGTGGTTGCTAGGGTATTTTGGGTGGTTGCTAGGGTGTTCTGGGTGGTTGCTAGGGTCTTTTGGGTGGTTGCTAGGCGGTTGCTAGGGTGTTTTGGGTGGTTGCTAGGATATTTTGGGTGGTTGCTAGGGTGTTCTGGGTGGTTGCTAGGGTCTTTAGGGTGGTTGCTAGGCTGTTTTGGGTGGTTGCTAGGCGGTTGCTAGGATATTTCTGATGGTTGCTAGGGTCTTTTGGGTGGTTGCTAGGCGGTTGCTAGGATATTTTGGGTGGTTGCTAGGGTCTTTTGGGTGGTTGCTAGGCGGTTGCTAGGATATTTTAGGTGGTTGCTAGGGTCTTTTGGGTGGTTGCTAGGCGGTTGCTAGGGTCTTTTGGGTGGTTGCTAGGATATTTTAGGTGGTTGCTAGGCGGTTGCTAGGGTCTTTTTTGTGGTTGCTAGGCGGTTGCTAGGGTGTTTTGGGTGGTTGCTAGGATGTTTTGGGTGGTTGCTAGGGTCTTTTGGGTGGTTGCTAGGCGGTTGCTAGGGTGTTTTGGGTGGTTGCTAGGATATTTTGGGTGGTTGCTAGGGTCTTTTGGGTGGTTGCTAGGCGATTGCTAGGGTGTTTTGGGTGGTTGCTAGGGTCTTTTGGGTGGTTGCTAGGCGGTTGCTAGGGTGGTTGCTAGGATATTTTGGGTGGTTGCTAGGGTCTTTTGGGTGGTTGCTAGGCGGTTGCTAGGGTGTTTTGGGTGGTTGCTAGGGTCTTTTGGGTGGTTGCTAGGCCTTTTGGGTGGTTGCTAGGATATTTTGGGTGGTTGCTAGGGTCTTTTGGGTGGTTGCTAGGGTATTTTGGGTGGTTGCTAGGGTGTTCTGGGTGGTTGCTAGGCGGTTGGTAGGGTGTTCTGGGTGGTTGCTAGGGTCTTTTGGGTAGTTGCTAGGCGGTTGCTAGGATATTTTGGGTAGTTGCTAGGGTCTTTTGGGTGGTTGCTAGGATATTTTCGGTGGTTGCTAGGGTCTTTTGGGTGGTTGCTAGGATATTTTTGGTGGTTGCTAGGGTCTTTTGGGTGGTTGCTAGGCGGTTGCTAGGGTGTTTTGGGTGGTTGCTAGGATATTTTGGGTGGTTGCTAGGTGGTTGCTAGGGTCTTTTGGGTGGTTGCTAGGTGGTTGCTAGGGTGTTATGGGTGGTTGCTAGGTGTTGCTAGGCGGTTGCTAAGGTATTCAGGGTGGTTGATATGGTGTTACTAGGTGGCTGGTAGTTGTCACAGATGGTTACTATGGAGTTTTTATAGAGTTCTTAGCATGATCTTGGCATGATTTAACACTTAACTAATCACTATTAGCATGTAGCTATTCACTGCTAGCATGTGTAGTATGTTGGAAGTGATGTTTGCTAGCATGAGTCAAAAGAGCCAAACCTCATCTCTATACGATGTTCTGATACAGAGATATAGGTCTTACAAAACGGTTGCTAGGGTACTCGAGTTTGGTTGCTATGGAGTTGCTTGGGAGCTGGAAGATTTAAACTTAACAGGTTTATAGTGGTTTGAAGTTTACAGTAGTTTACAGTAGTTTGAAGTTTGACAGATAGATAAATAAGTTAGATAGACACACACACACACACACACACACACACAAACACACACACACACACACACCCACTAACTCGCTCACACACTCACTCATAAACTCAGTGTGTGTGTCTGAGTTTAGAGTTTATAAGTGTATAAATTGATGAGTTTATAAGTGTATGAGTTCTTGAGTTTTGAGTTTATAAGTTTAAATCAGTTTAGAGTTTATGTTTAAATGAGATTAAGAGTTCAGAGTTTATTAATTTATGAGTTTAAGAGTTCATAAGTTTATGAATTCATGAGTTTATAAGTTAATTAGTTTATAAGTGTTTATAGTTTAGAGTTTATTAGTTTAAATGAGTCTCAATGGCTCATATAGTATATAGAACGGCAGTTTGGTTTAGTCTTCAAGGTGTTTAGATTTAAATTTTTGTCGGTTTGAATTTTTTAGAACTCCCCAATGTAAGTCAATGGGAGTTTTTGAATGAGTTTTTTCGAGTTTTGATCGTCATTTTTAGGAAAACCGTAAGTCCGATCAGTCTGAAAAGATATAGCATACCGAGTCAGATCAGTTTGTGTGTCTGAGCCGAGTTTGGAGTATGTAGAGTTAAAGCTCTAGGAGGAGTTTGATATAGATTTTTTTAGGGTCAGAAGAAAAATAATAATAAGTTTAAATAGGATTTCAATATGTTGGCTTTCTCAAGCCAACTTAATAAGTTTAAATAGGATTTCAATATGTTGGCTTTCTCAAGCCAACTTAATAAGTTTAAATAGGATTTCAATATGTTGGCTTTCTCAAGCCAACTTAATAAATTTAAATAGGATTTCAATATGTTGGCTTTCTCAAGCCAACTTAATAAGTTTAAATAGGATTTCAGTAAGTTGGCTTTCTCAAGCCAACTTAATAATAAGTTTAAATAGGATTTCAGTAAGTTGGCTTTCTCAAGCCAACTTAATAAGTTTAAATAGGATTTCAGTAAGTTGGCTTTCTCAAGCCAACTTAATAAAGCAAATACATTTTAAAGGTGTCTGGAGTGTGTGGGTATTTCTCTATAGTGCGGCACTCATATTTTTCAGATATACCTGCAATTTGCTAGTTTCAAAAATCATCTGGAATCTGCCACAAAATAAGTGCACACACCCTTTAAAAATATTAATTACTCAATTCCACATATTAAACACTTTACAACTGACAATCTAACTACTGTAAATCCCTGGGAATTAAGTGTTTTGTAATAAAACTTGCTAAAACAGCATGACAAAATGAACTTACTAACAAATAAATGGAAAGAGAGTGTTTAACATTTGTTTTCTTTATTATTATTTTTTTTTTTTTAGCAATTATTTCTAAAAGCTGAAGGAATCTTTCCTCTCTCTGGCCTCCTGTTCTCGTCTCTCCTCATGCTCTCGTCGCTCTTTCTTTTCTTTCCTCTCTTTCATTAGCCACTCCACTCTACAAGAACACAGGTGTGTTCATCAGCCCCCTGCAAAATCAGCACAGAATTTAACATTAGTGATGAACCATGGTCAATCTATATTATTATATTAATATTAATGTTACATGGACAAGTTGAGGTACACTTTATAACAGTAGCTTGCTACGTAGCCAACACATATTACATATCAACACTGGTAAAGAAGAAATAAAATTGCTGTAAAATAAAAAATAAAAGTTTTGTAACTATCATTTAACTGAGAAACAACGTCGTTGTTTAAATAAAACAGTGTTAACTAGCTGACAGGCATTAGCTTGTTCTGTTCGGTAATAATAATGATAAAATTGTCAATTTTGCAGCCAATTCACAAAATTGTTCCCTCGATTTACATTATTTAAACTTTTAACAAGTCAGTCATTTACTTATATGATGTTAAACAAATACAATTTAACCACAAAAGAAACAATAAGTGTTTTGTAAAGTATTTACACTTGAAAACAGCCGCGTCTCCATTTTCTGCCATTTTCGAATAACGATGACAACTCCTCTCCCGTGGCATCATGGGATAGTAAAGTGTCCATCATGCGCACTTCAGAATCTCGCCGGAAGTAGTAGGTCATCCGGTACTTTTCGCCTACTGTTTTTCGAATTCTATGATTTCGGACATGCCACTCTGCTCACGTACTGTTTTTCGCATACTATAGTAGTGAAGTATTTGATTTCGGCGCAGCTTAAATGTGCATAGGGCGCCCTCAGGCTGCTGGTATGGATTGAAAACACAGTACATCAGAGCATCCAGCACTCATAATGATTACATCGACGCATTTGGGTATAAATTCAGTAAATTTTATTCCTGTCTACAGAAATCTGATGTAAACCTATGAGAATCTATCAATATTTCTCCAAATCTGCACATTTTTGAGCTAAAACCCCTGAGGGACGTTGTTTTGTCAAGAGTTGTCATGACGACAGCACAGGAGTTTTTTATGAATGAAAGCGGCTGACGCTCATAATTCATATTAAAGGTATCGACTCATTTTTTCATTTCTTAACTCCTGACACAAATTAAGAACTGTCACTATAAGTTTCTCAGAATACAATAGTGGTCAAATACTGAAACTTGAGTCTTATATCTTTTTAATGATGTATAGTTTGTCAAGGTAATAACATTAAATCTGATAGTAACTTTGAACTATAAAAAAAAAAAAAAAAAACGCTTCAGTGTGCTGGCGCACTGGCAAAGGTTAACAGGTTAATATCACAAAATTAAAAAGGTGATATCAAGCTTTAAATATTTGATTAAGACAGACAGTTTGATCATGGGTCAATAATTATATCAGTTTCTGTAGAGGCAGAACAATGTTTATTTTTCTGACATCAGGATCAGAACTGTTCATAACTGCTTTCAATTTAATCTTTGTATTTCACAAATATCTAATTTTGGTGCAACATATACTGTAACTTGTAAAAACCGAATAAGTGCATTTTAAAAGTCTGTGATCAGTGTCTGCCTGTAATAAGATCCACTGAAGGTAAGTTGACTGAACGCTAGTGATGGGCACTTTCGAAACACGCTTCCTGAAGCTGTGAAACCTTTACGAATCTTTTGTTTCGAATCAGTGGTTCGGAGTGTGTGTCAAACTGCCAAAGTCACATGATTTCAGTGAACGAGGCTTCGTTACGTCATAACTGTTTCAAAACGTTTGGAAATGTCAATGGTTCACCACTGGGAGGCGATGATCTCTGTGAACCCATGAATCATGCAGATTCACTGAGATTGAACAAGTGTCTGTGGGTTTTACCTGATCTCTGATCAGTTTTATACATTTGTAGACATTTTAATTAGACATTAGTATAATTAAAAGCAATAATAGTATTTAATAGTCTCTTATTGGCCTGTTTAGCTGAACCATCCATAAAATACACAGACACTGCCTCACGGTGCAGCTCTAAAGCAGATGAACTACCTTTTACAAAACTTGTTTGATTGTCTTCTGCTTAAGGAAATACTTTTATTCTTAATCTGATCATGTTAGTTTATACAGTTATTCTTTGTTCATGTTAGTTCACAGGGGATTTACTAATGTTAACAGAAAACTTTTGTATTTAAAAATGTATTGGTAAATGTTTAAACTTAAGGTTATTAAATGCTGTATAGTATTGTCCATCATTGGTTCATGTTAACTAATGTAGTTAATGTCAACAAATGAAACCTTACTGTAAAGTTTTAGCAAGTAGACAATGTGTCTGAAAACAACCGACATAAACACATTTGACCCAGTGAGCAAACCAAGGGTGACATTGACATGAAAGAACCTTAAAGATTAAATTAAATGAATGTGTAAACTAACCTAAATACATCAACGCTTTCAACCTTTGTATTGTTACAATGTTAGTAGTATAATATTATTTAAATGAACAATGTGTAGTCTTTATCCATGTTAACTATACCTTGATATCCCTGTTTATTTGTCAGCAAAAGTCTGCTGGATGAAGATGAACACGTTAGTTGATCATCATAGATCTGAGTCATTTTCTCTTTCTGTCTTCAGTCTGAGTGGATGCAGTATTACAGAGAAACAGAGTCTCATCCTGACTTCAGCTCTGAAATCAAACCCGTCACACCTGAGAGAGCTGGACCTGAGCTGGAATAAACTAGGAGACTCTGGAGTGAAAAACCTCAGTGATCTACTGATGAACCCACAACTCAAGCTGGAGAAACTAGAGTTAGTATCATTATACTGTACAGCAGTTACAGTGTGACTGAAGTTTATTTATTTGAAGACAGCAGGGCTTATGTTTCATTGTTTATAGCAGTGCACTTTCTGGGTTTCCCCTATTGCTCACAGGGGGTTAACCCTCTGGGCTTCTTCGTAAATGGGTTACACTTAGCTTCCTCCCGCCCGAAAACGGGCGAAGCCTTAAAATTTTACTTTACTTTTTCCCAGGATAACCAATCAAATATATTTTTTATAATGTTTTCTGATTATTATTTAGAATTTTTAGAATTTTTTATGATACTTTGCATTAATTATATAATTTTTATGAGCTATTTTTTCCATTAGAATTAATATATATTTTTTTATTTTATTTATTTTATTTTATTTTTCAATAAATGCAACATTTCACATCAAAATAGAGTGCAGGCCAAAAAAAAAAAAAATTCAAGTGAGAAGAGCGCCATCTAGTGGCTTCAAAATGTATTAATTTGTGTCATGTCCTATAACCGCCTATAGGCTGCCTATAGCTTTTTTATTTATTTATTTGATTTATTCCCATTCGGAAAGATTTTTTTTTATTACTAAGCAACCACTGAATGGAACAACACAAATTATATATCATTTTAAAGCTTAGGATCTCAGCTTTTTAATGCATCTAATTATATTTATTAACTCCTAACGAGTGCTGAGTAATCCCTCTAAAACCGAGTGTACCACCAGCAGGCGCCACCTAGCTGCGAAAATATTCTTTACCATATTTTAAAAAAATCTTGCCTTGATTAACACAAAGTGGATGTCATTTGAAAGCTTAGAGTCTGAACTTTACAGTGAATGTATCCACTTTGAAAAACTCTTAAGTATTGCTGAGTTATTTGCTGATAAATAGAATTTCTTTTTTTTCATAATCTATAAAATAATGTACTGCAATGTGTCAAAAACATCATACAGCTCATGAAACATTCTCAGATAATTGAAAATGGCACTTCATTTTTTACAGCATATTATTACAATTAAAATGAGCCCAAAATTAACATAATCTATTACTTTTATGACAAGATATTCTTCATGGAGAAAAAATTGCCCATGAGGGGGTGTCAAAGACTGTACAAAAAGGCTGTCTCTTTTCCAAATGCTGTAACTTTTGATTCCTTTATCCAAAAATTATTAATTGTTTATCCAGATGCAGCTAACATGTAGGGGGACTTCACTAAAAAAGAATTGTCCTCCTACCTTATTTCCTTCCTGAGTTATTCCATGACAAATAAGAATGATATGCAAAAACCATAATAAAAATTATATATATATATTGTCTTTTATCCGCTGTTTCTTGGCAGGACAATGTCCAAATGTAATGTAATTTATATTTTCAAAAAATTTTAAAAGAGTTCTTTCAAACGATACCTACCTTTTGACTCTCCTTGCTATAGTTTTGGAGTTATTATGATTATATAATTTTTATATAGTTTGGGGCAAAATTTGCTGTTTCAGTCTTACCAGTTCATTTCTCTCTGCGTGTGTGTGTGTTTGTGTGTGTGGGTGTGTGGGTGTGTGTGTGTGGGGGGGAGGGTGTCTTATTTGCACTCTTGATGTTTTAGAGTGTCACCCCTTCATTGCTGTACTCTTTTTTTCAGCACAGTGGCTGATCTGTAGCTTGTACCACCAAAAGTTTCTCTGAGTTTTCCTATTTTTTCGTATTTCCCATTCATTTCCTATGTCGCCTGTTTTCGGGCGGGAGGAAGCTAAGTGTGACTTTTTTTTTTACGACCCTTTAACATATCAGAATCATCTCCTTGATTTTTTTGTGTGTTCATATAGGTAATAAAACAAAAGTCACCAAGTGTCACCCCCATCCGATGAAGCAAAAAAATTAAACAACTCGAAACGTTCAAGTTTTCGCCCGTTTTCGGGCGAAGAAGCCCAGAGGGTTAAAGTGGGATGTGAGTGTGCCGTACGGACTCTTATTCTGGCTGTACTGAAGATGAAGCGGTTTGACCAATCAGATGAAAGGCGTTTCAGCGCCACCCACATGTGCAAACGAAATATCAAAGCCATAAACCGATTTGTAAACCACAAACGAAAAATTAGAAATCGAGCCGAAATCTCATTTTCCGTTTATTAAACTAAACGAAACACCGAATAAATGATCCGTCTTTTCATTTCTCGTTATTCCATTCCAAACAGGAAATGAAATGATCAGATGATACACGGACCGTGTCGTGTGTTCATTCGTTTTTTGATTTAATATTGAAAGTAGAAAAACAAGAAAACACCCTTTTTCGTCTTTTTATTTTTTCAAAAAAAACTAAAAACAGGTATTCAGCTTGATTTTTCACTTTTCGTTCTCAGGTAGAAACATTTATAAACAGCTTGAATATTTGATTTCTACACGTATAGGTGGGAACGAAACGCTCCTTTCCTCTGATTTGTCAGCCGAAGATCAAACTGTCCCGTCATCAGTTCTTCCTCAGCTCCGCTCAGCAGAATAAAAGTCCTCCGCTGCTGCAGTTGTACGGATTCTGAACGCGTTTATTGCAACTACTACATTTCATCTTTTTCTCATCAAACACCCAGACTAATGGCTCGATACGACCCGCACCGGGGAAGAGCCTCGACAGGGCTTTCTTATGAGGCTTTCAGTTCTCAAGTGCCAGGGGGTCCGTGAAATAATTTACTATAACCTACTGTATTTTCCGGACTGTAAACTAAAGTCACGTTTTTATCATGAAACACGTTGTGATTTATTCCAGAGTGACCTAGGCCTTTACAATGCATTTAACTTAGTTCACATAATCTAAATGTTGACTTTCAAAAGTAGGCGTGACAAGAAGACTATTCGCTGTATTTTGGTTTATGTATATACAGTATATACTTTTTTTTTTATCAATCTCTTTATTAAATTTTGAAAATGAAATAAGAACAAAGTTCCCCTTCACATACAAAGAAAAAAATGTATAAAAACATAAACACCAAGAATCAACAAAAATAAACGACAAACAACATAGTAAAAATGAAGGAAAAAAAACAACAAAAAAACACATTAACTAATAGCTGTGAGTGACGGTCCAAGAACTACTGCCCAGTCATTTGCAGCAAAAAACTTGGGACACTAAGTTTACTCAGGATTGTCTGGGAAGGTCAACTTCCCAACATATTAAAAAAAGGGGGTATATATATATATATATATATATATATATGTGACCAGTCACGGAAAGTAAGGACACATGTCGGTTCTGGGGCATTTTGAGTTATTCACATATTCTGAAAGTGTAGTCTCCAAGCTTTCCAACGATGTGTAACACAAGGAAATCTGATAATATTTGGAGAAGTTATGGCCATTTAAAGGTAGGCACTCAAAAACGCACAAAGGGGAGAAAACAGCGTCTGAATATTCTCACCTTTCTCCTGCTGGGAGTGACAATAGGGCTCATTTACATCTCATTTAGATAAGCCATACCCCCCTGTAAAGCTGTTAGCACGGGGGGAGCAGAAAGGCCAGGAAAATGTGCCATCAAAGAAAAAAGAAAAAATAAAGTTTGCAGGTAATATATAAATAAATGTCTCTTAGCATCTACCGATAAAACTGTATAGGCAACTCTTGTGTACACTGAATAAAAAATAAGATAAACTCTAGACAATGTTCAAATCAAAAACAAGATGTGCTATGTGATATATATATATATATATATATATATATATATATATATAGTATGAGTAGGCTATTAGTAGGCTATAGCATTCATTTCGTTCATTTTTTAAATAAGATACTAGCTGAAATGTGTTTTTTTTAAATCAAGTGATCAAAGTGCTCGTTGCCGCTGCGATCAGTGGCGCAGATGCAGTGTTTTCTCGTGTGGCTCGCGCACACACCCCATTGTCTTCACTCGATGCGTGACGGTGACGTCATGACTGAATAGATATCGGAGAACGTGGTCTCCACGAATTTATTGTTAAAACCAACTAAAATAACAAATTTAACTCGGCAAATAAAATACATCTTGCATTCTAAAGATGAGTTCATCTAGCAGACATGCCAAATCTGGGGCAAAACATGATCATTTGAGAGAAAGAGACGAAAGGAAAAAGTCTCTGAGCCCTATTCAGACGCGGGCTAGTTCCGACTCCTCTGAGGTAACCATGGCGGAATTAGTTGGTGAACTTAAACAACTGCGAAAGGAAAATCAGCAGGGGCACATCGGCACGAAGGAGTCGCTGACGAGATTAGAAACATCGGTTGAAGAGTTGAAAGGTCAGATAACAAAGCTGGAAACGCGCATCATAGAGGCCGAAGAACGTATTAGTAACAGCGAGGACTCAGTGATGCGTCACGGGAGGGCGATTAGATACCTGCTGCAACGAGAGGTGGAACTGTCTGCCAGGTGCGATGATCTGCAAAACAGGCTGAGACGAAATAATTTGAGAATCTACCAAGTGCCCGAAAACAGCGAGGATGGGAAGAATCCAATTGAGTTCATAAAAGAACTACTCGCTTCAACTCTAAACTCTCTACCCGATGGTGACATAAAAATTGAAAGGGCTCACAGAGCACTGGCTCCCAAGCCAAAAGAAACGGAACCACCCAGATCAATAGTAGTAAAATTTACGGTTCCCTTTCGTAAAGGGAACTCCCGCTGCATCGATACTCGATACTTTGGGGAATGCCTTCGGCATGAAGCGTCTGAAGTCAACTATGGAACTATCCCAATCTTGATTGGTGCAACGTCACCCGTGACGTCGCATGTGACGGTGATCCGGAAGCTACAAAAGGGTCACAGGAACCAGGAAATGTTAGCTTCTGGTCTTCAGCAAGCGCTCTATGTCATCTTGTCTGTTCTATTTGGTGTTGTCTGTCCCGTGAAAAGAGTATTATTTATGGTGAATAAAAGAGAAGCTATTCAGGCAGTGTGCGTCCCCTTGCCCACGTTATTTAAGCGAGGGTGACACACACTCGCTTTGTGTAGTTTGTCTGGGAGTGGAGCATGCACGAGCGGTGCTCGAGGGCGCTGTCTGTGCAAACTGTTTTCATGAAAAAGCTCCGCTCCCGTTTGAGCTTGTTCGATCAATTAGATCAGGCTCGCGTTTCCAGTGCATCAGGTCCCGCGTCTGTTGAGGCAGCGCGCCGCTTGTATGCATAGGATTCGCACGTGGGGCTGGCATATGATACTGAGACGGTTGCGACCCTTTCTCAGTGTTTATTAACCAGCTCCACTGGTCTCGCGCACGGTTCGGAAGCCCGCGCTGCGGCTTCTTCCGACCGTGTTAAAGACAGAGCGTTTGATTCGATCAAATAGATCAGGCTCGCGTTTCCAGTGCATCAGGTCCCGCGTCTGTTGAGGCAGCGCGCTACTTGTATGCATGGGATTCGCACGTGGGGCTGGCATATAATACTGAGACGGTTGCGACCCTTTCTCAGTGTTTATTAACCAGCTCCACTGGTCTCGCGCACGGTTCGGAAGCCCGCGCTGCGGCTTCTTCCGACCGTGTTAAAGACACAGCGTTTGATTTATCTGGCTCCGAGGAGTTAGATATTATTTATCAACACTGAATCACGTGGATATGGGGATTCGCCACCCCATATTCCCGTTAGTGAGGAGTTGCTGGAGATTGTAATCTGGGCAGTGGTTCAATTAAATGTTAAATGGCCATATAATAAGCAGGAAGCGACTAAGAAAAATAAAATGAATGAGCGCTTCCTGCAGACCCAGTCACAATCTTCGTGTCAGAGCCTTCCCTTTTTTCACTGATCTCCATACTGAGGTATCGAGATCGTGGAAAAATCCATTTTCATCTCAATTATTTCCCCCCCATGTATATATTTACTCATCCATTAGGGAATCTAATGAAAATGGTTATGAGGTGATGGCTCGGGTTGAGGAATATTTTGCGAAATATTTTCTCCCCGACATTGCGTCACCCCTGATAGCTCAGACACTTCCCTCCAAATCTCGTACATCGAATTTGTTAGGGAAAGCATATATGGCGGTGGGTCGAGCCGGTGCATGCCCACACACAATGGGGTTATTACAGGCATATCTGGCTGACCTCCTCAAGCAGGTGGATGATAACTGGGAGGTCTCACTCAGTGGTATTACTGAATTTCATAGAGTAGCTGACTTATCTCTTCGTATTATTAAAGAGACGGTCCGTGCTATTGGCCGTTCTATGGCAGCACTAGTCGTCTCAGAGAGACATTTATGGCTTAATCGCTTGTGGATCGGGGAGAAAGACAGGGCTTTCCTTCTCGATGCTCCCCTTTCACCTTCCGGCCTCTTTGGCGACGCGGCAAGATCCGTTGTCGAGAGGCTTCAGGAGGCAGAGCGACAATCAGCTATCCCCAGTTGTCAGTCCAGGTCTCATGGGGTTGCTGCCAGGGGGCAGCCTCATGGGACAGCCGCCAGCTCCTCATATTTTGAGAAGGTTTCCTCTCGTGCCCCCCCGTATAAGGCTTGGGGCCAGAAGAAACTTTCTCGCACGAAGCACTCCATACCGAAGACAGGTCTGAGGACTGTCTCTCGGGCTAAGATGGCTTCAACTAAGAGGTCTTGTCGTAACACGCAGACCCTTATGGGCATTCCCCCAGGAGAGCGAGTACAGGAGTCTCGCCCCCTTATGCAGCCCTTAGGAAATCGATGTTTGCTTCCCGCCGCCGATGGCGCTTCGGGACACATCGGCTTCCAGCGAACACAAATCGCAGTATCTGCCCGATAACGTTGCGGCCCTGTCGAGTTCGCCGCCTCTCAGGAGGTCTGTAGAGAGCATATTTCGGTTAGTTCCTGCCAGTTAGCTGCTTCAGGTCACCGAAGCCATTTGGAAATTTATAGCCGAGGCCAGTCTCGAGGGACTGGTCCCCATAATGGCATATTTAGACACCCCGAGGGGTCTTCAAAATATATCCTAGGGGGTCCTGCTTACAGTGGAGCTAATATACAAATATTATCTACTAAGGGTGGTTCACATGTCGGCCAGCCCCGAGCAGGGTCGGTTCTTGGAACAGGAAGTCTAGTCCCTCTTAACACAGGAAACCTCAAAGTGGGCTCTTCCTTGGTTACGGGAGCCTGGGTTCTACAGCTGGCACTTCATAGTTCCTATGAGGGGGGGAGTTAGGCCTTATTTTGGATCTCATGGTACTGGATCAACCTCCGAGGGGGTTCAGATTCAAGTTACCGACTGTTAGTCAGACCAGCTCCGAGGACTGGTCTGTCTTGATAGATCCACAAGCTCCTTAACTCCTCTTTCCCTTCTAACCCTATCACAGGAAGTTTCCGAGATCCGCTTTTGGGGGGAAAAGCGCATCAGTTCTGGACTCTTCCAGTCGGCCTAGCCTTATCCCCTCGCACCTTCACTAAATGTATGGACACGGCCCTTGCTCCATTGAGACTTCAGGGGGTCCGTATCTTATAGATGACTGGCTCATTTTGGCTCAGTCGAAAAGAACTAGCAATTCAACATCGAGATGTTGTTTTGCGTCATCTGAGGTGTGTGGGGTTGAGACTCAATGTGAAGGAAAGTTCCTTAACTCCTCTTCAGAGGACTACGTCCCTGGGAGTAGAGTGGGACTTAGTCACGATGCGGGCACAATTGTCTCCTGCTCGTATAAATACTATCTTAAACACATTGAAGAGTATTAGGTTAGGCCAGGCTATCACTGTCAAACACTTTCAAGGAGTTTTGGGTCTTATGGCTGCAGCTTCCACGGTAGTACCCTTTGGTCTGCTCCATATGAGGGCCTTGCAGTGGTGGCTCAGGAACAAGGGTTTTTGTCCTCTGGGAAACCCTTTTCGTACGATCAGAGTTACGCGCAGATGCCTTCGTTCTCTTGTCGTATGGAAGAAACCATGGTTCCTGTCTCAGGGCCCGGTTTTGTGAGCACCATGTGAGAGAAAAACTCTGACCACGGATGCGTCCCTAACGGGCTGGGGTACGGTTATGGAGGGCCGTTACACCCGAGGTACTTGGAAAGACCATCATCTCACATTGCATATTAATCGCTTGGAGATGTTGGCCGTATTTTTGCCCTGAGGCACTTCCTTGTAGACCTCAGAGGCCATCATGTTCTTGTTAGGACAGACAATATGTCGGTGGTCTCTTATATCAACTGCCAAGGGAGGATTGAGACCTCGCCCTCTTTGTAGACTGGCGCATCAAATTCTTCTTTGGTCCCAGGACAAATTTCTCTCCATCAGATCTATTTATATTCCTGGGGTTGATAATATGGGAGCAGACATCCTGTCGAGGCAGGGGCTGAGGCCCGGGGAATGGCGGCTCCACCCTGAAGTGGTTGAGCTTATATGGAGAGAGTTTGGCCGGGCGGAGGTTGACCTGTTTCGCTTATCATGAGAACTCTCATTGCCCGCTCTGGTACTCTCTCTCACATCCAGCTCCTTTGGGCTTGGATGCCATGGTACAGATGTGGCCGAGGTCACATCTGTACACTTTTCCCCCGATCGCTCTGCTCCCTGGGGTTCTAGAAAGGGTCAGGAGGTACGGAGTGAGACTACTCCTTGTAGCTCCGTACTGGCAGGCCCGAATTTGGTTTTCGGACCTTATTAGTCTCTTGGAGAGTTCTCCATGGAAAATTCCTATTAGGAGAGATCTTCTGTCTCAGGCTGATGGTACATTATTTCATCCCCGACCAGAGTAATGGAGACTATGGGTCTGGCCCCTGAGGGGGTCACACCCATAATTAGGTTGCCCTTTCCACCGAGGTGGTCAGGACATCCATACTAGAACCCCACTCTACTAGGAACTAAACAATTAAGTTAGGGAGGGCATTGAACCCAGTTTATTACTGCCCACTGGCTTCAGTACTGGTGTTCCATCCCGCTCTCTAACGGGATCTCCTGTTCATGCTTAGGGCCTCTGTGGCGGCCTCAGTGCCCTCCGCAAGCCTCTAAGGGTGTTCTCGAAAGGACGTTCCCACTGAAACTCCATGTTCCTGTAGATTGGAGGATGAATCCTTTTCATCCAGCCTATTGGCATCAGGCTGATGGGTTATCCCTGGCACCCATCATGTCCTGTGGGTGAGGTATACCAATATATATTTGAGATATATAAGTATATATAGGAGAATCTATTGAGTCTGCTTCCTGCTCGTCTTACTCCCTGGAAGAGTGGTGGTGCTGCCCCCTCTTACTTGCTAGCGTGGGAGCCACTCAACGTTATTTTTGCCCGGTACTGAGGTACCTGTAGGCAATGTTAAGATTCTTCGGGTATTCCATCCTCCATCGCATGTGTCGGATGGTCAAGGTCGTAGCCTTTGAGGTTCCTACATTAGGCCTTAGGCTGAGAGGAGTCAGTCCATCTAGTTATGCATCAAGGGTTAGGAGCTATTCCCTTTATTAAGAGTACAGTTGGTTATCTAAAACCACTTATATTTGAAGTACAAGGTGCGCTTTTGCTTTCACCTCTCATCTAATATTTTCTACGGTCTGGGGCTCCCATCCATGAGGTCAGTCGAGCCTCCGGCTCCAGACCTCCCCTTCTTGCACCAAATCTTATGACAAGCTAGTTTGGATCTGCCCTCCACTCATTCTATCGTCCGTGAGTGTGCCAGATGCTTTACACCAGGGCGTTTTCTCTCAGTGTGGCGGCGTGGGTATTTGTTCCCCAAAGTATCGAGTATCGATGCAGCGGGAGTTCCCTTTACGAAAGGGAACGTCTCGGGTTACGTATGTAACCCTCGTTCCCTGAGTAGGGAACGAGACGCTGCATCCCTCGGCCACACTTTTCGCGCCCCTGAGAACGACTTGCTTTGACCAATTAGAAGCTAACATTTCCTGGTTCCTGTGACCCTTTTGTAGCTTCCGGATCACCGTCACATGCGACGTCACGGGTGACGTTGCACCAATCAAGATTGGGATAGTTCCATAGTTGACTTCAGACGCTTCATGCCGAAGGCATTCCCCAAAGTATCGAGTATCGATGCAGCGTCTCGTTCCCTACTCAGGGAACGAGGGTTACATACGTAACCCGAGACGATTTCTCAGTGAAAGAAGCGATTCTGCGTCAGGCCTGTGTACAAAAACAAGTCATGTATAATAATAGACGAATCTATTTCGATAATGACTACTCTCCGGAGAGCTCAGGTGCGTGACATGATTAGACAACTCAAGAAGAAGGAACTTTTATCCTGCACAGTTGAAGATCAGCCTGACCACCGGTGACAAAACTTTCTTTACATTGGCGGATGCTCTGCCAACACTACAAGAGCTCGGTATCAAGACGCAAATGGGGGAACGTGACGCACTGGAGATGGAGCTGTCAAAAACCATGTGGCAGACATGGAGAGGAGGTCGTCGCAGGATTAATCAAGCAACGATGTCAGACGCGGATGTTAAAGCTTTCTTCTCGGAGCAGATCATTTAGTTTTGTTTCCAGGAACAAATACAAGCAAGAATTTTATTTATTTATTTTTTTTTGGGTCTTCTTCCTTCCCTTCATCGTGACTAGTGAACGTGAGGTGAGAACTATAATTTGTTAACGGAAGGGCTGATATATCAGAAACCGTATGGTGATAGACATTTGCCGTGGCCACACTAGGACTGGTTGATATGGATGGTTTTGGCAATAAATGCGGAAGTAATAACACTTATTGAGTGGATGACACTCGCCCTTTGGGCTGCGACCCCCTCAAGGGAACCATTTAAATGGTGTGGTCGCAAACACGCAAGGTGTACTTTTTCCCCAGAGAGATCTAGTCACAACTCTCTGCCCACTTTCAAACGGGAACTGTTTGCCGTTTTTATTTATTTATTTATTTTTACGAATCTACTTTGTGTCAAGTGCAAACAGTTGGATGTGGCGAAGTTCAAAATTATGTTCAAGTTCATTGTTCTCTTTTCCTTGACAGCAGTGATGCTTTATGTGTACATTTTTAGACACACTGATTGTTTTTTGGTTTGTGATCAGCCCAAAGTGGCAATATAAAAAAAACATTTAATTTTACTAATAACCATGGAAAGTTTGACGTGTGTTAGTTACAACGTGAAGGGGATAGGTAGCCCAGTAAAGATGAAAAAAATTCTAAATCAGCTCAAGACATTCAAATGTGGTGTTGCCATGTTACAAGAGACTCATCTCTCAGAAAAAGAACATTTGAAGTTGAAAAGAGAATGGGTGGATCAGGTTTTCAGTGCATCCTACGGTAAAGGGAGAAAAAGGGGGGTTGCCATCCTTATTAGTAAGGCTGTCTATTTTACAGAGGAAAGAATCATTAAGGATAAAGATGGCAGATATGTTATGGTTGTGGGAACAATTGGGGGTATTCAAATAACTTTTTTTACCCTCTAGGTGGGATGCTATTTTTAAAAGATGGACTGAGAAGGGTCTTACCATGATTGATCAGCTTTTTGACGGAAGTACATTGCGCTCTTTCTCTGATCTTAAAGAAAAGTTTATGTTATCATCAAATGATTTTTTCAGATACCTACAAATAAGAAACTATATTACAAATCATAAGGAAAGGGAAATAATTAAGAAAGCCCCGACTAATGTTGAACAGTATTTCATTACTATAATCAAACAACACCCATTACATAAGAAGCACATGTCGCGCATATACAGCAGACTACTGCTTGATTCAACAGATAATATGTTCCATATAAAGACAAAGTGGGAGTTTGAAATGAATGATCATATAGAGGATGAGGCGTGGGTAAACATATGCACAGGATGTCATAAGGGCATCAACAGTCATAAATGGAAAGAGTTTGATAAGGATGGAATTATGAAAATTATGCATGTAGATCTGCCTTTTACTCCCCTGTATTTTTTGCTTGAAGGAATACCCCAAGATTTTTGTAGTCAAGACCAGAGATATATTCTGCATGTCCTCCTATTATGTGCACGAAAAACCATTACAATTAATTGGATGAAACCACACCCACCCAAAATGAGTCAGTGGAGAGAAAAAACTTATAGAATGGAGCACATGACTGCCCAACTCCAACTGAAAATGGACACTTTCATACAAAGGTGGACGCCTATTGTATATTGAGGCATTGAGGGGGAATTGAACTGATTGTGTGAAACTTTTAATTATTCCCTGTTGTATATATAAAAAAATATATATATATATATATATTTTTTTCTTCTTTCATTTCTTTCATTCTACTATTGTATAATGCTTAATGTATTTTATTTATTTTTTTTCTTTGGGCCACCGTGGTTGTCAAGGAATGTTTAGTTTGTTGTTGTAACTTGTTAAAATGTTTAAAAAAAAAAGTAAAAAAAAAAAATAAAAAAAAAAAAATATATATATATATATATATATATTTATATTTATATATTTATATATATATACATATATATATATACATATACACACACACACACACACACATATATATATATATATATATATATATATATATATATATATATATATATATATATATGTGTGTGTGTGTGCGTGTATATATGTGTGTGTGTGTGTGTGTGTATATGAGGAAAATAAGTATTTGAACACCCTGCTATTTTGCAAGTTCTCCCACTTAGAAATCATGGAGGGGTCTGAAATTGTCATCGTAGGTGCATGTCCACTGTGAGAGACATAATCTAAAAAAAAAAATCCAGAAATCACAATGTATGATTTTTTAACTATTTATTTGTATGATACAGCTGCAAATAAGTATTTGAACACCTGAGAAAATCAATGTTAATATTTGGTACAGTAGCCTCTGTTTGCAATTACAGAGGTCAAACGTTTCCTGTAGTTTTTCACCAGGTTTGCACACACTGCAGGAGGGATTTTGGCCCACTCCTCCACACAGATCTTCTCTAGATCAGTCAGGTTTCTGGGCTGTCGCTGAAAACACGGAGTTTGAGCTCCCTCCAAAGATTCTCTATTGGGTTTAGGTCTGGAGACTGGCTAGGCCACGCCAGAACCTTGATATACTTCTTACAGAGCCACTCCTTGGTTATCCTGGCTGTGTGCTTTGGGTCATTGTCATGTTGGAAGACCCAGCCTCGACCCATCTTCAATGCTCTAACTGAGGGAAGGAGGTTGTTCCCCAAAATCTCGCAATACATGGCCCCGGTCATCCTCTCCTTAATACAGTGCAGTCGCCCTGTCCCATGTGCAGAAAAACACCCCCAAAGCATGATGCTACCACCCCCATGCTTGACAGTAGGGATGGTGTTCTTGGGATGGTACTCATCATTCTTCTTCCTCCAAACACGTTTAGTGGAATTATGACCAAAAAGTTCTATTTTGGTCTCATCTGACCACATGACTTTCTCCCATGACTCCTCTGGATCATCGAAATGGTCACTGGCAAACTTAAGACGGGCCTTGACATGTGCTGGTTTAAGCAGGGGAACCTTCCGTGCCATGCATGATTTCAAACCATGATGTCTTAGTGTATTACCAACAGTAACCTTGGAAACGGTGGTCCCAGCTCTTTTCAGGTCATTGACCAGCTCCTCCCGTGTAGTTCTGGGCTGATTTCTCACCTTTCTTAGGATCATTGAGACCCCACGAGGTGAGATCTTGCATGGAGACCCAGTCTGAGGGAGATTGACAGTCATGTTTAGCTTCTTCCATTTTCTAATGATTGCTCCAACAGTGGACCTTTTTTCACCAAGCTGCTTGGCATTTTCACCTTAGCCCTTTCCAGCCTTGTGGAGGTGTACAATTTTGTCTCTAGTGTCTTTGGACAGCTCTTTGGTCTTGGCCATGTTAGTAGTTGGATTCTTACTGATCGTATGGGGTGGACAGGTGTCTTTATGCAGCTAACGACCTCAAACAGGTGCATCTAATTTAGGATAATAAATGGAGTGGAGGTGGACATTTTAAAGGCAGACTAACAGGTCTTTGAGGGTCAGAATTCTAGCTGATATACAGGTGTTCAAATACTTATTTGCAGCTGTATCATACAAATAAATAGTTAAAAAATCATATATTGTGATTTCTGGATTTTTCTTTTTAAGATTATGTCTCTCACAGTGGACATGCACCTACGATGACAATTTCAGACCCCTCCATGATTTCCAAGTGGGAGAACTTGCAAAATAGCAGGGTGTTCAAATACTTATTTTCCTCACTGTATATATATATATACATATACATATATATATATATACATATACATATATATACATATACATATATATATATATATACACTTTTTAACCACAAATGCCCGTCTTGTACCATCTCTGAGATGTGCCACGTATTACATCATCACGTGGGAAAGGTCACGCGTCACGTCATCAAAAAATGTGTTTTGGGGTTTCATGACCCTTTAAAAATGAAATGAAATGAATGTGTAAACATGAATACATCAACAATTTCAACCTTTGTATTGTTACAGTGTTGGTAGTATATTTAAATGAACAATGTGTAGTCTTTCTCCATGTTACCTTTACCTTGATATCCCTGTTTATTTGTCAGCAAAAGTCTGCTGGATGAAGATGAACACGTTAGTTGATCATCATAGATCTGAGTCATTTTCTCTTTCTGTCTTCAGTCTGTATAGATGCAGAATTACAGAGGAACAGAGTCTCATCCTGACTTCAGCTCTGAGATCAAACCCGTCACACCTGAGAGAGCTGGACCTGAGCGTGAATACACTAGGAGACTCTGGAGTGAAGCGCTTATGTGCCGTACTGAAGGATTCACACTGTAAACTGGAGAGATTGAGGTCAGTCACATTCGCATACAAGAATCAAAATGCTTAAAATCACTTCAACAGTTTAAACTAAAACACTGTAACACTGTATTTGTGCAAACTTAGTATTTTGTGATCTGGTGATATAAAGATGAAGATCTCTCTTCCTCTCTCTGTTTTATTTGCTCATGAAGATGATGTGACTTTACAGAATAAAGAGTTTTCTTTTCTTCTGTCTTATTTTCTTCTCTCTCTCTGCTAATGTAGGTTAAGCTCCTGTGATATGACAGATGAAGGTTGTTCTGATGTGACTTCAGCTCTGAAATCAAACCCGTCACACCTGAGAGAGCTGGAGCTGAGCGGGAATAAACTAGGAGACTCTGGAGTGAAGCACTTATGTGCCGTACTGAAGGATTCACACTGTAAACTGGAGAGATTGAGGTCAGTCACATTCACATACAAGAATAAAAATGCTTAAAATCACTTCAACAGTTTAAACTAAAACACTTTAACATTGTATTTGTGCAAACTGAGTATTTTGTGATCTGGTGCGATCTCAAGCATTAGCCTACTATTCCTGCCAAACTTCCATAGTTGCAGTTAGTGTTACTACAGTAAATCCATGGTGAATAATGCTGATCTGTGGACACTGGATAGTTCATTCATGGCACAATGTTTCTTTGCGCTTTCAATGTTTCTCGCGCTGCTTTGGTCCAAACTGATAAAAAACGGTCCGTCAACCACACAGAAACGAGTAGCTCAGTTTCGTTCCGCTTACATTATGTTTTCCATTTGATGTCGGACAGTTGTTGTCATGGTAAAGGATGATGGAAGCAAGATGCAAGAAATTTAATTGTAATTTAATTTAATTGTAGAGATTTTAATGTAATTGAAGCACAAATAATATTTGAACACACAAACAAACAGTCCAGCACACACAGCAACTTGCAACGCAGGGACTAGATGGTCAGTGCAGAAGAAGTGATGAAAAGTCCGGTTGAAGAAGTGATCCAGGTGATTTCGTGAGCGGTGAAACAATGAACAGGCAGGAACACGCAACAGGAACACCAACGAGCAACACAGGATCTCAGACACGGACATCAAACAACGCTCTGACAATGAGAGGAGAAAAGCAGTGAGTATATATATGGATCGCGAATGAGTTGCAGCTGTGTGATGGTGATGAGATGATGGGAATCAGCTGGAGCGCTGATAACTGAGCGCGAGTGGAACTGCCCACTCGAGCACACCCACACACATGTAAACAACAGTGACACGAGACAAGAAGGACACAGTGAATTTACAAACCGTGACAGTACCCCTCCTCCTAGGAACGCCTCCTGGCGTCCCCAGACTCCCTTACCTGTCAATTGTAATCATCAATGAGGGAGTGATCCAGAATGTCTCGGGCAGGTACCCAACTTCTCTCCTCCGGACCGTAACATTCCCAGTCCACCAAGTACTGGAATCCGCGTCCCCTCCGTCTCGAGTCCAGAATACGGTTTACCGAATATGATGGTTCCCCATCTACGAGACGCGGCGGTGGAGGAACCGGGGCTGGCGGATTAATACGGGAATAAAACACTGGCTTGATTTTGGAAACATGAAACACGGGATGAACTCTCCTGTACGCTGGAGGAAGGTTAAGGCGGACTGCCACCAGACTAACAATCTTGGTGACAGTGAACGGGCCAATAAATTTGGGAGCAAGTTTATTCGAGACGGACCGGAGAGGAATGTTCTTTGTTGAAAGCCACACTTTGGAACCGACGACATATACGGGAGGTCTAGACCGGTGGCGATCGGCCTTGACCTTGGTGCGCGCCCCCACTAGGAGTAGAGTCTCACAGGCTCTAGTCCATGTGCGGTGACACCTCTGGACAAAAGCGTGGGCGGAGGGAACCGCGACTTCGGATTCCAGACTAGGAAAAATTGGTGGGTGGTAACCTACACTACACTCAAACGGAGACAGGCCCGTAGATGACACTGGTATTGTATTGTGGGCGTACTCCACCATAGACAATTGTTGACTCCATGAAGTAGGATTCTTAGAGACCAGACATCGTAATGTTCTCTCTAAATCTTGGTTGGCTCTCTCAGTCTGACCATTGCTCTGGGGATGGAACCCGGAGGACAGACTGACCGTCGCCCCCAATAATCTACAGAATTCTTGCCAAAATTTGGACACAAACTGGGGTCCCCTGTCGGAAACCACGTCTATCGGGAGGCCATGTAAGCGAAAGACGTGGTCAACGACAGCCACCGCTGTCTCCTTGGCTGAGGGTAATTTGGGAAAGGGAATGAAATGAGCCGCCTTCGAGAACCGGTCCACCACGGTCAAAACTACCGTGTTACCCTGGGAGGGTGGGAGGGCGGTAATGAAATCTAGCGAAATGTGGGACCAGGGTCTCGAAGGGACTGGCAGCGGTTGAAGGAGCCCATCAGGGGGTCGATTGGAAGTCTTACCAGTGGCGCAAGCTGAACAAGCCAATACAAAATCGTGAACATCATGAGCCATAAGTGGCCACCAGAATCGTTGTTTAACCAAAAACTTGGTACGACTAACCCCTGGATGACAAGCCACGTTGAAACAATGCCCCCACTGAATAACGTCGGACCTTACTGACTCCGGTACAAAAAGGCGGTTTGGTGGACAACCGGCCGGGGGCGTTACCCCTTGTAAGGCTCTCTTGACCTTCGATTCGACCTCCCATACGAGTGTTGAGACAAATAGACTCTCAGGTAAAATGCACTCGGGAGTAGACGGGCGTTCGGAACGGTCAAAAATATGCGATAAAGAGTCGGGTTTGACATTTTTGGAACCCGGGCGGTACGAGAGAACAAAATCAAAACGTCCGAAAAAAAGTGCCCACCGAGCGTGCCTGGAGTTCAGTCTTTTAGCAGTCTTAATATATTCCAGATTCTTGTGGTCGGTCCAGACGATAAAAGGTACCCCTGACCCTTCTAACCAGTGACGCCATTCCTCCAATGCTAGTTTGACTGCCAACAATTCTCTATTACCAATGTCATAATTGCGTTCTGCAGGGGACAAACGATGAGACAAAAACGTGCATGGGTGCATTCTGTCGTCTGTGGGAGAACGCTGGGATATCACTGCACCTACCCCCACCTCTGACGCATCGACCTCCACCACGAACTGACGTGATGGATCAGGGGTAGTGAGGATGGGAGCCGAAACAAAGCGACTCTTCAGTTTGGTGAACGCAGCTTCAGCTGCGTCTGACCACCTGAACGTCGTTCTGGGGGAGGTCAAGGCGGTCAGAGGCGAGGCTAGTTGGCTGAAGTTGCGAATAAAACGCCTGTAGAAATTGGCGAACCCCAGAAACCGCTGTAGGGCCTTACGGGAATCTGGACTTGGCCATTCTACCACAGCCTTAATCTTCTCAGGATCCATGCGTATTCCCTCAGCCGACACAATGTGACCTAGAAAAGAAACAGACTGTGCATGAAAATCGCATTTCTCCGCCTTGACAAAAAGCCCATTCTCTAGCAACCTTTGAAGCACTCGTCGGACGTGCTGCACATGTTCCTGGAGAGATGTTGAAAAAATCAATATGTCATCCAGGTAGACGTATATGAACTGATCGACCATATCTCGCAGCACGTCATTGACGAGCGCCTGGAAGACTGCAGGACTATTGGACAAGCCGAACGGCATAACCAAATATTCAAAGTGCCCTCTGGGGGTGTTAAAAGCAGTCTTCTATTCATCCCCCTGCCTGATACGGACCAAATGATAAGCATTGCGTAAATCCAATTTTGTGAAGATAGACGCTCCCTGCAACCTCTCGAAGGCTGAAGATATCAACGGCAAAGGATAAGTATTCTTTACCGTGATGCTATTCAGCCCTCGGTAATCAATGCAAGGTCGCAGGGACCCGTGCTTCTTCCCCACAAAAAAGAACCCCGCCCCCGCTGGAGAAGAGGAAGGACGAATGAACCCCGTTGCTAGAGAATCAGAAATGTATTTCTCCATGGCCCCCCTCTCTGGAACAGAGAGCGAGTATAACTTGCCCTTCGGCGGAGTCTTACCTGGCATTAAATCTATTGCACAGTCATAGGGACGGTGCGGAGGTAGAGACGCAGCCCAAGACTTACTGAACACTTCCTTCAGGTCCAGGTACTCCGTGGGCACGTTAGATAAATTCACTGCCTCCTCCTGAAACACAGAAACAGAAACAGACGAACAGGCAGACACAAGACAAGACTCATGACACTTAGTGCTCCATTCCAATACTGTCCGCTGTTGCCAATCGATTCTGGGGTTGTGTTTGATAAGCCAAGGGTGTCCTAAAACGATGGGAGCCAGGGGGGAGTCCAGGATGTAAAATGATAATGTTTCAGTGTAATTGCCAGAAGTGATGAGCGTGACTGGTCCGGTGTCGTGTGAAATGTGAGGTAGGTCTTGACCATTGAGTGCATGGACCTCAATCTTGTGGGTGAGTAGTTGGAGTGGAATCTGTAACTTGAGTGCTAGTGAGTGGTCCATGAAGTTACCTTCGGCTCCCGAGTCCACCAGTGCTTGACAGTCGTGCTCGTGAATAGACCATCGTAGTCTAACCGGGAGGAGAGTCGATGTAGATGAGGTCTTTTTGGCAGAGATCCCGCCCGACAGTAGCCTCATGCTTACTGTCGGGCTTGCCCTTTTACCGTGCAGTGAGAGGCAAAATGTCCCGCGGCTCCACAATACAAACAAAGTCCCTGGGATCTCCGCCTTTCCTTCTCCTCCCGGGAAAGCCGAGCTCGCCCCACCTGCATGGGCTCGGGATCGTAGATGTGACCGACCGCATCCCCGCCACTGGACCGCTGGCTCTCTGTTACCCCCGGATGGCGATTGGGTGGAATGCTTCGCTCCATCCGGGATAGACGTGCATCCACTCTCAGAGCCAGCTCCACGAGTCCGTTGAAATCCGCCGGGAGGTCCAGGGCGTAGATCTCACGTTGAATGCGGTCGGCCAACCCATGCAGGAACATGTCCCACTGCGCCTCGTCGTTCCATTGGCACTCTACCGCCAGTGTTCTAAATTCAATGGAGTATTCAGATACCGATCGTTCGCCTTGCTTTAATTCGGCCAGAACGCGGGCCGCTTCTCGTCCGGTGTTGGCCCGATCAAATACTCTCCGCATTTCGGCGGAGAGTGCCTGGAACGACTCACAGCATGGATCAGAGTTCTCCCACACCGCCGTCCCCCATAACGCTGCCCTCCCAGTCAGCAGTGTGAGAACAAATGCCACTCGTGCAGCCTCCGTGGCAAAAGTGCGGGGCTGTAGAGCAAAGTGCATCGAACAACGGGTCAGAAATGCTCTACAAAAGTTAGGCTCACCTCCATAAACCTCCGGAACCGGCAGACGGGGTTCTGACTGGGAGGCGCGATCTGGTGGTGTGGGAGGAGCGGCTGGTGTGGGGGGCGCAGCGGGACCTCGCAACAGTTGTACTTGCTGGGTGAGGTCGGACACCTGCGTTACCAGTGCCTGGACTGCCCTCGCCGTATCATTGAGGTTCATCTCTTGTTGGTCCATCCGTTGAATGCTGCTTCCCACAAATTCCTCCAGGGATGACGGAGCTCTTGCTGCTTCCATGGTAGGGTCAGAGCGTTCTGTCATGGTAAAGGACGATGGAAGCAAGATGCAAGAAACTCAGATTTTAATCTAATTGAAGCATAAATAATATTTGAACACACAAACAAACAGTCCAGCACACACAGCAACTGGCAACGCAGGGACTAGATGGTCAGTGCAGAAGAAGTGATGAAAAGTCCGGTTGAAGAAGTGATCCAGGTGATTTTGTGAGCGGTGAAACAATGAACAGGCAGGAACACGCAACAGGAACACCAACGAGCAACACAGGATCTCAGACACGGACATCAAACAACGCTCTGACAATGAGAGGAGAAAAGCAGTGAGTATATATATGGATCGCGAATGAGTTGCAGCTGTGTGATGGTGATGAGATGATGGGAATCAGCTGGAGCGCTGATAACTGAGCGCGAGTGGAACCGCCCACTCGCGCACACCCACACACATGTAAACAACAGTGACACGAGACAAGAAGGACACAGTGAATTTACAAACCGTGAGAGTTGTCTCTTACATTATGAGCGCGCTTGCCACGCGCGACCCGCCTACATTTGAAATAACGAAATTTTGGTCGGCAGGAAAAATGGTCCAACGAACCGTTCGGTTTGAAAATGCGTACCGAACACCGAACCGAATCCACGCTAAAATATCAAGGTGAAAGTCATCATAGCTTGCATAGACCCAGCTCCCAACCCAATTTTGAGAATAGATTAACGGCGATATTTTTTTTATCGCCCGATAATTGTGTCACGTTAACGCAGCACGTTAACGCCGATAACGGCCCACCACTAATATATATATATATATTGCTACTCCTAGCCTGTTAACGCGCCACCCGTGCGCTCAGCTGTTTTATTTATTTATTTTTCTCTCGCGCGCTCGCACCTTTGAGTTAATAAAAGCTCAGGTAAGTAATAATCAGTCAACAAACACGGTGAGTAATGTCTTGTCCTGTTATTGTCACCTGCACTTCATGCCACATGTTTAGCATAGGCTTCTCTGTTGGCAATGTAGGATTTATATGTGATAAATGCAAGGAGTCAGTTAGGCTGACAGAGAAGATTTCAGAACTAGAAACACGCATCCAAACCTTAATTGAGGATAGTAAGAGTGCTAGACCTTTAGATACTATTTTGGATGTGCCTAGCATAGTGAACTCTTTACATAATTCGGTTCCAGCTGAAGTAGTGCCTGTGCAGCCGGGCAAATGGGTGACAGTAAGGGATCGCTCTAGTCGCGGATCAAAAAACCACTCTTCCGTTCCGATTACCACAACAAATCGATTTGCCCCGCTCAGTGAAACACCCACTGAGAATTCTGTTGATTGTGCCTTAGTAATTGGTGATTCGATCACACGGAACGTGAAAATAGAGACACCAGCGAACATAGTCACATGTTTGCCAGGAGCCAGAGCGCCTGACATCAAAGCAAATTTAAAAGTGCTGGCTAATGCTAATCTTAAATTCTCTAAGATTATTATTCATGTCGGCACTAATGATGTTCGACTCCGCCAGTCGGAGATCACCAAAATTAATATTAAAGAGGTGTGTGAACTTGCAAGTACGATGTCAGGCACTGTAATCTGCTCTGGCCCTCTTCCTGTTCGCAGGAGTGATGAGATAGTTAGTAGATTGTGTTCACTGAATCGCTGGCTGTCTGAGTGGTGTCCGTGTAATAATATAGAATTCATAGACAATTGGAAAAGTTTTTGGGGCAAACCTGACCTGTTGAAAAGAGATGGTATTCATCCCTCCTGGGATGGTGCTGCTCTTCTCTCTAGTAATATGGCTCATAGTCTTAGAGCTCAAACATGACAAATTGGGCACCAGGTCAGGAAGCAGACAGACTGGCTAAACCGACTGTCTGCTAGCGGCCTCACGTCACCAAGGTCAGATAAATCCTATCAGATAAATCCTATCACATAGAGCCTCTTTCACCTAGCTATCATCATATAGAGACTGTGTCTGTTCCCAGAATTTGGAAATCCCAAAAATGTTTAAACCCATCTAAGGTTAAAAATTTAATTGATGTTCAACAAATAAAAAACAGCTATAATACAGATGAGCAAATGATAAAGCTTGGGTTGCTGAATATTCGATCGCTTACTTCAAAAGCACTCATTGTTAATGATATGATTTCAGATAATAACCTAGATGTGCTGTGTTTGACAGAAACCTGGCTAAAACTAAACGATTACATTACTTTAAATGAGTCCACCCCGCAAGATTACTGTTATAAACATGAACCTCGTCTTAACCCTCTGGAGTCTGAGGTGTTTTCTGGGCCCTGGAGGTGTTCTGACATGCTCTGACATTTGTGCTTTTTTCAGTTATTTATAAACATGTTAATGGCAAAGGTGTAAATTCACTCTATATAGCACAAACAGGGCTACCAAAATATGTGATCACCATGCATGTATATTTTTTTATTTTTAAGAGAATAATGCTTATGCGTGGTTATTGAAAAAAATAAAAATTAAAGTTGCTGAAATAAGACCACAAAACTCATAATAAATATGCATGAATAAGACTTTTGACTAATGGATGTTCTTCCTTCGAGTTCTGGCTTCAAAATGATGTGAAAATAGTCTTGCTTTATCGTTCAAATAAAACAATACATTGATTTAAATTGATGTAAAACAGGTTTTGCTTGGAAAGCCAATATGCGAGTGGGCGTGAACGAGGAGTGGTTTACACCTTGGAATGTCCAATGTCCCACCCACTCTGCATAATGACTCTGCATAATTAGCCATTCATTCAGGTGTGACTCTGACTGACTGAGCCACAATGCAAGGACAAAATGTGGATCTTATGTGCTGAAGGGCTGCTGTGCCTTGGTGAAACGGTGTTTGTACGTGAAGAGCTCTTTTCCAAAACGCCATAAACCTAAAAAGCTGCCTCAAAGAACCAGCAAAAGTAATGATTATGTAAAATATTGCAATAAGACATTTTAATTGTTTATTAATTTCTGTGTCGGCTGCAAAGATGAAGTTTATGATAGGCTATTCTATTGACTCGTGATCTTTGCAGTAGGCTAGTGAACGCACCGGAGAAATGCACATTTATTAGGCTACATAGTTTTATTTTTATTTTTATGCATTAAATCCAGAAATTGGTAATGAAAAAAAATATTAAAACTAAGATACAATTAATACAAAACGAAATTCGTTTTAAAGAAAGGCTTTGTGCTTTCTGTTTTGAGGTCTCTGTGAAAGTTTGAAAGTCTTTTAGTGCGCTTTCCAGAGGTGGAAAGAGTACTGAAAATTTGTACTCAAGTACAAGTACCGTTACATTGCTGAAATAATACTCAATTACAAGTAAAAGTACTGGTGTCAAAAAAGTAATTAAGTAAAAGTACAAATTACTCTTCTCAAAAACTACTCAGAGTACTAGTTACTAATTACTTTTTAGCTGGCGATAGTTAATGCATTACCAAAAAAAATATTCAACAAAATCATAGATTTATGTAGAAAATAGCTACTTTTAACACGTTTTTACCTTATTGTCAAAGGACATTAATTAGTGGATAATGGAATTTCTACCTTCAATATGACACCTTGAAATATGTCAATATTCAGTAGGCCTAGCCTATCATTTTTAATACCATCAGGAAAACTACTACATACTAAATATTTTAATATCTACATTTTTGTCCATCCATTTTGTCAAGGCAATCATTATTTTCAAGCATTGAAAAGCACAACACTCATTGTTGTAACAGTAATCTATTTGAATGGAAAAGTTTAATTCAAGTCTTCTGAAGAGACACGTCCACTTTATAAGGTGAGATTTTAATTTAGGCTTTTGTTTACATATTTAAACATTGATCAATAACCATTACAATAATCTAATATTTACTCACTCAGTGTATTTGTCTTTACAATGGGGTAACGTGAACTGTTGCAATAGCTCACACACAGCACAAGGAAGCTTGATTTCAATTCAAACTGAATTTAATTTGCAAAAAGACTAGATTTTTCATAACTTTTGACAGCGTTTAATTCAAGAGCATGGAGAGATTGGAGCTGGACGTCATTTGAGTCTGCAGTGAGAACCACTTGGAGAGATTCGCGATTGCACATGATATGACACACAGTCCGAGTCCAGTTGAGTCCATATGAGACTCAATATCCGAGTCCAGTTCGTTCGTACATTTGAGAGCTCGCGTCCAGTTTTCTGCGATTACATGAATGTGCCCTCGCGACTCGCGTTATAATATTGTTCGTGACATTTGCCATTAAAATATGCCATAGAAACTTGCAGGTATTAATAACATTATGAGTAATAGGCCTACCTGCAATCCCGAGGCGGGAGGCGGGTGTGTCAAACTCGCTGTCGTTGAGATGAGAGAATGAGAACGCGCAGCTGGTAAAATATAGATATTTTGACAGTACTACTATGTAGTTTGTTGTTCCAAACTTTCAGTCCAGCCATTAATCACTCTGAGCTCCTCGCCTCCTTCATGATCAGCTCTTCAAAACCCATAGATATAAACACTAGATGTCGCCTTGTATACGGCAGTTCATTGGAACGAATGCGTCAATAGAGCCGCCATCTTGGAACAGGGGAGCCCCTCCTCTTTAATGCATCAGCGTCAATGTAGGCAAAGGTCTAACGGAAATAAAATCACCATAAATCGTCATGAATGCGATTTTCTAGTTTTTATGGTTCGTTCCAACGGTCAGTCATGTATTTATCATTGAGTCCAGAGGAAATTTAACCCCTTAACGCCTGAATTTATAAAGCTGTATATAAAAAAAAAAAAATCTGTGTGTTTTTGACTTTAAGTAGATGGTAAATAATGTTGAGATTATCAATTTCACTTTTGCACAACAAATAAATAGAAATTTTGGTATGTTGCAAATTTGCGACAACAGGCATTTAGGGTAATTTTGGTATGTTGCAAATTTGCGACAGTGGGCATTTAGGGTATTTTTTTACAAAATGGAAAAATTAATAAAACACATTTTCCCATCTCAGGAATGTAGATTTTATTCATGGCACAAAGTTGTTAGAACTTATAAACTTTATACTTATAAACTTTGACAAATTAATGAATCTTGACAACAGCAAGAAACAAAACACTCTCCTACTCCCTAACATTGACAGTAGTTTTTATACATTCCATGTTACACTCTGTTTAACTCTTTCCTTGTTTCTCCAGTGCATACATTATATATTCTTATAGTGTTATATCCTAACATGCTATTTTTTGTGGGAAAAAAAAAATTTTTTTTTGGGCTGAAACCATCTAAATACAGCATTATTATAATATGTAGCCATTAGCCCAATCCAGCCGTTATGGACCATTGTCGCAAATTTGCTACAAACAGAAATCTACAAAGTACGTAAAAAATATTCGTCACATGAAGTCTATATGAATAACATAGCTATAGAAGCAATCAATAAGCTGGTACATATTTTTATCTTAGCACAACTTAACTCATTTTGGGAAATTTCTCCACATTTGCGCACTTGATATGAGGATTTTGCAAAACAAAATATTAGCTTCGGTGAACCGGATGTAGTTCCCACTCCGACCGCTCCTACGAGAAACCAGTGCGTGCAAAATGTTCCTAGGTATGTATCGAATGTGCACAAACAGGCATTGGGGGAAAACACACGCTATCTCGCCTGCAGTCTGAATGGAAGGGGTTTGTTGCAAATTCGCGACAGTGGGCTGTTTTGATATTAAGATAATTACTTCTTTTTCAAAATATAATGCATAGTGCTAGTAGGCCTACGTTTATTAGTCACATTCTTCCACTTGAGTAAACTTAGAATAAACTATTGCTATATAATACATATATAAATGAGCAAAACTTGGCCACTAAATATTTAATATTCAATTATTTTAATGATCACAATTAAATTTTTTATTTTATTAAATTGAACAAGCGCAACATTCAGCATTCAATCAAATATTCTAAAATATGTTTTATTAAGAATAATGTTATTTCAACATAATATCTCGTTATTTCGACATAATATGTGTGCGTGCAACAAGCAAGAAGTGCATTTGTAAATCCGGTGATGGGTGCATTGATTTTTATTAATAAACTTCTGACAGTGTCGACTCGGCTGCAGAGATGAAGTTGACGATCGCCATCTCCGTAGTGAACGCGCCTAGAGAGAGAAATGCACATAATGGATTACATAATCAGAGAGTAGCCTAGCTTTTTTATTTCTTTTTAAATTATTTCGTTTAAAGACTATTTAAGCTTTGTGTATTTGATGTATTTCTCTTGTCTGTGTGAGGCATAGGCTGAGTTTCGTTAAGTTAGGATGAGATGCGCTCCAGTTAACGTGCAATAAGTAAGTGACCGCGCGGACGCCTCCATGATTATATCAACAAGCAATTTGTTGATGAATAAAATTTATTAAAATTAAGATACAATTTATACAAAACGAAATTCACTTTAAAGAAAGGATTTAAACAGTTGACATTTTCACAAATTTCAGTGTCCTTCCACACCTCCATCCCCAGTTTGCAAGGAAAAGAAACAAGCCCTTGAGCCCACTGTCCTTGTGCAAAACGCACACATACATAAGATTTGCGGAATTCTATGTATAATAATCATGGATGTACTGTTTGAAGATTGACAGGGAGAGGACCAGCATACTATTAGGACTGTACTTACAGGGTTTTTTTTTTTTTTCATTAAAAGGTTTGAGTACAATCGGTAAAAAAATCAAAAGTTAGGAACAACACAGCCAAAAGTGGGTATTGAGGATCAACTCCTGCATATTGTACATTTTAAACACAAGAGTTATTTCAAATAATATCTAAAGAATATTCACAGTTCATTAGCTGTGCGAGAATCACAGTTCATTTTCTTCCTCCAAGCAGAGAAATGTACACTGAACTTTTTAAAAAACAACTTGACTACTACCATCCACAGAGTAAATCTAATCCCATGCTGTCTGGTTTAGATTTCGTTCGTGTGAACATCCATACGCAGCACAAAAGTCCGGTATCATCCATAAAATTGAAGTATAGGCGGAGATAGCAGCGTTACCTAGCTACTTCCTATGGCAAGACCCCTGTTCAAAGATGGCGGCGGTTTTGACGCATGTTTAGAACCCCAAGGCGACATCTAGTGTTTATATCTATGTTCAAAACCTGCTGCGACTGCGGTGGCTTTCATTCAGTCCAAATATCAGGGGTGTTATTGGTCCGTTTACGATCGAATATTTTTATTGGCTACCGAAATGCCATTCAAAGATTTGAATATCAATTCAAATTGTACTCAGTAACGAAATGTGATTTTACAAGTAGCGAAGTAGATTACTTAGCTTAATATGTACTTGAGTACAAGTAAAATTACAGATTTAAAAATATACTCAAAAAAGTACAAGTACCCAAAAAAACTACTTCATTACAGTAACGTGAGTAGTTGTAATTCGTTACTTCCACCTCTGGCGCTTTCAGAGCGCTCGCGTCCATAATGGAGAACTGTCACGTAATATTGTTTTTTCCTCATAAATGCAAACACGAAAAATAAAAGACAAAAGACTTTTTTAAAAAGACAAACCATCAATTTTTGAAAAAAAAAAGAAAAAAAGATGGATTTAGCGTTTTGGGGAAAAAATTTAGGGATTTATAGCGTTTTGAAAAGAACATTTTTTACTTTGAATTTATCATCAACAATATTGTTGTTTGATTTAATAATCACTGTTGCAAGAGGTGCCTAGTTCCGTTTTTTTTTTTTTTTGTATTTTTTTGTAAGTGCACAAAGTAGGGGCTAACTCAGATTCTGTTTAGTTAGCTACTTTATTTTTTTATTTTTATTTTTTTCTATAGCCTACAATAATAAGTCAAATGCAGCAAGTCAAAAGACCAACTGGACCTTCTTTGCCAGTTTGCACACATTTCTTTGAAGGATGGCAAAAATATCGTCTGAATATCGATATCGAGATATTGGAAAAAAATATCGAGATATTCGTTTTTGTCAATATCTCCCACCCCTATTGCTAAAACATCATCATTCATTCACACACGCGATTTAAATTTAAACTGTCTTTTTGCGAGCTGTGGTAAACAGCGCGCATCTCTGCCGTTCATTCATCAAAAACAGAAACCCGATTCACGTGAGAAGAAAAAAAACGTACAGTATTCATCAGCTCGCTCCTCGATATACCCGCACTTCTGAGGTACTTTTTTCATTATTGTTATTCCTCACAGCGCTGCGAGACGGTGTAAACAAGTAATGATCTGAATAAACTTGTGTTTTCTCGAGCTGATATGTGGGCGTTCACAGGTTTGCGTGGATTGCCTCATTCATTTGCGTTTGAATAGCGCGCTCTCCGTAGGCGGAGTCACATTACATTTGAATTAGCTCTAATGAGGTCGACTGGAATCGCTCTCTTTTAATGCAGATTTCACAAGATGAGAATATTTGTTTTTTATATAAATTACTTCATTTAAAAGAAGAGAATTCAAGCTTCATGCCTGTCTGTCTGTATGCCTGTTTGACTGAGTATTCACTGAGTTATTGTTCATTTTCGGACGCGTTTCAGAATGGTCTACACTGGCAGAGAAAAGGCAGAACTCGCATCATGTTTATTTTTCTTTATTTGGCGAAAAGCACAACACTTTGTTTTTATTGTGAGTGTACACAAAAATAATACACACTTAACAGGATAGATTGATGTACAACACAAGCATATAAGATAAAAATTCATATTTTTATTTTATAATTTTTCTGCACTCATACGGAAAAAAACGAGCCTATCGCGCCGGCGCGATAGCCGACCTCAGGGGGTTAAACGCAAAGGGGGTGGTGTTGCTGTAATTTATAGTAATATTTTTATAACCACTAAGAAATCAAGTTTCGAATATAATTCTTTTGAAGTGTTAGTGCTTAATGTAAAAATATATAGTATAAATGATAAATCACGTTTGAGATTTGTGCTGGCTACTGTATACAGGCCACCAGGGCACCATACAGACTTTATCAAAGAATTTGCGGACTTTCTATCAGAGTTAGTATTGGCTGCAGATAAAGTACTAATTGTTGGTGATTTTAATATACACATCGATAATGAAAAAGATGCATTGGGTTTGGCATTTAAAGACATTGTAAACTCAATTGGAGTTAGACAACACGTGTCAGGACCTACTCATCGTCGTAATCATACTCTAGATCTAATATTATCACATGGAATAGATGTTGATGCCGTTGAAATTCTGCAGCAGAGCGATGACATCTCAGATCATTATCTAGTCTCGTGTAATTTGCATTTAGCCAAGGCTGCAAAGCCGGCTCCGTGTTACAATTATGTTAGACCTATCACTTCTGCCACTAAAGATTGCTTTATTAATAATCTTCCTGATCAGTTTCATCATTTTAGCATCCCGGATAGCTTAGAAAAACTTGATATTGCAACAGAAACTTTTAACTCTCTCTTTTCCAGCACTTTAGACACAGTTGCTCCGTTGCGCTTAAAGAAGATTAAAGAAAATAATCCAACGCCGTGGTACAACGAGCACACTCAGGCCCTTAAGAGAGCAGCCAGAAAAATGGAGCGCAACTGGAAGAAAACAAAACTAGAGGTATTTCGCATTTCATGGAAAGAGAGCTCGATTGCTTACAGAGAGGCTTTAAAAGCTGCTAGATCTGCTTATTTTTCAAACCTATTAGAAGAAAATAAACATAATCCTAGGTATTTATTTGAAACAGTGGCTAAACTAACGAAAAAGAAAGCTTCAAGCCCAGAAGTTTCCAAGCAGCACAGCAGTAATGACTTTATGAACTTCTTCACTTATAAGATTGATAATATCAGGGATAAAATTATAACTATGCAACCGTCTACTACAGTATCGCATCAGGCAGTGCATTGTAGCCTCCCTGAGGAAAAATTTGATTCATTCGTTGCTATAGGAGCAACTGTCAAAACTGTAAGGAAACACCAGTAATTTGTTTAGGCTTGGTTTTTAGGGAATTCCAAACCTGCACACATCAACGCACATAACTATAGAACCCGTTCTTAATGCGCATCTGAACGCCATCAGCGTTTCTCACAGGTTCGCGTTTAAAGTCTGTGTAGAGAGGATGGTGTCGTCTTGGCGGCCCTAATTTTAAAAACAAATGATCGTTGCGACGGAAGCGAATCAATCAAAACTAACTTTAGCTGGAAAAGAACTTTATTAAAGAACCGCTATAAAGCCAAAACAATCTTACGTTAAATTATACATTTATCTCTGTAAAGCTGCTTTGAGACAATCTACATTGTTAAAAGCACTATATAAATGAAGATGACTTGACTATATATATATATATATATATATATATATATACAGTGAGGAAAATAAGTATTTGAACACCCTGCTATTTTGCAAGTTCTCCCACTTGGAAATCATGGAGGGGTCTGAAATTGTCATCGTAGGTGCATGTCCACTGTGAGAGACATAATCTAAAAAAAAAAATCAAGAAATCACAATATATGATTTTTTAACTATTTATTTGTATGATACAGCTGCAAATAAGTATTTGAACACCTGTCTATCAGCTAGAATTCTGACCCTCAAAGACCTGTTAGTCTGCCTTTAAAATGTCCACCTCCACTCCATTTATTATCCTAAATTAGATGCACCTGTTTGAGGTCGTTAGCTGCATAAAGACACCTGTCCACCCCATACAATCAGTAAGAATCCAACTACTAACATGGCCAAGACCAAAGAGCTGTCCAAAGACACTAGAGACAAAATTGTACACCTCCACAAGGCTGGAAAGGGCTACGGGGAAATTGCCAAGCAGCTTGGTGAAAAAAGGTCCACTGTTGGAGCAATCATTAGAAAATGGAAGAAGCTAAACATGACTGTCAATCTCCCTCGGACTGGGGCTCCATGCAAGATCTCACCTCGTGGGATCTCAATGATCTTAAGAAAGGTGAGAAATCAGCCCAGAACTACACGGGAGGAGCTGGTCAATGACCTGAAAAGAGCTGGGACCACCGTTTCCAAGGTTACTGTTGGTAATACACTAAGACGTCATGGTTTGAAATCATGCATGGCACGGAAGGTTCCCCTGCTTAAACCAGCAGATGTCAAGGCCCGTCTTAAATTTGCCAATGACCATTTGGATGATCCAGAGGAGTCATGGGAGAAAGTCATGAGGTCAGATGAGACCAAAATAGAACTTTTTGGTCATAATTCCACTAAACGTGTTTGGAGGAAGAAGAATGATGAGTACCATCCCAAGAACACCATCCCTACTGTGAAGCATGGGGGTGGTAGCATCATGCTTTGGGGGTGTTTTTCTGCACATGGGACAGGGCAACGTCGAGGCTGGGTCTTCCAACATGACAATGACCCGAAGCACACAGCCAGGATAACCAAGGAGTGGCTCTGTAAGAAGCATATCAAGGTTCTGCCGTGGCCTAGCCAGTCCCCAGACCTAAACCCATTAGAGAATCTTTGGAGGGAGCTCAAACTCCGTGTTTCTCAGCGACAGCCCAGAAACCTGACTGATCTAGAGAAGATCTGTGTGGAGGAGTGGGAAAAAATCCCTCCTGCAGTGTGTGCAAACCTGGTGAAAAACTACAGGAAACGTTTGACCTCTGTAATTGCAAACAAAGGCTACTGTACCAAATATTAACATTGATTTTCTCAGGTGTTCAAATACTTATTTGCAGCTGTATCATACAAATAAATAGTTAAAAAATCATACATTGTGATTTCTGGATTTTTTTTTTTAGATTATGTCTCTCACAGTGGACATGCACCTATGATGACAATTTCAGACCCCTCCATGATTTCTAAGTGGGAGAACTTGCAAAATAGCAGGGTGTTCAAATACTTATTTTCCTCACTGTATATATATATATCTATCTGTGAGATATATATATATATATATATATATATATATATATATATATGCTAATTCAATAGACCACATAAAATATATAACATAAAGATATGCAACAGGCACGTTTAAATGACAAACAATAAAATCAGAGCCAGTATTCTGTTGCGTTCATGGTTCCAGTGGCCGTAATGCATGCACGGCTTTTCAAAATGTCACAAAGCGTTTTGAGATTGTTTTGAATGCAATGTTGAAGTTTATAATTAAAGGTCCCGTTCTACGTGATCCCATGTTTCAAACTTTAGTTAGTGTGTAATGTTGTTGTTAGAGTATAAATAATATCTGTAAAATTATAAAGCTCAAAGTTCAATGCCAAGCGAGATATTTTATTTAACAGAAGTTGACTACATAAAACGTCTCGATTGGACTACACCCCTCTACTTCCTTCATTAGTGACATCACCAGAACCGTGTTTAGACTATCCTCCGCCCACAGGAATGCTCCCTCAACTCTACTGGCTACTTGCGCACTTCTTATAACTTAGGCTACTGTGTTTACTCAGCTCTTACGGTGATTTTCTGAAGTAAAACTGACGCTTCATCTTTTGTGTGATGTACAATAAACTTTATTAAACTCATCAGTACATGTTTGATCATCATTCGGACCTGGTCCGAAACAGCAGACTTGTAGGCTGTTAATAAATAATGGATACATACAAGCAGATGACAAATACGTTATAATAACCGTAATTAAACTACTAAACCATACCTGTTTCATCTCTATACAACACTCTGACTCTGTAGGCATTATCGTCCGACTCGAAATGAACGCCGTTACTGAGAGTTTCTGATATTATCATCATTCCGTGAGATGAATTTGTCCTGACAGACTGAGCGCGAGCTCATGAAGCTCCGCCCCCTGGGTCGTCCTGCAGCAGCTCATTTGCATTTAAAGGGCACACACTGAAACAGCTCGTTTTTCTGAGCCCCAAAAAATGTCAATTTAAACATGCTGTAAAAAATGATCTGTTGGATATTTTGAGCTCAAACTTCACATACACACTCTGGGGACATCAGAGACTTATTTTACATCTTGTGAAAAGGGGCATATAACGGGACCTTTAAGTATTTTGGCACACCACGACGAGTAGCGCTATGCATTGTTCTAAAGCCAGGTTTTATTCTGGCATGTTGAATTAGTGTTCAACAAACACAGCGGCGCGTTCATTTGAATGAAGAGCGCTTCTCGCTCATGTGAGCGAATACACATTGGAACGTTTGGGGATTTTGCAACGAGTAAAGTCATGGCCGAGTGGTAGAACTTACGTTACGATCAATAAGATGACACAGGCTCAAATCCCGAACCAACTTGGACTACTGAAATATTTATATTAGCCTATTAATGCATTTTATAGCCTATTATTGATGCAGAGAGATTTGTCTAGTTCTAAAACTCTGTTACACCATAGTTTTTTGCTTATAGCCAATTTATAAAATAAAATTACCATGCATTTCCATTTTACACCAAGGAACAAATAGGCTATTATACAATGACTTTACTTCTAATAATTCCAATCGTAATTTCAAAAGCAGTTCTGTTAAAAAAAAAAAAAAATAGGCCTATATATTAATGCTCATTCAATAGACCATATAAAATATATAAAATAAAGATATGCAACAGGCACGTTTAAACGACAAACAATAAAATCAGAGCCAGTATTCTGTTGCGTTCATGGTTCCAGTGGCAGTAATGCATGCACGGCTTTTCAAAATGTCACAGAGCGTTTTGAGATTGTTTTGAATGCAATGTTGAAGTTTATAATTAAGTGTTTTGGCACACCACGACGAGTGGCAAACTTTATTTCTTTATTTCTTTATTTTTCAAGGATAACCCCTTGAGATGCACCATCTCATTTTCGAGGGGGTCCTTTACATTACAAAGAAACCAGCAACAAAATGGAAAATCATAATTAAAGTAAATACTACACAAGACTATAAGAAACATTTAAATACAGTTACATTCATACACACACACACACACACACACACACACACACTAACAATGCTCCCACAAACCTAATCCCCCCATTTTAGCCCATACCATAATCGGAGAAATCAATGAGCCATCTGCGAGCATGCAAATACAAAAACAAGGTATAAATATGCTTACACACTTCACTATACGCATACAGGTACATAAATGCAAACATGTACAATATAAACAAAAATAATAAATAAAATTAAAAGAAAGAGAGATCAGAAACAGGAACACGGTGTTTGAAAATAAGTAAGAAGAGATGATTTGAAAACATGTAAAGTAGTTATAGATCTGAGCGAGCAGGGAAGATTGTTCCAGTCTGATGGAGCTTTAAATTTGAACGCACGACAACCTACTTCTTTGCAAATTCTGGGTACATAAAAGAAGAGCTGATCCGTATGCCTTAAATTGTACTGTGTATTAAAAGAAATTAGGTAACATTTCAAATATGGAGGGAAATGCAAGTGAATACACTTAAAAATAAGTAGTAACCAGTGAAATTGCCTTCTTGACTTGGGAGCCAGCCAGCACAAAGACTCATACATTCGGCAGTGGTGAGTTCTATAGGGACATCTGAGCACAAATCTACAAAGACTATTATAAAGTACAGAGATAGGACGAAGATTTGAATCAGTAGTATTCCCGTATATAATATCAGCATAATCAATTATTGGAAGTATCAATTGCGTAATTATTCTTTTTCGAACCTGTTGTGAAAAGCAATCAACAGAGCGATAAAGTGACTTCAATTGACCATATATTTTCTTGCAGATTGAATTAATATGAGGTTTGAAGGAAAGCTGAGTATCAAGCCAGAGACCAAGATATTTAAACTCTTCAACTTTTGTTAAAGCTGTTCCATCGAAAAAACTAATAGACCAGCTTTTAGATATAGGCAAGGAATTAGGTCGTGAGCAAAACAACATAGTGTAAGATTTGTTTTTGTTCAAAAGGAGTTTATTAGAAGAAAACCATTTTTGAACTAAGTTAAAATCAGATTGAAGAGAATATTGAATTTGTGAGACTTCAGCACTGGATGAATATATTACAGTGTCATCTGCATATAAGTGAATTAAACTATCTGGACAGATTTGCGGTAGATCATTAATAAAAATGGAAAATAAGAGAGGACCTAAGGATGAACCTTGTGGAACTCCTTTATCAATAATTTTGAAGCCAGACTGGCTGCCTTGAAAAGTAACGCATTGACTTCTGTGATGAAGAAAAGAATTAAAAAATAATAAAGAATCAAAAGAAAGACCAATAGCATATAATTTGTCTAAGAGAAGATAATGATCAACCATATCAAATGCTTTAGTAAGATCAATAAATATAGCACCTGTCAGCATATTACTGTCTGATGCTGACAGTATGTCGTTTGTGAATTTTAAAAGAGCAGTAGTGGTTGAAAAATTTGAACGAAAACCAGATTGATGTGGAGATAATACATTTTGGTCATTAAGATATTTAGAAAGTTGATTAAAGATTAATTTTTCAAAGATTTTTGTTACACTATTGATAATTGAAATAGGTCTGTAATTATTAATATCTGTGATATCACCTCCTTTATGAAGAGGAATTACTCTGGCACAATTCCATGATCGAGGTGTTTCGCAGGTCGCCAATGATAAATTAAATATATCAGCCAATGGAAATGATATAACATGAGAGGCAAGTTTAAAGAACTTGATCTCAAGACCATCTGGACCAGCACTGCATCCGGGGTTTATGCCATCAATAACCTGCTGAACATCATCTGGAGTGATAATATTAAAGCAAAATGATCTATTAAACCTATTTTGAGTCAAAGAAACATCAGAGTGAGAAGGAAATGAAAAAGAACTGCCAACTGTAGAGAAGTGCTGGCTGAAAGCCTCTGCAATTAACAAAGGTTCACTAATAGTTTCATTATTTACTCTAATAAGGGAAATAGGGAAACTCTTTGTTTTGTTTTGCAAACTCAGCTAGCCTGTGGGGGGTTTGGAGAAGGCAGTTGCTTTATCGTGGGGGTGCAGGACAAGAGGTGTTAATGTTCCGTCTTTCATATGGAGAGTGTCGGATAGCCAGCCGGATGAGCAGGCAAAGGCTAAATTCTTTTAAGGATAAATCTCAAAATCTCCAAAAGTCCATATGTGGGCCCTATATCTTATTAAATTATAAATATTGTAGTTTTATTGATTGTATTTAAAGGCTTTCCACACACAATTTCAATTTCAGATACAGAGCTCTTTAATTCACGATCAACCTCGTTTTATTGTAGCCTAAGGTAAATTCAGCAAGGTTATATTGTTGTATCTTTGAAGCAACAAAGGCTGTTTGTTACAGTTTTTTCTTTCGTGATTTGTGTGGATGACACGCAGTGGCATATACAGTATTATCAGCTGTATGGTGTGTCTTTACCCAGAAGTGTTTTTTCGAGAAAGACCCGGCGCGCGCAGTGGGAGACAAAAGAAACTTACTAAAAAAAGATCCAGTGCAAGAGAGAGGCAAAGAAAAACGCCTGTTAAATAAACTATACCTTGAAATGTGCGATGGGTTTTCAAGCTTAATTAATTTTATTTTTCTTTTGCATTTTCATTGTTTATTTTTTAATTGAAAGCAATAGGGTAGCGCGGGGCACAACCTAACGCTGGGCTAGTTGTGACACGCTTGTTTTAAATACTTCCGCACATGCTTGGATGACGAAACTTTGTGTATTTACTAGTTGCCATATCAACACTATATAGAGGGGAAAAAAATCCGCCAAAATTTTTTTTTTTGAAAGATATCCATAGACACGTATTAAACCATAGCAAAAGTAAATTACTTACTTAAGTTAATTTTTCATCTCTATTTTTTGTGTTTATTTAAAATAAGACAAATCTGATATTATTTTAATCTCCAAGATGTTATTTAACAGTTGAGATAGTTATTTAATGCTTTGCTAACTAGCAGAAGACACTAGCAGGGTTTAAATCCCAGATGAGCAGGCGGGGGCATGTTGTAACACTGCGTTACAATGAGCCCCTATTAGAAATATGCTATTATATTCTATACTTTTATTTATTCTTTTGAGAAAACGTGAGAAAAAGGTAAATAAAGACTGAGAGTCAATATTCAGTAATGACTAATTATTTATTTGTTTTGAACTATGTTGTATAGCTGTGTTTTCATGTGTTCGTAGTCAAAACTCAAAAATGAGTTTATATTTAATTATTAAAAATTGCCATTATTGTATTTGAAAAGAGTTTTTTAATTGTATTTTATTTAAAAAATATTTTAGTTTGTTTTGTATATTTTTTTTATTAGATCAGATAACATTTTAAGCTGTCATATGTTATGTTACAATGTGCCCCACACATGTTACAATGTACCCCACCTATGGGGCATGTTGTCACATTTCACTTCCATTCTTTCGGGGTATATGAAGAAAAAAGTATATACTGTATTAATAAGACAAAAACACATAATTGTACTAGACATGTGGGAAATTAATGTGGGAAAAAATAAATACTCTGAACCATAAGTAGATTTACACAAACTGAGAAAGTCAAAAAGTGTTACTTTGTGCCTGCTCTCCCCTACTGTTTTGAAAGTATTTTTCTGATTTGTTCGATCTGTTTTGAAAAATGTCTTCCGTTGCTTTGGCCGGGTATCACTGTCAGTCATCTCAATTTCATGAATGATTCACAAAAAAAAAGAAAAAAGAAAAAAAAAGCAGATTAAAGACGAGCTTCATCATCTTCATTTTCTGGTGCGATCGACTGACAGTCTTCCTTCATCAGATGTGTCGTCTTTGCAGAGGCTCAACTGGAATGTAGCAAATTTATGTTGTAATGTACAATTGATAATTAAACAAGATGCTTGACTTTAATAAACAGATACATATTTAAGCATCAAGAACGGAAAAACATAAACACTGTCGGCAACACTGAGATTCGATCTCAGATCGCTTGAAGCTCCGAGAGGCTCATGTTATTGCATTGACCACAGAGCTATCGTCTGAATACTGTTAATCAAATGTCTTATGCTCTTACAAAGCCTCATTGATGTGGCCTAATATTTTTCTATTGCAATGTTTTATGTTGATTTTTTTTTTTCATTATTCAATTTAATTTCAGTATTGTGATTATGAATTTGTTCAATGTTTCATTTGAATTGATTTGCTACCAGCTTTCAATCGCTCTCAATGAGCCGCGGCGCGGCGGCAGATTACGCAATAGAGAGAATAAACTGACACTTTGCAAAGTCTGTGATTGTAGTGCCTCTTAGCGGTAAGAGACTGCAAATACACACACGCAATTTACCACCGCGGGAACGTATTATTCTGGTTGCGTACCATCTGTAAACACCAGAGTATGTGAGCGAAGCGGACAGAATTTGCGCTCCACACTCAAAGCATTTCATAATTACTCCGCATAAGCTCCGCTCTTGGTGTACATTTTTCTGCTCTTCGCTCCCTCCCCACTCCGCCCTTAATATGTATCACTCCGTTTTCGCTCCACTGTAAATTTTTATTCTTTTTTTTTTTAAATAACACCAACCTCTGATCAGAAGATGCATGTACTGTAAAACGAATACGCAGTACTAAGAGAAGAACATCCACATACTTTATTGGAATTTTGAACAGCCCCAAACCAATAAATTAGGCTATCCTTTAGCTCACTTTAAAACAAAGCAAAATAGGAATCAAAAGGAATCTTTTGACGTTGTAATCACCTCCCCGCACTCGCGTTCTCCTTTGTCATCACTACCTTTTACAATATATTTATATTTTTCCCCTTCTTCACGGTAATATTTCGGAAATGAAGAGAAAACGCAAAAGTAATAACTTTTATTCTGCGTTTAGATGACCGTTATGGGTGGGAAATCTGCGTGCATATGGTGACGCAAAAGTGTGTGAAATTCAATGTAGTATGCACTCAGCGGCAAGGTGGCAATGTGAAGCACTGATCGGTGCCTTCACTGTCTAGCACACTTTTGCTTTTACCGTTTAGACGGAAACACGACGGTGGAGCGTTTTTAAGATTTCCACTCTGGAGGGTAGTTTCACTTTTTTGCGTTTTTAAGCCCCAAAAACGCCGTCGCCATCTAAACGAAAGGTACATCTGATAAAATATTTTTACGTTTTCACCCGCGAGCGTTCTCGTGTAAACAGGCAGGGCCTTATAAAATCGTCCATCATATAATGGAGTTGCATAGGTAGAAATCGCGAGGGGGTCGGTAAAAATATCATTAAAAGCATGTGTAAAATTAATTACATGATATATATTTTATATAAATGTTTGTGAAAGTACTAGTAAAACAATACAAATGCAAAATATGATTAGAAACATTTTGAGTCCCCCTCCGTTGCCTCACAGTGGTTTGGTCCTGAGCGATAGTGGAGCGTTTTTGGAGCGAGAGAAAATCACAACGCTCCGACATAAAAAAAATCCGCTCCTCGCTCCTGGCAAAATCACGCAACTCCGCTCCTTGCTCCGCTCCCACTCTGCACCGCTCACATACTCTGGTAAACACCAAGAAGCAACAAAAATAAATGACAAACAACATAGTAACAATTTTACGGTGCCCTTGATACAGAGTAATTACTTAATTAATTACTTAGTAATAGACTTTGTAATAACATGTAACAAAATGTACTTAACATGTAACTAAGTTATGGAACAGCCTATACTTACAGATTGTAATTACGCACATGTAATAGGCAGCTACTGTTACACATGTGTAACAAGCCGAGTCTGTTACATATTACATACACATTACTTGTATGTAACATAAAGTAAAGTGTATCAAGATTGTACTAAAGTGCACTTCCTGTGTATCTACAAATGGTATCCATCTGAATTAACCCACTAGTTCATAGCTTAAATACATGCATTAGCTTCCTAATTACATTGCAATTACAAAATATTACACAGGTATAAGCTACGTAAAATAAAGTGTATCAAGAATGTACTTAAGTGTACTTTGTGTATACATACCTTATCCATCTCTGCCTTAGTTTGATTTAACTCACTAGTTCACAGCATAAATGCATGCAGTAGTTTCCTAATTACATTGTAATTACATAATATTACACAGGTATAAGCTACGTAAAATAAAGTGTATCAAGAATGTACTTAAGTGTACTTTGTGTATACATACCTTATCCATCTCTGCCTTACTTTGATTTAACTCACTAGTTCACAGCTTAAATGCATGCAGTAGCTTCCTAATTACATTGCAATTACAAAATATTACACAGGTATAAGCTACGTAAAATAAAGTGTATCAAGAATGTACTTAAGTGTACTTTGTGTATACATACCTTATCCATCTCTGCCTTACTTTGATTTAACTCACTAGTTCACAGCTTAAATGCATGCAGTAGCTTCCTAATTACATTGCAATTACAAAATATTACACAGGTATAAGCTACGTAAAATAAAGTGTATCAAGAATGTACTTAAGTGTACTTTGTGTATACATACCCTATCCATCTCTGCCTTACTTTGATTTAACTCACTAGTTCACAGCTTAAATGCATGCAGTAGCTTCCTAATTACATTGCAATTACAAAATATTACACAGGTATAAGCTACGTAAAATAAAGTGTATCAAGAATGTACTTAAGTGTACTTTGTGTATACATACCTTATCCATCTCTGCCTTACTTTGATTTAACTCACTAGTTCACAGCTTAAATGCATGCAGTAGCTTCCTAATTACATTGCAATTACAAAATATTACACAGGTATAAGCTACGTAAAATAAAGTGTATCAAGAATGTACTTAAGTGTACTTTGTGTATACATACCTTATCCATCTCTGCCTTACTTTGATTTAACTCACTAGTTCACAGCTTAAATGCATGCAGTCGTTTCCTAATTACATTGTAATTACATAATGTTACACAGGGATGAGCTACGTAAAATAAAGTGTATCAAGAATGTACTTAAGTGTACTTTGTGTATACATACCTTATCTTTCTCTGCCTTAGTTTGATTTAACTCACTAGTTCACAGCTTAAATGCATGCAGTAGTTTCCTTATTACATTGTAATTACATAATATTACACAGGTATAAGCTACGTAAAATAAAGTGTATCAAGAATGTACTTAAGTGTACTTCATGTGTATCTATAAACCTCATCCAACTCGGCTTGTTACACATGTGTAACAGTAGCTGCCTATTACATGTGTGTAATTACAATCTGTAAGTACAGGCTGTTCCATAACTTAGTTACATGTTAAGTACATTTTGTTACATGTTATTACAACGTCTATTACTAAGTACCTAATTAAGTAATTACTCTGTATCAAGGGCACCGTAAAATAAAGTGTTACCCAATGAAAAAAAAAAAAAAAAAAAACACATTACCTAATAGCTGTGAGTGACGGTCCAAGAACTACTGCCCAGTCATTTGCTGCAAAAAACGTGGGACACTAAGTTTACATATACACACACATATATATATTTTGTAACCACAAATGCCCGTCTTGTACCATCTCTGAGATGTGCCACGTATCACGTCATCACGTTGGAAAGGTCACGTGTCACATCATCAAAAAATGTGTTTTGGGGTTTCATGACCCTTTAAAAATGAAATGAAATGAATGTGTAAACATGAATACATCAACAATTTCAACCTTTGTATTGTTACAGTGTTGGTAGTATTATTTAAATGAACAATGTGTAGTCTTTCTCCATGTTACCTTTACCTTGATATCCCTGTTTATTTGTCAGCAAAAGTCTGCTGGATGAAGATGAACACGTTAGTTGATCATCATAGATCTGAGTCATTTTCTCTTTCTGTCTTCAGTCTGTATAGATGCAGAATTACAGAGGAACAGAGTCTCATCCTGACTTCAGCTCTGAAATCAAACCCGTCACACCTGAGAGAGCTGGACCTGAGCTGGAATAAACTAGGAGACTCAGGAGTGAAGCGCTTCTGTGCCGTACTGAAGGATTCACACTGTAAACTGGAGAGATTGAGGTCAGTCACATTCACATACAAGAATCAAAATGCTTAAAATCACTTCAGCAGTTTAAACTAAAACACTTTAACACTGTATTTGTGCAAACTTAGTATTTTGTGATCTGGTGAAATAAAGATGAAGATCTCTCTTCCTCTCTCTGTTTTATTTGCTTATGAAGATGATGTGACTTTACAGAATAAAGAGTTTTCTTTTCTTCTGTCTTATTTTCTTCTCTCTCTCTCTGCTAATGTAGTTTAAGAGGCTGTGATATGACAGATGAAGGTTGTTCTGATGTGACTTCAGCTCTGAGATCAAACCCGTCACACCTGAGAGAGCTGGACCTGAGCGAGAATAAACTAGGAGACTCTGGAGTGAAAAACCTCAGTGATCTACTGATGAACCCACAATTCAAGCTGGAGAAACTACAGTTAGTATCATTATACTGTACAGCAATTACAGTGTGACTGAAGTTTATTTATTTGAAGACAGCAGGGCTTATGTTTCATTGTTTATAGCAGTGCACTTTCTGGGTTTTTTAAACTAAAACACTTTATTCTCAATATCTCACAGTGAGTCTGAGTTCACATTATATTTGTGTAAAATTCTTCACATTCATGATTTGTTTGTAAGATAATCTCTCTTCCTCTGTTTGTGTCTTTCTAGACTATATCGCTGTGGCATTACAGATGTTTCTTCTCTAACTCAGTCTTTGACCAACTCAAAAGCTCTGCAGTTTCTAAAAGAGCTTGATCTGAGTTTCAATAATATAGGAGACTCACAGCAGCGGCTCAGAGACGAGCTACGAGACTCAGACTGTGACCTGAGGTGAGGAAACATCACTGAGATATTAACCTGTTAAGCGTTGCCAGTGCGCCCGCGCACTGAAGCGTTATTTATTTATTTAATTCAAAATTACTATCAGATTTAATGTTATACCTTGACAAACTATACATAATTAAAAAGATATAATACTCAAGTTTCAGTATTTAACCACTATTGTATTCTGAGAAACTCATAGTGACAGTTATGTCTTAATTTGTGTCAGGAGTTATGAAATAAAAAATGAGTCGATACCTTTAATATGAATTATGCGCGTCAGCCGCTTTCATTCATAAAAAACTCCGTGCTGTCGTCATGACAGCGATACACAAAACAACGTGCCTCATGGCTTTAGCTAAAAAATGTGCAGATTTGGAGAAATATTGATAGATTCTCATAGATTTACATCATATTTCTATAGACAGGAATAATATTTATTGAATTTATACCCAAATGCGTCGATGTAATCTTTATGAGCGTTTGGGACTCTGATTTACTGTGTTTTTAATTCATACCAACAGCCTGAGGGCGCTATATGCACAATAATAGTCCATATATGGAACATGAAGAAGAGCCATGATCATGTGACATTCCAGGACGTTAAAAATAAAGTCATTTGACATGGTCTTGAAAAACATTGAACTAAATCCAGAGTTTTGGACTTATTATCTTCAGATTTTAAACATAAAATGTTTAGACATGTGGCTTTAGCTATAATGCATTTCTAGATTGCTCCAGTGCCAACTTCAATTTTATTTTCATGAGGATGTTTCATAAAAAATAATTTCTAATAACTTTACAAAACTTTGAAGCTATTTATAAAAAAAATTTTCATTATGACAATAATTAATTCTACATTTACAATAAACTGCCAGGTGTCAGCTTTCAAATGAGATCATACTTGTGCTTTTAGTACAAAGGGTTCATGAACTGTATGTGTTTCAGTTTGGGTATGTCATTTCTGGGGATTTTTCAAAAGTGGGGTTGCAGCTTAACAGGTTAAAGAGATCTTCATTTACCTCTGATATTAAACTAACCATGTTTCTAACATCTAACCTTATTTAACATCTAACATCTGAACAGGATGTACTGTACGAAACCAATGGAAAACTTGTGTCTTTGAGTGTGTGCATATGTGTGTAAAAATAACATAGTTTGGGAAATGAAACTAGACAGTCTGTTAGAATCTTGTGATTAACAAATGAAGTCATCATTAAAACAAAGTTTGATTTACCTAGTAACAGAGGGGTTTGCATATGAATAACCAATCAAATAATGGGGAAATTATGTAATGCAGCCTGACATTTATGCCATACCTCGATTCTATAAAAACTGTTGTATCTGTATTTTACGCTGGGAGTCTCAATGGAATTTGTCTGAGATCCTCCGGCCTTGATTCTTCTTGGGAGAGTTTCTCTGAGAACTGCTCGAAGACTCTCCCGGACGTTATTAAAGCATTTAGAGGACGTTTGCTGAAAGTCTGTCTGTTAATTTCTGCTTAAACTGGTCAGTTTAGGGAAGCAAGTTAGTTAGAAACTCGGCCAGTTGTCGACGGAAGACACAAAGAGTTGGAGTATAAAGGTTATTAAGTGTCGATTTGTAGGCGCTAGATAGTCGGGATTTAGGAAAAAATCCACTACAACATCAACACCTGCTTTATTAACAGTAGAAGTGAATCATTTCAGTGTGAAAACAGACTTGGTCAGACTGTAGGAAAACGCTGCACTCCTGCTAAAATCAGTGCAGTTCCAGCTTCAGCTCACAGCGTCCAGCTCACATGAGGAATGTCTCTGTCTCTAGTTTGTTTTTACTGTGACAAGCAACACGTCACACTACTTTACACTTACTTTACTCTCAGTTATTTACTAAGAGCCTACAAACATGTTTAAACTAGAGGACAAACGGCTTTAACTAAAGGTTTGTGTTTGAACTCAGAATAACATTTGTATTTGCTCCCTGTGGTTTATTCCATACGCCGTACACTCATTAGTTTCTCCTTTACAGAGACTCAATAGGAGTCGCACACGCACACACACACACACATATGAACATGATTCATTCTTTACATCTATTATATTTAAAAACACAAATATCTATCCAAGATCATGTATTGTCAGTAATTAATCTGATTACAGGAATTCAATTTAACTTATTTTTACAAAATAAAAAACAGTAATTTAAATAATTTGCACTTTGTTCCACTGAATACTGATTGTTTTCTCTTCTGTTCCACTTTACAGAGTAGGTCAAATCGAAAGAATGATCACCAAACGTCCCCGATTAAAAATAAAGGTCGATCACCAAACATCCCTGATAAAGGTCGATCACCAAACATCCCTGATAAAGGTCGATCACCAAACTCTGACAGATGCGTTATATCGTAGTGTGAAATGATCCTGAGAGGAGCAGAAACCATCAGCTGATCCACAGAAGAGTCTCACTACTGTCTATGAGGAGAAATACATGTGTAAATGTGTTTCATAAAGGTGGAAGAGACTCAGACTTCACAATTAAATAAAGCAGCATGTGTGTTAGCATGCGTATTAGAAACGTGATATTGAATGATCAATGTTGGTTTAGTATGTATAATAATTATTTATAATAATTAATATAATAATTCATTATTATAAATATCTATTTAGTTTTGTGTGAAATCCAAGTTTTGAAATTGGGAATATATTGTTAATTCTGATTTGTATATTTCATTGATATTTTATGTGAAGTTGTACATGTCTTATATAAAAAAATATTATTTATAGATTTTTTTTTGTAAAATCTGTGTTGTGGAATACATTTGTGACTCTGATCTGTTGTGTGTATATATATATATATATATATATATATATATATATGTGTGTGTGTGTGTGTGTGTATGTATATATGTGTATTGTCTTATATTATGTTGTGTTGTGTATTTTTTGGGTGAGATATGTCCTCTATATTTATCTAACAATTTTTTCTCTCTTGTGACTATTCTACATTACGTAATCAGGTGATTGTCACATGACTAACTAATTGTTGTTTAAAAGGACTGTGAGTGTGTTTGCTACACCCTGGCTGTGTTCGAAACCGCATATTCACTGAGTAGGTCCTTAATTTCAATAAGTACTTGCTTAACGAGCGCTAAAAGAGTACACAGCAAAAACTCCAGTGTTAAATTAACACTCCTGGGAGTGTATATGAGTCCACACTCAAAAGTGTAAAGTGTTAAAATATGAGTGTTAAATTAACACTCAAGAGTGTTAAAGTTAATGAGATAATTAAGTGATTAGTTTAGTGATGATTGAGCATTATTGAAGACACCTGATGTTAACAAGCAGAATCACTGAAGGAGGAAATCACTAATTGTAAGTTACCATTGTGGTGATGGGTGTTTGCTTTAGTTGGGCTCTTGACACTTATATGTTTACTTTAAATTTTGCTTATTGATTTATAACAGTCAGATGAACAAAGAGACAATGTGATCTGATGGTGTTGGTTATGTTTTGACATAATCATGTTGTGATCCGTAAAACAAAACTTATTGAGATGGCTTAACTTGTTAATTACAGCAGCTCTGTGATTCTACAGCACATGATTTTCAGTATTTTTCATATAATCCAAAAATATTTCATAACCATTGTTCTGATCAAAAGGCTTTCAAATGAATTTATTTAGAAACACAGACATCAATAATCAGCCTGTGAATCTCAACAATGGTGACAATAATAAAGCATGTTGCAGTGGCTGCCACCAATCACAACTCATTAATGGCTCCCATCATGCATTGCGGTCTGAATAAATTATGATCTGAATTGTCTGTGTAATTTACTTTTCCTAATTGAATATTCTGCTCGTCACCATTGTTGAGATGCATAGACTGAATCTTGACGTCTGTGTGTGCCTAAAAGAATGTTTTTTTTTTTTTTTTTCAAAACAACTTTTAAGAAATCCTTTGTATTATATCTAAAATTCTGGATATTTATGCAGATTCACAGTTATGCTGTAACCAACAACATAAATCTAAGTCAGAAATAAGGATCTTAATGAGTTCAGTGATCAAGTTCAAATGATGATTGTCATAATATAACCAACACCAGCAGATCACTTTTTTTCTTTGTTCAACTGGCAGTTATAAGATACAACAGCCAAAGAAAATCTAAAGTAAACATATAAGGGTCAAGAGCCCGACTAAAGCAAACACCCATCACCATAACGGTGGCTTACAATTTGTGATTTTCTCCTTCAGTGATTCGGCTTGTTAACATCAGGTGTCTTCAATAATGATCAATCATTACTAAATTAATAACTTAATTAGCTCATTAACTTTAACACTCTTGAGTGTTAATTTAACACTCATATTTTAACACTTTACACTCTTGAGTGTGGACTCATATACACTCCCAGGAGTGTTAATTTAACACTGGAGTTTTTGCTGTGTAGGTACTATATAGCCTGATCGCGTTAAGTATGAATATGAGCTGTACATCATCTGCCATGTTGACGTTATCATGTGACCTACAACATTATCACAAGCGCAACAACTTAAAAGATATGAGCGACAGCTTTAATTCATCTATCTGTAAATATCCTGATATTGATGAAACTTGCTCATTTTGTGGTTTTGTTGAAGAATCAAGTGCCCATTTATTTTGTGATTGTAGTTTAACCAATACATTTAGGGTTGATTTAAGTTCTTATATTTTAACCCTATAATGTGACCCACAGTTTTATCCTTAAAGATATTATTTTTTATTATAAAACCCAAAATCGTCATCTCTTGAATATGTTGTTAATTTCTTTATTTTATATGCAAAATGTTTCACCCACAAGCAAAAGTGGCTTAAATCTCAACATGTTTAACTCATTTCATCCCTCAGGTTTATAAATAATAAACTTTTTTTTTAATGTATTATGATCAATTATTCAAATATTTAACCTTGTAATTGTGCTTTTCCCCCTGTGTATATAATCTCATAAACCCATGATATTTATGTTTTCTTATTTTGTTTTGTTTATTGTCATTATGATTGTTCATTGTTAAAGAACTGGAATCTTTCCCTGATCTTGTATGTAACTATAAGTTATGAGCGACAGGTGCACTAACACTTCCTAACATCAGTAACTCGACAGCCTAGAACAGTTCTCCTCAGCGTGTGTAATGTGTGTAATGTGTGTAATGTCTGCACAGAGGAGACGGGCGGCTGCTCCAAGATCTCGCCTTTGGAGAAAACTGCTGATTTTATACTCCAAAAATGTAAATATCCCTCCTTAAAAATAAAGATTACCCCAGAAAGAATTGCATTGCTAGCCCACCCCAACACTTACACACAATTATAATGATAAATGCTGACCAATACTTAATTATTACTTTTTTAACTGCAAGACTTGGGGGCCCAAGGCGAAAGTATGTATGCCCCCCCCCCCCCTCCCCATTCGATCTTTAAAGGAGAAGTTCACTTTTAAAATGAAAATTCTGTCATCATATAATCACCCTCATGTTGTTTCAAACCTGTATGAATTTCTTTCTTCTGCTGAACAGAAAGGAAGATATTTAGAAGAATATCAGTAACCAGACAGTTTTTGGGTCCCATTGACTTCCATAGTAGGAAAAAAATATACTATGGAAGTCAATGGGACCCAAAAACTGTCTAGTTACTGATCTTCTTTTAAATATCTTCCTTTCTGTTCAGCAGAAGAAAGAAATTCATACGGGTTTGAAACAACATGAGGGTGATTATATGATGACAGAATTTTCATTTTAAAAGTGAACTTCTCCTTTAAAAGAGAACAACCATTTTTTTTTACAGACTGAATGGTGGATAGGCAGGTAAAGCTAATCTACAGGGAAGTAAAGGTTGGAGAGGGGGAAAAAAAACTTTTACTTTAAATCCTGCATACACTTCTTTACTCTAAAATGAAGATGGAAAGCAGAGAACACACAAAGTGTAGCACTACACAAACTAATAGTCACGATGGCACCCAACAGAGAATACGGTTTCAGATAACACCTGAAAAATCTTGCATCACAATAAGTGTATTGTGATGTCAAAACATTTTAGTAACAGAAACATGTTACAATGTTTAAATGGTACAATTTCTGGTAAGCTACGTTTTTTATTACTGCTTGACACAAATTTCACGATTTCAATTCAGTTCTTGTGATTTGATTCAATAGGCTACTGACTCATTTGGATAAATATTAGGTACGCAAGATAGGCGTTCATTTTTCTCAAGAAAAAAAAAAAAATTCACAGAATGCTGTAAACATACAATTTTAATCAGCTGGTAGTATTATTTAAGGTTAAAAATAACTCAAATTAAACATAATGCGTTTTTATTATAATAACAATTTTAATAACATAAGTAAAAAATATACTACATATGTAATATATTACACATATTTAGCAAAATACTCTATAGCTCTTTTTTCTAGCCAACTAACATATATTATGGTCATTAAACGGCTTTTAAGTGACATAATTGTTCTCCAGCTGTTTTATTGACGTCTTTCCGCGGTTGAAAAACACTGATTAATCGATATGTATGAGGAATACATTTCGGTAAGTTGTACTGTATCTTTCAACATTGTTCATTCGTGTTTATTCAGCTAGTAGAGATGATTGATTCGGTTCACCTGCCACTAGGGATCGTTCACGTCACATTTACAAGCGCCAAAACGGTATTTATACGTAAGAGGGGCGAAATTGGGAGAGGTGATGTTGCATTTTGCTCCAAGCAAATCCACGTATATCCATGTGAGTGTGTTAACATTATTCTCACCTAGCGCCACTTCACAGCTAACGTTCGATGCTGCTGCTGTAGAGGCATGTTCAACGCTTTGGACGTTGTTGTTCCTGTCTGTATCCCCAACAGTAGCCGTAAAAAAGTTTGTCATCTTTGGCTGCGTTGCCAAATACTTATCGGCGTCTTTTCGCTTTTTTCTTTTATTTGAGCCGCTTGGGTAACTTCGTTTCATTTTCGTGTTTTCGCGTCTCTGTTTGTGTACTTCCCAGTACTCCTGTCACTGGCACTGCGTGTTTATCTTTCGCGCCGTACACCATTACGGACTAGTCCATTTCATTGTGAAAGTCAGGGGTGTATGTGTAGAGAGATTCTAATTATTGGACAAAAAACTTCCTCACGTAATAACCTAGAATACTGTCTAACACTTGATGGCTGCTCTGTTAAGTCTTCGTCGTCGGTTAGGAACCTGGGTGTGCTCTTTGATACCAATCTTTCATTTGAAAGCCACGTGTCTAGTATCTGTAAAACCGCATTTTTCCATCTTAAAAATATATCTAAATTACACCATATGCTCTCATTGACAAATACGGAACAATTAGTTCATGCGTTCATGACATCAAGGCTAGATTATTGTAATGCTCTACTGGGTGGTTGCCCTGCACGCTTAATAAACAAACTACAGCTAGTTCAAAACGCAGCAGCTCGAGTTCTTACCAGAACCAGGAAGTATGACCATATTAGCCCAGTTCTGTCAAAACTGCACTGGCTCCCTATTAAACATTGCATCAATTTTAAAATATTGCTGATTACTTACAAAGCACTAAATGGTTTAGCTCCGCAGTACTTGAGCGAGCTCTTAACGCATTATAGTCCTTCACGCCTATTGCGATCTCAAAATTCCGGCCATTTGATAATACCTAGAATATCAAAATCAACTGCTGGCGGTAGATCCTTTTCCTATTTAGCACCAAAACTTTGGAACAGCCTTCCTACCATTGTCCGGGAAGCAGACACACTCTGTCAGTTTAAATCTAGATTAAAGACACATCTCTTTGACATAGCGTTCACATAATACATTATAGACTTCTATAATTCAATATTAGGCTGCATAGATTAGGTCAGCTGGAACCGGGAACACTTCCCATAAATCCTGATGTACTTGTTACATCATGAGAAGAATGGCATCTAAGCTAATTTGAGTGTCTTTGTTTATCCCAAGGTTTTCCCGCAGCCTGCCGGATCCAGGCCATTTCCAGATCTGATGAAGGACCTTCGCCTGGACCCGATGTCAATGCAGTGCTGAAGTGCCAACTAGTCTCTCCCTATGGAGGATCCCTTTCCCACTCTACAGATAAAGCGTCATCGGGAAAACTCAATTTGCGTATCTACCCCGAATTAATAAAATAAAATAAAATTCTGAATCAAAACTGTAAGGAAACACCAGTAATTTGTTTAGGCTTGGTTTTTAGGGAATTCCAAACCTGCACACATCAACGCACATAACTATAGAACCCGTTCTTAATGCGCATGTGAACGCCATCAGAGTTTCTCACAGGTTCACGTTTAAAGTCTGTGTAGAGAGAATGGTGTCGTCTTGGCGGCCCTAATTTAAAAACAAATTATCGTTGCGACGGAAGTGAATCAATCAAAACTAACTTTAGCTGGAAAATAACTTTATTAAAGAACCGCTATAAAGCCAAAACAATCTTACGTTAAATTATAAATTTATCTCTGTAAAGCTGCTTTGAGACAATCTACATTGTTAAAAGCGCTATATAAATGAAGATGACTTGACTTGACTTGACTAGAGACGGATAACCATGAACTGGACATTTTAACTACTACTGCAACGTTTCAACGTATTTCTTAAGAATATTAATACAATTTACCATGCTTTTGAAGCGTTCATGATGATAAGGCAGATAAAGCGTTGCCGGAAAATTTGTTTCGCGTTCCTACCCCAAAGCAACAAAATAAAATAAAATAATAAAAAATAAAATTCTTTATCAAAATTTATAAGGAAAGACAAGTACTTTGTTTAGGCTTGGCTTGTAGGGAATTCCAAACCTGCGTATTTTCAAACGCACATAACTATAGAACCCATTCTAAATGCGCATGTGAACGCCATCAGCGTTTCTCACAGGTTCGCGTTTAAAGTCTGTGTAGAGGGAATGGTGTCGTCTTAGCGGCCCCTAATTTAATAACAAATGATCGTTGCGATGGAAGCAAATCAATCAAAACCAACTTTAGATGGAAAATAACTTAATTCTGCTATAAAGCCAAAACAATCTCTGTTACCTTAAATTATATGCTTAGCTCTGTGAAGCTGCTTTGAAACAATCTACGTTGTTAAAAGCGCTATATAAATGAAGATGACTTGACTTGACTAAGGGGCTTTTTTTGCCTTTTTTTGAGGTTGGTTGGGGGCCCCCCTACTACGACCGCTGGTAGGGGGCCCCAAGCAGCCGCCTACCTATGCCTCTATGTTAAGACACAGCGCTGAGCGTGTCCGTCTCTGGCTCAGCGCCAAACAACGCGCGAAAGCACAGTTTGAATCTGGCCGTTATGTCGTCACTGAACATTCTAAATCCCATAAGTGGGACCGTCACCGTACTCTCAGGGGCACTGAAATAAAAATCCCATATATGGGACTGGACCGCTCAAAAGGTTAAACATTTCATTTGTAACCATGAATACAAAAATTAAACTGAGGGGGCACAAATCAGGTCTGAGGGGGCAATGCCCCCTTTTGCCCCCTCGTGGCGCCGGGCCTGCTCTTGTGAGAGAAGCATAGTAGAGCGAGTCTTTAACACGCTGAACACACACTGATGCTCTATAGAGTCTGAACTGAACCTGTGAGACTCAACAACACACACTCCTGTGAGACTCAACACCACACACTCCTGTGAGACTCAACAACACACACTCCTGTAAGAGAAGCGTAGTAGAGCGAGTCTTTAACATGCTGAACACACACTGATGCTCTATAGAGTCTGAACTGAACCTGTGAGACTCAACAACACACACTCCTGTGAGACTCAACAACACACACTCCTGTGAGAGAAGCGTAGTAGAGCGAGTCTTTAACACGCTGAACACACAATGATGCTTTATAGAGTCTGAACTGAACCTGTGAGACTCAACAACACACACTCCTGTGAGAGAAGCATAGTAGAGCGAGTCTTTAACACGCTGAACACACACTGATGGTTTATAGAGTCTGAACTGAACCTGTGAGACTCAACACCACACACTCCTGTGAGACTCAACAACACACACTCCTGTGAGAGAAGCATAGTAGAGCGAGTCTTTAACACGCTGAACACACACTGATGCTTTATAGAGTCTGAACTGAACCTGTGAGACTCAACACCACACACTCCTGTGCAGTGGTGTAGTGGTAAAATAAGAGGTGGGTAAACTATAAATTCTGGTGGACCACGACGTGGTCACCTGGTAAGGTGGGCCACTGCCTACCGGTGTATGTGTGTATCCTGATGACATCGCTATAGGCTATCATTTGATGGTACTACCAAGGGTATCACTGGTTGTTCCCTCATCATAGGTCACACAATCACTATTCAATTCATGCATTAATCTAAGTTCTTGTTAAAGAGACTCAAAAAGGAATAATACGGTTGAAATCTATAAAGTTTACTAAATGACAAAACAGAGAGAACAAAAATATTTAAGAGAGATAGAGAGGAAGGCTTATATCCAGGGCTTCCAATGCAATGCACTTGTACATAATGATTAGGGATCTGGGATATTATTTTCATAGTCGATTAATCTGTTGAATATTTCCTCGATTAATTGATTAGCTGTTTGGTCTATCAGAAAAATGTGGATCAGTGTTTCCCTGTAAAAGGGAAAAGTTTTTAACCTGGTGAGGGCTTGATTCCCTCTGAATCTCTTGTACAGTTGGGTTTTGACATGCTCCCTACATTAAACCAGCTGCCTGTAATGAATGAAAAAAAAGCACTTTTTTTGCATCGTTTTAATGATTTCCTGTTGCGGCTGCGATCAAGTTTCATTCTCGCGCAGCTTGTTTAGTAACTTCACGAGCGTGTTTTCTGCTACGTGTGTGCACTGTTCTCTTTGTTCCGTGTGTGTGTGTGTGTGTGTGTGTGTCGGCGCGCTGCGCTCTCTGCTCCATGTTCTGCTCCGTGTTTGCGCTGCGCATTCCGCTCTGTCCTTAACGGCCAAAATGCTCGAATCATGTACCGATCGGCGATCACGCACTGGAAAAGCAAAGTCCGCTCAAATAACGTGAAATTTAGAGGTGGATAAACGCAATGTAGAGGTGGATAAACGCACTTTGGAGGTGGGCAAACGCTATTTCCGAATTTTGGGAGGTGCGTAAACGGCGTTTACGTGCGTTTAGCCTCCACTTCATCCCTGCTCCTGTGAGAGAAGCATAGTAGAGCGAGTCTTTAACATGCTGAACACACACTGATGCTTTATAGAGTCTGAACTGAACCTGTGAGACTCAACACACACACACTCCTGTGAGAGAAGCATAGTAGAGCGAGTCTTTAACATGCTGAACACACACTGATGCTTTATAGAGTCTGAACTGAACCTGTGAGACTCAACAACACACACTCCTGTGAGAGAAGCATAGTAGAGTGTCTTTAACACGCTGAACACACACTGATGCTTTATAGAGTCTGAACTGAACCTGTGAGACTCAACAACACACACTCCTGTGAGACTCAACAACACACACTCCTGTGAGAGAAGCATAGTAGAGCGAGTCTTTAACACGCTGAACACACACTGATGCTTTATAGAGTCTGAACTGAACCTGTGAGACTCAACAACACACACTCCTGTGAGAGAAGCATAGTAGAGCTAGTCTATAACACGCTGAACACACACTGATGCTTTATAGAGCCTGAACTGAATCTGTGAGACTCAACAACACACACTCCTGTGAGAGAAGCATAGTAGAGCGAGTCTTTAACACGCTGAACACACACTGATGCTTTATAGAGCCTGAACTGAATCTGTGAGACTCAACAACACACACTCCTGTGAGAGAAGCATAGTAGAGCGAGTCTTTAACACACTGAACACACACTGATGCTTTATAGAGCCTGAACTGAACCTGTGAGACTCAACAACACACACTCCTGTGAGAGAAGCATAGTAGAGCGAGTCTTTAACACGCTGAACACACACTGATGCTTTATAGAGTCTGAACTGAACCTGTGAGACTCAACACACACACTCCTGTGAGAGAAGCATAGTAGAGCGAGTCTTTAACACGCTGAACACACACTGATGATCGGGGACAAAAGTCTTTAAACGAAACGCATGAATTTTGACCGTGTCAACACGCACCATTTGTCTGTGTTAACGCGACAACACGCTCAGCAGCCAATGAAATTGTTGTATTTGAGACTACATTTGCATATGTGACGCGATGGTACGTTGGTATATATGTATACAAACATCAGATGTCATGTTTATTCACAAAGGATGTCGTAATGGTATACTGGTATGCACATATGCAAACATCAGACGTTATATTTGTTCATGAGGGATAATGCATTGGTACGTTGTGAGTGATGTCAGTCTTATGTCTTGATTTGTCATGCCCTTTTAAGTTGTTCGTTTAACGTTCTTTCTCAAGGTAGAAAAGTCAACAGCTTAAACCATGTCTCTTAGAATGGCACTTTTATTTGAGCAAAATGACAATATTGCCAATAATTTACTCTAGCACAGAAGATATCAGTAAACAAGGCCACAATAAACTAAAGGATTAATATGTGGGTAAATCTAAAGGTAAATTTGCTTTAAAAAATACTACAATTTCGAACATGGCCAGAGTGTGTGTGTTGAAAAACACGTTCAAATTGGTCGTCTTAACATGGTAAAACTGCGTCTTTACACGTACTAAAGTAACGCGACGACAACTGATGCCTTAACACGACCAAAATGTGTGTGTCTACACATACAAAAGAAACACGTAAAAAATTGACGCGTTAACGCAGACAAACAGTGCATGTTGATGGGGTCAAATTTAACGCATTTCGTTTAAAGACTCTTGGCCCCGTTCGCCTTCCATACCTCCCCTCCGTGCACACCGCCCCAGCCAACACATGACGTAACAGTTACGTAATGTATTCGTACTTTCAATCACGATATGACTTTACTAATTGACATCGTAACTACAACGTCGCATGCTCTTAATTTCATTACCATCATATTACCGCGCGTCTGTCTCCATGAAAACTAGATCATTCCTGGAAGCTTGGAAGCTTGGCCAGGCTTTTTTCAGGGTTTTTCCTGCATACATTTTTTTGGGGGGCAGCCAAAGTGAATTTTTGTCTCGCCAAAGCCTTATTTGATCAGTGAGTGATGTAGATGACAAGACCTGACAAGACAAGGACCTGTGCCCTGCACACTGAAAAAACGAAGAAAGACAGAGTCGCGCGCGCACTCACCATCTTCAAACTGTGTTGCTCTCTCTCTTCATGCATATTAATTAAAATCAATTGAGAATTGACATGATGGTAAAACATCGAAAGACCGAAGTTTTACATGGAGCATTTGGAGATTTTTTTCCTGAATTACTGCTGGGTGTGAATTGAAAAAACGTTGCCTTGTTAACATTCAGCGGACATAAAAAACACTTTCAACAAACAATCAAAAAACCTATCTAGTGATGAAATGTTTTCTGTGTTGACACAAATCTTGTGCGATGTCCTAAACTGTTGGGATAATCACACAACACGTACAAATATGCTAATGACACGTCAGATTCACGAAGTAATGACTCCTTTAGCCAAGGCTGCAAAGACAACTCCGTGTTTCAAATATGTGAGACCTATCACTTCTGCCACTAAAGATTGCTTTATTAATAATCTTCCTGATCAGTTTCATCATCTCAGCATCCCAGATAGCTTAGAAGAACTAGATATTACAACAGAAACGTTTAACTCTCTCTTTTCCAGCACTTTAGACACAGTTGCTCCGTTGTGCTTAAAGAAGATTAAAGAAAATAATCCAACGCCGTGGTACAACGAGCACACTCAGGCCCTTAAGAGAGCAGCCAGAAAAATGGAGCGCAACTGGAAGAAAACAAAGCTAGAGGTATTTCGCATTTCATGGAAGGAGAGCTCAATTGCTTACAGAGAGGCTTTAAAAGCTGCTAGATCTGCTTATTTTTCAAACCTATTAGAAGAAAATAAACATAATCCTAGGTATTTATTTGAAACAGTGGCTAAACTAACGAAAAAGAAAGCTTCAAGCCCAGAAGTTTCCAAGCAACACAGCAGTAATGACTTTATGAACTTCTTCACTTACAAGATTGATAATATCAGGGACAAAATTATAACTATGCAACCGTCTACTACAGTATCGCATCAGGCAGTGCATTGTAGTCTCCCGGAGGAAAAATTTGATTCATTCGTTGCTATAGGAGAGGAAGAATTTACTAAACTCATTAAATCATCTAAATCGACAACATGTATGTTAGACCCTATACCAACTAAGCTACTGAAAGAGATGCTTCCAGAGGTCATAGATCCTCTACTTAATATCATTAATTCATCTTTGTCTCTAGGATACGTACCAAAAATCATAAGCTGGCTATGATTAAACCGCTTGTTAAAAAACCGCAACTTGATCCTACAGAATTAGTCAATTACAGGCCGATCTCGAATCTACCTTTTCTGTCAAAGATACTAGAAAAGGCGGTATCCTCACAACTATGTTCCTTTCTTGAGAGAAATGATATCTGCGAGGATTTCCAGTCCGGATTTAGACCGTACCATAGTACCGAGACAGCTCTCGTTAGAGTCACAAATGATTTGCTCTTATCATCCAATCGTGGTTGTATCTCTCTATTAGTGTTACTCGATCTTAGTGCTGCATTTGACACCATTGACCACAACATTCTTTTAAATAAACTCGAACATTATGTTGGCATTACGGGAAATGCACTAGCATGGTTTAAATCATACTTATCTGACCGTTATCAGTTTGTAGCAGTAAATGATGAGATGTCTCATCGATCACAAGTTCAGTATGGCGTACCACAAGGCTCAGTACTAGGACCGCTGCTATTCACTCTGTACATGCTACCATTAGGAGATATCATTAGGAAACATGGAATTAGCTTTCACTGTTATGCTGACGATACTCAGCTCTATATTTCTTCAAAACCTAACGAAACTTATCAATTCACAAAATTAACGGAATGCATAGCGGATATAAAAAATTGGATGACTCGTAATTTCCTACTTCTAAATTCTGAAAAAACAGAGTTTCTAATTATTGGACAAAAAACTTCCTCACGTAATAACCTAGAATACTGTCTAACACTCGATGGCTGCTCTGTTAAGTCTTCGTCGTCGGTTAGGAACCTGGGTGTGCTCTTTGATACCAATCTTTCATTTGAAAGTCACGTGTCTAGTATCTGTAAAACCGCATTTTTCCATCTTAAAAATATATCTAAATTACGTCATATGCTCTCATTGACAAATGCGGAACAATTAGTTCATGCGTTCATGACCTCAAGGCTAGATTATTGTAATGCTCTACTGGGTGGTTGCCCTGCATGCTTAATAAACAAACTACAGCTAGTTCAAAACGCAGCAGCTCGAGTTCTTACCAGAACCAGGAAGTATGACCATATTAGCCCAGTTCTGTCAAAACTGCATTGGCTCCCTATTAAACATCGCATAAATTTTAAAATATTGCTGATTACTTACAAAGCACTAAATGGTTTAGCTCCGCAGTACTTGAGCGAGCTCTTAACGCATTATAGTCCGTCACGTCTATTGCGATCTCAAAATTCCGGCCAGTTGATAATACCTAGAATATCAAAATCGACTGCTGGCGGTAGATCCTTTTCCTATTTAGCACCAAAACTCTGGAACAGTCTTCCTACCATTGTCCGGGAAGCAGACACACTCTGTCAGTTCAAAGCCAGATTAAAGACACATCTCTTTGACCTAGCATTTACATAATACATTATAGACTTCTATAATTTAATGTTAGGCTGCATAGATTAGGTCAGCCGGAACCGGGAACACTTCCCATAAATCCTGATGTACTCGTTACATCATAAGAAGAATGGCATCTACGCTAATTTTAGTGTGTGTTTATCCCGAGGTTTTCCTGCAGCCTGCCGGATCCAGGCCGTATCCAGATCTGACGAAGGACCTTCGCCTGGACCGATGACAACGCAGTGCTGAAGTCAAGTCAAGTCAAGTCAAGTATATTTGTATAGCGCTTTTCACAATACAGATTGTATCAAAGCAGCTTCACAGTATTAAATTAAAATAATACAACAAGGTTTGTTTCTAGTGGAATTTATTGATAAAATCAAATTAGATATCCAGAATATCCCCAACTGAGCAAGCCAAAGGCAACAGTGGCAAGGAACCGAAAAACTCCATCAAGTGACCTAATAGTGTCCTAAAACTCCATCAGGTGACCCAATGGAGAAAAAAAAACCTTGGGAGAACCCAGGCTCAGTCGGGGGCCAGTTCTCCTCTGGCGTTTATTAACTAGAGGCCGGATTGTAATTTGGACTGTAAGATTAAAAATATTATATGAATGCCTGGCTGAAGAGATGCGACTTTAATCTAGTTTTAAACTGGGAGAGCGAGTCTGAGCAACGAACAGTATCAGGAAGGCTATTCCAGAGTTTTGGAGCTAAATGTGAAAATGCTCTCCCTCCTTTGGTGGTTCTGGATATCCTAGGTATGACCAAAAGCCTTGAATTTAGTGATCTTAAAGAGCGCGATGGATTATAGGGCGATAGAAGATCCGTTAAATAGACTGGAGCTAAGCCGTTTAGGGCTTTATAAGTCAGTAGCAATACCTTGTAATTAATACGGAACTTTATAGGTAACCAATGCAGTGATGATAAAATCGGTGTTATATGATCATATTTTCTTGATCTAGTAAGAACTCTAGCGGCGGCATTTTGGACTAACTGTAGCTTGTTAATTGAGGATGCAGGACAACCGGCTAATAAAGCATTACAGTAATCTAGTCTCGAGGTCATGAATGCATGAACTAACTTTTCTGCATCAGAAACTGATAGCATATTACGTAGCTTAGCAATGTTTCTAAGGTGGAAAAAGGCGGTTTTTGTAACATATGAAATATGATTTTTGAAAGACAGGTTGCAATCGAGTATAACACCCAGGTCTTTTACTGTAGAGGATAAAGTAACAGGACATCCTACTATATTAAAGTTGTATTGCGAGAGGTTTTGTGGGCGGTTTTTTGAACCGATAAGTAGTACCTCTGTTTTGTCTGGATTTAATAAAAGAAAATTACGCGTCATCCAATCTTTTATATCTTTAACACACTCTGTCAATTTGGATAATTTATCGTTTTCATCTGGCCGTGATGAAATATATATTTGAGTGTCATCAGCATAACAATGGAAACTAATTCCATGTTTCCTTATAATATTTCCAAGTGGCATCATATATACTGAGAATAATAGAGGGCCTAACACAGATCCCTGCGGCACTCCATAGTTTACTGGAGTTATGATCGATTTTTCTCCATTTAAATAGACAAAATGGTAGCGGTCAGATAAGTATGATCTAAACCAGCTTAATGCTTGTCCTTGAACACCAGTATAATTTTGTAGTCGATCTAAGAGTATTGTGTGATCTATAGTATCGAACGCAGCACTAAGATCAAGTAAAACTAGTATTGAGATACAGCCTTGGTCAGAAGCTAAAAGTAAATCATTTGTGATTTTAACGAGCGCAGTTTCAGTGCTATGGTGCGGCCTGAAACCAGACTGAAACTTCTCATAGATATCATTTTCTTGCAAGAAAGAACACAATTGAGCGGACACCACTTTTTCTAATATTTTAGACATAAATGGAAGATTTGAAATGGGTCTATAATTTGCTAGGTTATTATGATCTAATTGTGGTTTCTTAATGAGAGGTTTTATAACTGCCAGTTTAAATGTTCTTGGAACATGACCTAAAGATAAAGACGAGTTAATAATATTAAGGAGAGGCTCTTCCACTACAGGTAACACTTCTTTCAGTAGTTTAGTTGGTATCGGATCTAATAAACATGTTGTTGTTTTAGAGGAAGTGATAAGTTTATTTAACTCTATTTGTTCTATAGTTGTAAAGCACTGTAATTGTTCTTGCGGGGTGATAATTAAGGCTGAATTATAAGGCGCAACTGAAGATTGAACGTTTACAATTGTGGTTCTGATGTTTTCTATTTTCTCAGTGAAGAACTTCATAAAATCATTACTACTAAACTGTAATGGGATATTTTGTTCGGGTGATGTCTGTTTATTTGTTAGTCTAGCCACGGTGTTAAATAAAAACCTTGGATTATTTTGGTTATTTTCTATTAGTTTGCGGAGGTGCTCAGCCCTGGCTGCTTTTAGGGCCTTTTTATAACGTGACATACTGTCTTTCCACGCGATTCTAAAGACCTCTAAATTAGTTTGTTTCCATTTACGCTCTAAAATACGGGTTTCTCTCTTTAGAACATGCGTGGTATTGTTGTACCACGGTGCTTTAATTTTCTCTCTGACCTTTTTTAATCTAATAGGTGCAACAACATCCAATGTTCTAGAGAGAATAGTGCTCATAGTGCTAGTTAGTTCTTCTAGTTCATCTGTTTGTTTGGGTTCAGGCAGCAGCTGAGACAGATCGGATAAGCAATTTGAGAAATTATCTATGGTGGATGGAAGGATTGTTCTGCCTGGTTGATAACGCGGCGCTGCATGACATATTACAGCAGTACGTAATATGCAAGTTACCATGTAATGGTCAGTGACTTCATCACTTTGCGGTATAATATCTATATCGGTTGGATCGGTTCCATGTGATATAATTAAATCGAGTGTATGATTAAGACGATGAGTTGGTCCGGTGACGTTTTGCTTGACCCCAAATGAATTTAATAAATCTGTAAACGCAGCCCCTAACGCATCATTTGGATTATCTACGTGTATGTTAAAATCTCCAACAATTAATGCTTTATCGACATTGACTAATAGGTCTGAGAGAAAATCTGCAAACTCTTTTAGGAAATCAGCCTAAAAGTGCTGAAGCCTAAAAGTGCTGAAGTGCCAACTAGTCTCTCCCTATGGAGGATCCCTCTACCACTCTACAGATAAGGCGTTGTCGGGAAAATTAGTTTCGTGTTCCTACCCCAAAGCAACAAAATAAAATAAAATTCTTTATCAAAATTTATAAGGAAAGACAAGTACTTTGTTTAGGCTTGGCTTGTAGGGAATTCCAAACCTGCGTATTTTCAAACGCACATAACTATAGAACCCATTCTAAATGCGCATGTGAACGCCATCAGCGTTTCTCACAGGTTCGCGTTTAAAGTCTGTGTAGAGAGAATGGTGTCGTCTTAGCGGCCCCTAATTTAATAACAAATTATCGTTGCGACGGAAGCAAATCAATCAAAACTAACTTTAGATGGAAAATAACTTAACTCTGCTATAAAGCCAAAACAATATCTGCTACCTTAAATTATCCGCCTATCTCTGTAAAGCTGCTTTGAGACAATCTACGTTGTTAAAAGCGCTATATAAATGAAGATGACTTGACTTGACTTGAACCAATTCACTTTAATGAATGGTTAAAACAACTGATCTGTCCAACATTAAACTCACGAGACCGTGTTTAACAAATCGGTAACACTTTACAATAAGATTCCATTTATTAAACTAGTTAACTACTTTAGTTAACATTAACTACTAATAAACTGCACTTCTACAGCATTTATTAATCTTTACCAATATTAATTTCACCATTTACTGGTAGCCTACATTATTTAAATCAAAAGCTGTATTTGTTTACCTTAGTTAGCCTAATGCACTGTGAAGTAACATGAACAAACATTGAACAGCTGTATTTTTATTAACTAAGATTAACAAAGACTAATAAATACAGTAACAAATGTATTGCTCATGGTTCATGTTTAGCTTCATACAATAACTAATGTAAACAAATTAAACCACATTTACTCAGAACACCTCTTAAAATGACAATGTAAGTGTGCTTACCCCATTTGTTTAGTAAGATTGGTTAGCAGGATTTAACCTTAATAAACAGCAGTATTTGCAGGTTATTTATATGACAATGTGTAGAACAATTACCAAGAAAATCTTTTAGTTTAGACGAGTGAGGTGAAAAAAAAATGGAAAACAAGTCGTTGTTAGCTAGCTGCTAATTGTATTCAATTGTATATGGTAGAAAATTAGACTATTAGTTAAAACAAACTTTTTAATCGTACTTTTTTATTCTACTTTTTGAAATTGATTATTTAAAAATAAATAAATACAATACATAATTTTCAATTTTCAAGAAATATGAACTCAAAATTAACATTCACAAAATATTATTCCTTAAACATTAGAAAGGAAGACAATTTCAAACTCCATTATGTGAAAGTACATTTTATTTTGCAAAAGGAATAACAATTCAAAGCTGATGCATTAATATGTGTAACTGCCATTACCTTTTGAGAACATAACCAAAGTGTCACAATATCGTCTCGGTTACGTATGTAACCCTCGTTCCCTGAGTAGGGAACGGAGACGTTACGTCGGATGACGACGAATGGGGTTTTGCTTAGAAAGCCTATCATCTTCGAGTATATAAAACGAGCCAATGGCAAAGAAATGCCATGGGTCTGCGGAATTTGCATAGCGTAACTCCGCCCCACCCTGCGGGTATAAAGGAAGTGCGCGAGCAACATGCAGATATGTCTTCGCTGAGGAGCCGAGACTGAACTCAAGTGTTCCAGCGGTACAGCGGAAGTGGCAGGGAGACGTAACGTCTCCGTTCCCTACTCAGGGAACGGGGGTTACATACGTAACCGAGACGTTCCCTTTCGTTGTCACTCCGAGTTATGTCGGATGACGACGAATGGGGTTCCCAGTGAAATCACGCCACCTCTCGACTGTCTTCCAGTGCCCTGCGTAAGTCTGAGCTCCCTGTCGTGAGACTGGCACGGACGAAGGACTCCTACCTAACACAGGGATACCAAGGTACACTGGGAAGCATATCTCAGTGGAAATATGCAATCATGCCCAACCCGAAGGGGGGGACTTGGAATACACATATGACCGCGAAGGGCTGCATATGGAGAATCACTGGGGTGTCCAGCCGCAGGTGGAATATTTCAACCCCAGGGGTGGCAAGGAGGCTTGCCGAGGGAAAGACACATGCTCAGAGAGGCTTACAGTGGAAATACACATGTGGGGGTCGCCCAGAGGGGGAACCATGCACATGGAGGCACCTAACCAAGCGCGAAAGCTGCCGGTGGCATAACTCTGGCGTTGACGTCGTCAGTGCTGGAGGAGACTCAGAGCCTGCGGGGAGGCTCACCTGAGGAGAATATCGCACGTATTCTGTCCGTGGAGAGGAATGGTGAGCAAGCGAAGACACCTGAGCAGAATCTAGTACCGGCTAGTTGAAGCGAGTACATGAGAAGAAACTGGCTCAACTCGGAGATTGTAGGATTGTAGATTGTGCTGCTGGTAAGCCAAAGCAATGGCATCCACTAACCAGTGAGACAACCTTTGCTTGGAGAGAGCCTTTCCCTTCAGCTTCCCACCATGACAGACAAAGAGCTGGTCTGAGGTCCTGAAACACTGCGTTCTGTCTACGTAAGCACGGAGGGCGCGTACTGGACAGAGCAGTGCCAAGGCTGGGTCTGCCTCCTCCAAAGGCAGCGCTTGCAGGTTCACCACCTGGTCCCGGAAGGGAGTGGTGGGAACCTTGGGCACATATCCAGGCCGGGGTCTCAGGATCACGTGAGAGTTAGCCGGCCCGAATTCCAGGCACGCTTTGTCAACCGAAAATGCCTGCAGGTCCCATACCCTCTTGATGGAGGCCAATGCAACCAGGAGCGCTGTCTTCATTGACAGGAACTTAAGCTCCACTGGTTGCAGAGGCTCAAAGGGAGCACTCTGCAGGGCAGTTAGAACCACTGAGAGGTCCCAAGAGGGTACGAGGGGAGGACGAGGAGGATTCAGTCTCCTCGCTCCCCTCAGGAACCTGATGATCAGGTCGTGCTTTACCAGAGACTTACCATCGACTGCGTCGTGATGTGCGGCAATGGCGGCAACATACACTTTCAGGGTGGAGGGAGACAGCCTTCGCTCCAACCCCTCTTGCAGGAAGGAAAGCATGACACTGATCGGGCATTTCGTGGGTTCTTGATGTTTAGAAGAACACCAGTTGACGAAGAGGTTCCATTTCAACGCATAGGCATGTCTCGTGGACGATGCTCTAGCGGAAGTGATGGTAGCCACCACCGCTGGTGGTAGGGTACTCAAACCTACCTCCTCCCGTCCAGGAGCCACACGTGGAGGTTCCAAAGATCGGGACGAGGGTGCCAAAGGGTGCCCCGTCCCTGAGAAAGCAGGTCCTTCCTCAGAGGAATTGGCCAGGGAGGTGCTGTCGCGAGGAGTACTAGTTCTGAGAACCAGGTGCGGTTGTGCCAATACGGGGCAACCAAGATGACCTGCTCCTCGTCCTCCCTGATCTTGCGCAAAGTCTGCGCAAGAAGGCTCACTGGGGGAAACGCATACTTGCGTAGGCCCCGCGGCCAGCTGTGCGCCAGTGCATCCGTGCCGAGCGTGCCCTCAGTCAGGGAATAAAACAGGTCGCAGTGGGACGAGTCGTGGGAGGCAAACAGATCTATCTGTGCGTCCCCGAACTGATCCCAAATCAGCTGGACCGACTGGGGATGGAGTCGCCATTCTCCAGCAAGAGGGCGAACTCGAGACAGCTCGTCGGCCGCCTGGTTCAGGTGTCCCGGGATATAAATGGCTCGAAGCGACCTCAGATGCTTCTGACTCCATAAGAGGAGGTGGCGGGCGAGTTGCGACATACGGCGGGAGCGTAGACCTTGACGGTTGATGTACGCTACTGTGGCGGTATTGTCTGATCGGACTAGTACGTGTTGACCCCTGAGCAACGCCCGGAAGCGGTGCAGGGCAAGGCGTACGGCCAGCAACTCGAGGCAATTGACATGCCAAAGGCGCTGGGATCCTGTCCAGGAGCCCGCGGCAGCATGTCCATTGCACATGGCACCCCAGCCCGTGGTTGAGGCATCTGTTGATACAACAACATGCCTGGAAGCTCGTTCTAAGGGCACTCCGGCCCGTAGAAAACTGAGGTTCGACCACGGGGTGAAGGTCTGACGGCAGGTCGGAGTCACTGGGACTCAGAGCGTGCCGTGTTGCCATGCCCACCTCGGGACTCGATCGCGAAGCCAAAGCTGAAGCGGTCTCATATGAAGCAACCCGAGCAGCGTTACAGCGGCTGCGGATGCCATATGCCCCAGGAGCCTCTGAAAACGTTTCAGTGGGACCGCACTCTTGCCCTCGAACTGACGAAGACAAGTCAGCAGTGACTGCGCGCGCTCGCTTGTAAGCTGCGCGGACATGGCGACCGAGTCGATTTCCATACCGAGAAAAGAGATCCTCTGCACGGGGCAGAGTTTGCTCTTCTCCCAGTTGACCCGAAGGCCCAGACGAGCTAGATGCCGGAGCACAAGGTCCCTGTGTTCGCAAACCTGGTCTCGAGAGTGAGCTAGGATCAGCCAGTCGTCGAGATAGTTCAGGATGCGAACCCCGTGTTCCCGGAGAGGAACAAGGGCTGCCTCGACGACCTTCGTGAAGACGCGAGGAGACAGGGCTAGCCCGAAAGGGAGAACCACGTACTGGTATGCCCGCCCCTCGAAAGCAAACCGAAGAAACGGTCTGTGTCGAGGAAGAATGGAGACATGAAAGTAGGCGTCCTTCAGGTCGATCGCTGCGAACCAATCCTGTGGCCGTACGCATTCGAAAAGGCGTTTGGCCGTGAGCATCTTGAACGGCAGCCTGTGAAGGGAGCGGTTCAAGACGCGCAGGTCCAGGATAGGTCGTAACCCACCGGATTTCTTCGGTACAATGAAGTAGGGGCTGTAGAAGCCGGACCTCATTTCGGCTGGAGGGACAGCCTCGATCGCACCCTTCGCCAGTAGGGTGTCGACTTCCGCTCTCATGACAGGGGCATTGCCACCGACCATAGTGAAGCGGACTCCCCTGAAGCGGGGAGGAGACCGCGCGAACTGAATCGCGTAGCCGAGCCTGATGGTTCTCGCGACCCAGCGGGACAGTCTGGGGAGCTCTAGCCAGGCCCCCAGAAACTGCGCCAGCGGGGTCATTCGAACCACAGACGTACCCTCGGTGGTGCAGCGAGGCAGAATGACCGGCCCAGGCGAGGGTAGCATAGCGGCCCTGTGCGGGGGCGCGGTCATTTGCCGCATCCTGCCAGAGGAGGCCAGGGGAGGACCAGCGTCCCACGGGGGCGTGCTCTGGCAGGGGTCTGGCGACAGAGGGGGATGAGAGGAGCATGGCCTGTGGGCGGCGCATGCTGTCATCCGAGAACTCTGTGTGCTCAGAGATGAGTGTGTCAGTTCTGTCTTTAACCACATTAGGGTGCTGCCCGTCGGGAGACGAGCAGCGAGAATGGGAAAACCAAGGATTCTCCCCTGGCCCTCCACCGGGGGAAGGAGCGGCCCTGCTACCATCTCCTGCACAGAACTGGAACTCATCTCTGAGCAGCCACCCTCAGGAGCGCCGCTTGGCCTGGCGTTTAGCGGGGCGCGGGGCTGGAGGGGGCTGTGACGCCTTCCTGCGGCTTCCTCCACGACGCGGCCCGGGAGCAGCAGACTGCTGGGGCCGGTCGGGAGGGGCAGGAGCCACAGGAGGGCGTCCTCAGCGGCGAGCAGGCTGAGGAACCTGTGCCAATAACTGCGCTGCCGGAGCAGTGGGCCGCCGGGGCAGGACGTGTTTTAGAGCCTCAGTCTGCTTCTGGGCAGTCGAGAACTGCTGGGCAAAGTCCTCGACTGCACCGCCGAAGAGGCCAGCCTGGGATATGGGGGTGTCGAGGAACCGGGTCCGCTCGGCCTCCCGCATATCAGCCAGGTTGAGCCACAGGTGTCGTTCCTGGACCACACAGGTGGACATCACCTGACCCAGGGAGCGTGCGGTCACCTTCGTCGCCCGGAGGGCAAGGTCGGTGGCGGCACGCAGCTCATCGAAGAGCCCTGGGTCAGTCCTCCCCTCGTGCATGTCACGCAACATCTGGGCCTGGTAGACCTGGAGTGTCGGGATGGCATGCAGTGAGGAGGCTGCCAGCCCCGCAGCTCTATAGGCCTTCGCCACAAGGGTGGAGGAGAACCTACAGGCTTTGGAGGGGTGCTTTGGGTCGCCACGGGAAGAAGCACTCTGAGGACACAGTTGCATCGTAACAGAGCGTTCAACCTGGGGAACCCCAGTGTACCCTTTGGCAGCCGCCTGATCGAGAGGAGGCAAGGCGGAGGAGGTCGCCGAGCGATCACGGGAAGACAATGGTGCCTTCCAGGACCTCGTGAGCTCCTCATGCACATCCGGGAAGAAAAGCATTGGGGTTGGGCACCGACGAGGGTCAGCGGCCGCACCCAAAAACCAATCATCCAGCCGCGAGCGCACTGGACCAGGTGGCGGGGACCACTCTAGTCCAATGGCCGCGGCTGCCCGGGAAAGCATGGCCGTCAGCTCGGGATCTGACTCGGACAATGCTGGCACACCCGAGGGTGGCAGCACAGCCGAATCATCACTTCCCAAGGACTCCTGCCCACCTTGTGATGCAGCGATCGACATTGAATCATCCTCTGGAGCGCCGAATGAGACCCGCGGCAAGTCAGAGGACTGTACTGCGGTCACATTCGGAACACTCGCGGGTTGCACGGAGGTAGAGGGGGGTGTGGAGCAGTCAGTGCTTTGTTCCACACCGTCACCCTTAGGTCACCCTGGCCGCCAGCCGAAGTACCAGCTCTCGTGGAGCTCGTAGATCGGGGTGCGGATGAGGGGACTCTACCATGAAGGTCATTGAGTCTCGACCGTAACCGTGCGATGGGCATGTTCCCGCAATGGGAACATGACTCATCCACAAACGCTGCCTTAGCGTGCTCTAAGCCCAGACACACAAGACAGCGATTGTGCCCATCAGAGTCAGAAACAAATAGACCGCAACCAGAAGTACACGGGCGAGGCATCTTTAAAAAGACGTGCCACGTGTAAGCTCTTTTAGAAAGGAGATTTCTCCGCAAATGTTGAAGCGACCAGGGAGAGAACACACACACACTGGCAAATCACTGCACAGATAAGCAGGGAATGTGCACTCGCTGGAACTCGCTGTCACACCAACACTTGGAGAGAGGCTCGTCTCGAAGAGATGAAGAGATGAACTCAGAATTGGCTTGTGGAGTGAAGAATCAACTTGGCTCCGAAGCGAAAACATATCTGCATGTTGCTCGCGCACTTCCTTTATACCCCAGGGTGGGGCGGAGTTATGCTATGCAAATTCCGCAGACCCATGGCATTTCTTTGCCATTGGCTCGTTTTATATACTCGAAGATGATAGGCTTTCTAAGCGAAACCCCATTCGTCGTCATCCGACGTAACTCGGAGTGACAACGAAAGGGAACTAGACATTTTATAATAATGTATAATAATGCATTTTAAAAGTTTTTACACTGTTGGTGCCAGCATTATAAAAGACCTCTGTATACATTAGAATGTAACTGTAGGTAACACTTTATATTACAACCCGCAAACAACTGCTTAAGTAAACCGAAATTACGGTGTACGTTTCTGTAATTATAGTGTACTTCCGTGTAGGTATAAGGGAACAATATGTTAAGTTTTGGGTAATAAAGGGGTACAACCAGACAAGCAAATTATTTATAATGTAATTATTTTAAAACTAACAGGTACCTATTCTGTTAATATATTCCAGGCAAAAATTGTACGTCTGTTGTAAATAAAAGTTTTTATCACATTTCTGACAAAATATGTTCTTGTGCAATGTAGTTACAGGGTAATTTTGACATCTGTGGGTTGTAAATTAAACATTATATATATATATATATATATATATATTAGGGGTGTGCAAAGCAGCCGGTATTTGTATCTGTATTTGTATTTGTTGAGAGGGGAAAAGTATTTGTATTTGTATTTGTATTCGAGTAAATTTCAAAATAGGTGTAAAAATCCATTTTTTTTTGCGTTACACTTCTAATTTACGTTATAGTGTAAGTATTCTTTAATTATATCCATTATAATAATTATGGATATGCAATATTGGTTGATGTTTTTCCATAAATCCAGCAATGAACATGTAACAAGGAACGTCATTGAAAAGAAAATAACATAACAGCCATTACCTACGTTAATGTTACTCTGTCAACAGCCTATTGTCTAAATTACCAAGCTAACAGAGCTACTAGTGTTGTCACGGTGCCAAAATTTCAGTATTCGGTACCAATACCTGTGAAAATCCACGGTTCTCGGTAACAATTTCGGTAAAGCTTAATTTAGATTAAATTTACATATATTAAAGTTTATATCACGGTTACAAAGATGGAAACTGTAGTATTAAAAACACTACATTAATATTACATTTGTTAGATAACAATAGATAAAATGACCTAACAATAAACAATAGTTAGGCTATATACTGTCGCAATTATTCTCCTTGGGGTTCATTTAAAAATACATTTTTAAAATCAAAAGTTAACATTATTTATGTTAACATTATTTCATGCACAATGAATGAAGTGAACAAACATGACCAATCAAGTGTTTGTATTAAATAACATTCACAAACATTAATTAATGTTGTAAAAATATATTGTTCACTCAATGTGTTGATGTTAGATGCGCATTAAGTAATGTTAATGAATGGTATCTTATTGTAGTGTTACCAAACAGGAGATAAAACATGTTTTATTTGACTTGACTGTACTTATATTTAATCCAAAACTGCATTCATATTTAATTTTAAAAGAGCTTTTTAAACCTGCTAAGAGTTATCCAGCCAAGAATAAGCCTAGAACTGCTTTTCTGACGGACTGATATTAATGATAAAATGACGGCTTTTTTATTTCATTTCTCATCTCCATAAATATATCTAAAGCTAATGCAAGGGCTAGAAATCAATTAATTCTTTGCTGATACTTCGTAATCATGAAGAGCGCAGTTCGCACGCTTTCTCCTTTCCACAGGCGCTTGCCCTCCCGTGGCGTCTGTCGTTGCTATGCAGCGCGCCGCTCGCTTCTATTATAAGCGCGCTTGCCGCGCGCCTACATTTGAAATCTGCACGCGCAAAAAACGCGCTATGTGAACTACCCCTTATGACAACGTGACATTAGCCTAATCCAAAATATTTCAGCCACCACATCAGCAGCACCGCCGGTCGCCATGTCTCATGAGGAAACGCAGCTTTTTGATATAAAGTTTTTCTTGTCCCCGAATACAAATATTTTTAAAAGTATTTGTTCGAAATAAGTATTCGTAAAAAACACATTATTTGTGCTTTCCGAATACCGTATTCGGGTTCGGCTCCACCCCTAATATATATATATATATATATATATATATATATATATATATTGTCACAACCTGGCTCAAAGGTCATGACAAAAGAGGAACGAGGCAGCATAAATAATCAAAAGTGATTTATTTAACAAAAGAATCACCAAACATAACTATTTAAATGCAGATGGTAAGTCTCTATAACATAAACAAACCCAAAACAAGATATGACAAGTCGGAGTGATCAGGCCATGGATGACATCTGGATTGCAGAGAAGAGAGCTCTCGAGTAGTTAGACCAAGTGGAACTTTATCTCCACTGGCTCACAGGTTCCAGGTGCACCACTCACAGGCTCCAGGTGCACCCAATCAGCAATCACCTCAACAGAACAAAGATGATATATATATATATATATATATATATGGCTGCATGTAAACACAGTATGATAAAAATTGAATTTATTGGCTTTTCTTACTAAACTACTTAACGTTAAGCCAAAACAAATAGTTTCTGGTATGATTTTAATTTAGAACGTACCATGTAGTACTTAGTACTTACCTTATCACATTGTATTGCAATGACACTTAAATGTCAGGGCAAATATACTGTGTAATTAAAACTTTTTTTTTTTTTTTTTTTTTTTTTTCTTAATAAGAGTACCTTTCTCTTAGCCTGACGTCGTCATACTCAGATTCTAGTCAGAATGTGAGTCTGATACTGCTCCATTGAGCACTGATTATGGGGCGTGTTTCAACTGAACCAGGAAATAAAAGGCCTCTGCACTCAATTGGCCATTCTCCAGCAAGAGGGCGAACTCGAGACAGCTCGTCGGCCGCCTGGTTCAGGTGTCCCGGGATATAAATGGCTCGAAGCGACCTCAGATGCTTCTGACTCCATAAGAGGAGGTGGCGGGCGAGTTGCGACATACGGCGGGAGCGTAGACCTTGACGGTTGATGTACGCTACTGTGGCGGTATTGTCTGATCGGACTAGTACGTGTTGACCCCTGAGCAATGCCCGGAAGCGGTGCAGGGCAAGGCGTACGGCCAGCAACTCGAGGCAATTGACATGCCAAAGGCGCTGGGATCCTGTCCAGGAGCCCGCGGCAGCATGTCCATTGCACATGGCACCCCAGCCCGTGGTTGAGGCATCTGTTGATACAACAACATGCCTGGAAGCTCGTTCTAAGGGCACTCCGGCCCGTAGAAAACTGAGGTTCGACCACGGGGTGAAGGTCTGACGGCAGGTCGGAGTCACTGGGACTCAGAGCGTGCCGTGTTGCCATGCCCACCTCGGGACTCGATCGCGAAGCCAAAGCTGAAGCGGTCTCATATGAAGCAACCCGAGCAGCGTTACAGCGGCTGCGGATGCCATATGCCCCAGGAGCCTCTGAAAACGTTTCAGTGGGACCGCACTCTTGCCCTCGAACTGACGAAGACAAGTCAGCAGTGACTGCGCGCGCTCGCTTGTAAGCTGCGCGGACATGGCGACCGAGTCGATTTCCATACCGAGAAAAGAGATCCTCTGCACGGGGCAGAGTTTGCTCTTCTCCCAGTTGACCCGAAGGCCCAGACGAGCTAGATGCCGGAGCACAAGGTCCCTGTGTTCGCAAACCTGGTCTCGAGAGTGAGCTAGGATCAGCCAGTCGTCGAGATAGTTCAGGATGCGAACCCCGTGTTCCCGGAGAGGAACAAGGGCTGCCTCGACGACCTTCGTGAAGACGCGAGGAGACAGGGCTAGCCCGAAAGGGAGAACCACGTACTGGTATGCCCGCCCCTCGAAAGCAAACCGAAGAAACGGTCTGTGTCGAGGAAGAATGGAGACATGAAAGTAGGCGTCCTTCAGGTCGATCGCTGCGAACCAATCCTGTGGCCGTACGCATTCGAAAAGGCGTTTGGCCGTGAGCATCTTGAACGGCAGCCTGTGAAGGGAGCGGTTCAAGACGCGCAGGTCCAGGATAGGTCGTAACCCACCGGATTTCTTCGGTACAATGAAGTAGGGGCTGTAGAAGCCGGACCTCATTTCGGCTGGAGGGACAGCCTCGATCGCACCCTTCGCCAGTAGGGTGTCGACTTCCGCTCTCATGACAGGGGCATTGCCACCGACCATAGTGAAGCGGACTCCCCTGAAGCGGGGAGGAGACCGCGCGAACTGAATCGCGTAGCCGAGCCTGATGGTTCTCGCGACCCAGCGGGACAGTCTGGGGAGCTCTAGCCAGGCCCCCAGAAACTGCGCCAGCGGGGTCATTCGAACCACAGACGTACCCTCGGTGGTGCAGCGAGGCAGAATGACTGAGGACACAGTTGCATCGTAACAGAGCGTTCAACCTGGGGAACCCCAGTGTACCCTTTGGCAGCCGCCTGATCGAGAGGAGGCAAGGCGGAGGAGGTCGCCGAGCGATCACGGGAAGACAATGGTGCCTTCCAGGACCTCGTGAGCTCCTCATGCACATCCGGGAAGAAAAGCATTGGGGTTGGGCACCGACGAGGGTCAGCGGCCGCACCCAAAAACCAATCATCCAGCCGCGAGCGCACTGGACCAGGTGGCGGGGACCACTCTAGTCCAATGGCCGCGGCTGCCCGGGAAAGCATGGCCGTCAGCTCGGGATCTGACTCGGACAATGCTGGCACACCCGAGGGTGGCAGCACAGCCGAATCATCACTTCCCAAGGACTCCTGCCCACCTTGTGATGCAGCGATCGACATTGAATCATCCTCTGGAGCGCCGAATGAGACCCGCGGCAAGTCAGAGGACTGTACTGCGGTCACATTCGGAACACTCGCGGGTTGCACGGAGGTAGAGGGGGGTGTGGAGCAGTCAGTGCTTTGTTCCACACCGTCACCCTTAGGTCACCCTGGCCGCCAGCCGAAGTACCAGCTCTCGTGGAGCTCGTAGATCGGGGTGCGGATGAGGGGACTCTACCATGAAGGTCATTGAGTCTCGACCGTAACCGTGCGATGGGCATGTTCCCGCAATGGGAACATGACTCATCCACAAACGCTGCCTTAGCGTGCTCTAAGCCCAGACACACAAGACAGCGATTGTGCCCATCAGAGTCAGAAACAAATAGACCGCAACCAGAAGTACACGGGCGAGGCATCTTTAAAAAGACGTGCCACGTGTAAGCTCTTTTAGAAAGGAGATTTCTCCGCAAATGTTGAAGCGACCAGGGAGAGAACACACACACACTGGCAAATCACTGCACAGATAAGCAGGGAATGTGCACTCGCTGTCACACCAACACTTGGAGAGAGGCTCGTCTCGAAGAGATGAAGAGATGAACTCAGAATTGGCTTGTGGAGTGAAGAATCAACTTGGCTCCGAAGCGAAAACATATCTGCATGTTGCTCGCGCACTTCCTTTATACCCCAGGGTGGGGCGGAGTTATGCTATGCAAATTCCGCAGACCCATGGCATTTCTTTGCCATTGGCTCGTTTTATATACTCGAAGATGATAGGCTTTCTAAGCGAAACCCCATTCGTCGTCATCCGACGTAACTCGGAGTGACAACGAAAGGGAACTAGACATTTTATAATAATGTATAATAATGCATTTTAAAAGTTTTTACACTGTTGGTGCCAGCATTATAAAAGACCTCTGTATACATTAGAATGTAACTGTAGGTAACACTTTATATTACAACCCGCAAACAACTGCTTAAGTAAACCGAAATTACGGTGTACGTTTCTGTAATTATAGTGTACTTCCGTGTAGGTATAAGGGAACAATATGTTAAGTTTTGGGTAATAAAGGGGTACAACCAGACAAGCAAATTATTTATAATGTAATTATTTTAAAACTAACAGGTACCTATTCTGTTAATATATTCCAGGCAAAAATTGTACGTCTGTTGTAAATAAAAGTTTTTATCACATTTCTGACAAAATATGTTCTTGTGCAATGTAGTTACAGGGTAATTTTGACATCTGTGGGTTGTAAATTAAACATTATATATATATATATATATATATATATATATATATATATATATTGTCACAACCTGGCTCAAAGGTCATGACAAAAGAGGAACGAGGCAGCATAAATAATCAAAAGTGATTTATTTAACAAAAGAATCACCAAACATAACTATTTAAATGCAGATGGTAAGTCTCTATAACATAAACAAACCCAAAACAAGATATGACAAGTCGGAGTGATCAGGCCATGGATGACATCTGGATTGCAGAGAAGAGAGCTCTCGAGTAGTTAGACCAAGTGGAACTTTATCTCCACTGGCTCACAGGTTCCAGGTGCACCACTCACAGGCTCCAGGTGCACCCAATCAGCAATCACCTCAACAGAACAAAGATGATATATATATATATATATATATATATATATATATATATATATATATGGCTGCATGTAAACACAGTATGATAAAAATTGAATTTATTGGCTTTTCTTACTAAACTACTTAACGTTAAGCCAAAACAAATAGTTTCTGGTATGATTTTAATTTAGAACGTACCATGTAGTACTTAGTACTTACCTTATCACATTGTATTGCAATGACACTTAAATGTCAGGGCAAATATACTGTGTAATTAAAACTTTTTTTTTTTTTTTTTTTTTTTTTTCTTAATAAGAGTACCTTTCTCTTAGCCTGACGTCGTCATACTCAGATTCTAGTCAGAATGTGAGTCTGATACTGCTCCATTGAGCACTGATTATGGGGCGTGTTTCAACTGAACCAGGAAATAAAAGGCCTCTGCACTCAATTGGATAGATCTAGAACCAATCAGAGCAAGGGAGTAAGTGACGTATGTTGAGCGACGCATAGTTGTCAACAGAACTCAACTGCACACACGCTGGAAGAAGTAGAAGAAGATGAGTGTAAATGATCTTTGCCGGCGTTGTAAAAAGAATTTAAGAATACACGGAGTACTTACCAACACATCAAACATTTTTGAGCGAAATACTGAAGGTGAATGCATATATGAAAAAGTTCTCCGTTTAGGATTAGAACTCGACAATTCAGCATATTAGTCATAATATGGTTCAACAAACCATATTAGTCATATTTGCAGATATATGGTAGCCTAGTGTGTATCCTGGAAGCCAGCTCGAATTTGAGTCAGGCAAGATGTAGTATGAGCTAATTTTACCAGGATAAACTAGCACATGATGTTGTGTGATTTGGCCTCTGTCACTTTGCCAACATGTAATTACATTTCCTTGTGTAAATGGGCTAACATGTTACACAACCCCCATGTCTGTGCACTGCACCTCTGTGGGGGTTGTGCGGCGTTTCTCAGACCTTGCTCTGACCTGCTCTGCAGTTGCATATGGGGTCACCATATTTAACCGTCTGTATATTCCAATGTAAAGCCAATGCACATTATACTTATCTGGCTATTCCATAATTCTTCACACTGAATAATTATCTTATATTTCAGGTTGTCACCCATTACCCATCACAGATCGTGGCCAAGGTATGTCATGCAGAAGATGCCTTAATAGTGAACAACATTAAAAAGAAAAAATGGACAACAGCTGCAAAGTTAATATTGAATCATAAACGCTTATTGGAGGAAATAAAGGTGCACATCCTGGAGCTAGTAAGCAATGAATGCAAAAATATCTGTAATCCAAACAACGGTTTCATCCTGTGGAAGTCCTCTCCGGATGATCTGAAAGCCTTTTCATTCGCCAGCTTAGAGGCAGACCTAAAATGTTTTTCACCATTCCTTTTCTCTATTCTCACAATTGCCACCAACCACTCTCAAACTGCAACTTGTGCAGCAGTTCTCTTTCATAGGTTCACTCAACGCTGCGGATAGCGCAGTGGGATATTCTCTGAATGTGCCGATTGTCTGAAGCCCTATAGAATCACGCCAATTCATTGGCTGATGGCGCCCGCGCAATCTGGCTCCGCCCCGACGCTCTTACGCCGCATCATTACATATTCGCGCGCGCCATCTGCTCCTCAGATTTCTCTGCCTTCAGAACGAAGCGGTCACGTTGGCCTTTCACTCGTGATTTTTCTGAGCTCAAACGACTTCTGGATTATTCTCGGCGCTTCTGCGACTGTTCAAGCGGAACTCTGTTTCTCCTTACGGTGAAGTTGCCATGGAATACCGACGCTGTACTCCGCCATGTGCTCGTTACATCGCTAACGGCGACCCACACAGTAAGTGTGTTAAATGTTTGGGTTTTTCACATGCGCGCGAGGCAGTCATAGGATCGTCTAAATGCAAATTCTGTGAAAATTTGTTGCTCAAGACCCTCAAATCGCGGCTCGCGGTTTTTGAGAGGGAATCATTCGTCTCCCCCTGTCGCGCTCCCGAGGCCTCTCGAGGATCCGCGACTTGGGGTTCGGATGTAGAGCTTGAGGATGTGGAGTTCGAGCAGACGAGCCCCGCTCTTTCTCTCCCTCCCTCCCCTCGGCACGCGCGAGGCATGCCAGTCGAATTTTCACACGATTATTTGCGCCCCAGCCCGGGAGCACGCGACGCGGTTTCTTTCGGGCTGGAGGATGTACTTTTTACCAAGGCTTCCGACTCCGAGGATTTCGGGCCTACTCTCGCCGACGAGGTTATCCCGCCGAGCGGCCAGGAAGCGCGGCCTACTGCGGCCTACGCGGAGCTCGTTGACGTACTTTCACGCGCTACGGAGAAGCTCGCTATTGATTGGCCCGACGAGCCCCGCGAATCTCAGTCGTCGAAACTCGACGAGAGACTTCTCAGTGGCCCTAATTCTAGGCCTCAACGGAGAAAGCTGCCGTTTTTCAGTGATCTGCATCACGAGATTTCCAGATCCTGGAAGCAGCCTTTCTCTGCGCGCCTCACTAATGCGGCAGCTACTGATTTCACCAACCTAGTAGGTTCTGTGGAACAGGGCTACTCCGCCATTCCGACGATTGAGGAAACTTTAGCCGACCATCTTGCTCCGTCGTCTGCACCGTCCTGGAAGTCGCGCCCCCTCCTCCCCTCTAAAGCATGTAGGACTACTTCCTCTCTCATTGGAAAATCCTACATGGCGGCTGGGCAGGCAGGCATGACCCTGCACACTATGGCCATTCTTCAGGCCTACCAAGCGGACGTCCTGAAGGAAATGGACGAGGGCGACGGCGTGACACCTGAAGCGGTCAAGGAGCTTCGTAAGGCTACGGATTTAGCCTTAAGAGCCACCAAGCATACTGCACGCGCTTTAGGTCGCTCTATGGCTGGTTCCGTTGCGGTGGAACGCCACTTGTGGCTTAATCTCACGGAGATCCGTGACAAGGAGAAGGTTTTCCTCCTGGACGCCCCCATTTCTCAAACAGGGTTATTTGGTGAGGCGGTCAACACGGTGGTTGAGAAATTCCGCTCCTCCAAATCACAATCGGCCGCGTTCAGACAGTTCATGCCCAGGAGGGCTAGGGAACCTTCTGCTCCCTCCCCTGTTCGACCCAGAGAACGTCCCTCTTTTAGACCGGAGTTCTCTTCCAGGAGGAGCGAACCGGTGCATCCCCCACCTTCCACGGTTTGGGGAGCACGCGGTCGCCCGTTTCCCCGTCAACGGCCTCACAAGCGCCTCCAGATGAAGCGGCCCGACAAACCGACCGCTCCGGCGGCCCAGAGCCGTTCCTGACCCTCCGGTCGGAAAAAGGAGAGCTCCTCTGCTTCCTCAAGGTTGGGACAGACCGCGCAAGCGTTTCTGCCCACCTCCCAGCTCTCCTTTCCTTGCCCTGTCACCTTCGCCACTCAGAGTGTCTCGAAGTGCAGGCCATTTTTCACCATCTCTACTCAGCCCGGCGCGGGAGGAAGGAGACCCTTTTTGCTTTCTCCCCTCACCCCCGACACTCTCTATAACTGCCGGTCGCATCCTCGGAGGCACTTTTCGCTTTCCTCCGGAGCGGGCGGACCTGGTCACCATGACCCCAGCATCGATGCCTCCCATCACGTGTCAGGACGCCAAGGGCTCTCCTGCTCAGTCAACTTCTCTACCTCACAAACGTCAACACGGCACCCTCACTCAGGTATGTCGTCTGCATTACAACATCCCTCTTCCTCTTTCACATTTCTTTCAAGAATGGGAGCGCTTACCAGGGGTATCGTCTTGGGTTCTTCGCACAGTTCGGTTCGGCTACACTCTTCAGTTTTGCCGCAATCCCCCTTGTTTCAACGGAGTCTTTCCTACCGTAGTAGACAGCGCCACTCAGGCTTCTGTACTTCAGCAGGAAATTTCATCCCTCCTTCTCAAAGGAGCAATAGAAGAGGTTCCTTCAGGGGAAACCGAACGGGGCTTTTACAGCCGTTATTTCCTGGTCCCGAAGAAGGGCGGCGGTTTGCGTCCCATACTGGACCTCCGCCGACTGAACTTCGCCCTTTACAAAGGGAAATTCAAGATGTTGACGCTGAAAGCTATCATATCTCAGATTCGGCCAGGGGATTGGTTCGTGACAGTAGACCTAAAGGATGCTTACTTTCACATCCAGGTTGTACGGCGACACAGGCAGTTCCTCAGGTTCGCCTTTGGAGAAAGAGCGTTCCAGTACAGGGTCCTTCCCTTCGGCCTCGCTCTGGCCCCGAGGACATTCACGAAGTGTATGGATGCAGCTCTGGCCCCTTTGCGGCTCCAGGGCATCCGTATTCTAAATTACCTGGACGATTGGCTCATTTTAGCCCAGTCCAGGGAGCTAGTGACCCACCACAGAGACATCGTCCTGAGTCATATCCAGTCTCTCGGTTTGAGGTTGAACTCGGAGAAGAGTGTTCTTGCTCCGGCTCAAAGCACCGTTTTCTTGGGGGTGAACATGGATTCCGTTCTCATGCAGGCCCGCTTGGCTCCTGCACGGATTTCCAGTCTGACGTCATGCTTGGCCCGTTTTTCGCTAGGCCATCATGTGTCTGTGGGCACTTGCCGCAGGATACTGGGCCTGATGGCCGCGGCCTCCTCCGTGCTACCGCTGGGCCTGCTCCACATGAGACCCTTCATGTGGTGGATGAAGCTCTCAGGGGTTCGGCCCTCCGGGCCAACCTTTCGCCTACTGAAGGTATCGCGCAGTTGCTTTCGAGCCCTGTCAGTTTGGCGGGACCCTCTTTTTCTTCGGAAAGGGGTCAGCATGGGTGCGGTATTTCGTCGCCAGATGATTACGACGGATGCCTCTCTCACCGGCTGGGGAGCAGTTTTCGAGGGCAGACCAGCGTGTGGGGTCTGGACTGGCGAGACTCTCTCTTGGCACATAAGCTGCCTGGAGTTAAGAGCCGTTTTTCTGGCTCTGCATCATTTTCTCCCTCTTCTGGAGGGACACCATGTAATTGTCAGAACAGACAACATGGCAGTGGTGTCTCATGTGAACCGGCAGGGGGGTTCTCGGTCGCGCACCCTGGACAGGCATGCGCGTCACCTTCTCCTGTGGTCTCAGAGCAGATTCCTATCTCTGAGAGAAGTCCATGTCCCAGGGGTTCTGAACCTCGCAGCAGACTTTCTGTCGAGGCAGAAACTCATATCGGGAGAATGGATGTTGAACCGCCAGACAGTGGCCCTGATCTGGGAGGTTTTCGGAGAGGCGGAAGTGGACCTCTTTGCATCTCGAGAGTCGTCCCAATGCCCGCTGTGGTTCTCCCTGAGTCCCCCGGCTCCATTAGGGATAGATGCGTTCGCTCACCCATGGCCAACGCAGAAACTCTATGCCTTCCCGCCCATCAAACTGATCCAGGCGGTCTTGGCCAGAGTGAGAGAGAGCGGAGTCAGCCTCCTCCTGGTAGCTCCGTTCTGGCCGTCTCAGCCATGGTTTTCGGAGCTAATTCCTCTGCTGGAATCTTCCCCCTGGAAGATCCCGGTCAGGGAGGACCTGCTGTCCCAGCTGCAGGGCAGGATATGGCATCCTCGCCCAGACATGTGGAAGCTGTATGTTTGGCCAATCAGAGGCCATTAGCATTAAGTTCTGATCTCCCAACTGACGTTCAGGAGACCATTGCGAGTGCTAGAGCCCCTTCTACAAGGAGGCTATATTCTTCCAAATGGAAGGTTTTTGAGGCATGGTGCTTAGCACATGATAGGAGTCCAGTTAACTGCCCTGTTGGTTCAGTACTGGAATTCCTGCAGGAGAAGTTTGCTTCTGGAGCAGCTGCTACCACTCTCAGAGTTTATGTCGCAGCTATTGCAGCACATAGGGAATCGGACGAGATTCCCCTGGGGAAACTAAGGTTAGTTTCGGCCTTCATGCGTGGGATTAAGCGCTTGAAACCGGCTCGCTCCCCTAGAGTTCCCTCATGGGACCTTTCTATTGTCCTAGAGGGTTTGACGAAGGCCCCCTTTGAGCCCTTGGAGTCAGCTCCGGAGCGGATTCTGACTCTCAAGGTTTCTCTTTTGTTGGCTTTGTCCTCATTAAAGCGGGTAGGAGACTTACAAGCTCTTTCTGTTAGCGAGTAAGGTTCTATAATTTGGATCTTGACATGACCCCGGGTTCCCAGATTCTTTCTGTTTGAACTCATCTTGGTCGTTGTTTCTTTATGTACCAGTCATTGAAAGCGCTCTAGCTTGGCGAGTTTGGTAGTCCGTTCCCACTGCGCTATCCGCAGCGTTGAGTGAACCTATTCAGAGAACGTCTCTGGTTACTTACGTAACCTATGTTCTCTGAATAGGGAACGAGACGCTGCGTTAGCTGCCAAGCTCCTCGCGCTGCTGACAGTTTTTCTTTTCGGCAGAGAAATCTGAGGAGCAGATGGCGCGCGCGAATATGTAATGATGCAACGTAAGAGCGTCGGGGCAGAGCCAGATTGCGCGGGCGCCATCAGCCAATGAATTGGCGTGATTCTATAGGGCTTCAGACAATCGGCACATTCAGAGAATATCCCACTGCGCTATCCGCAGCGTCTCGTTCCCTATTCAGAGAACATAGGTTACGTAAGTAACCAGAGACGCTTCCATTGCTTTGAGAGGAAGAGAAGCCCACCTGTCAGGCTTTGCATACTACCTACTGTAGGTAGTATACTACATTATGGTGGGGCGAAAAAAACAGTGTTTCAAAGGCTGAGCAAAATGGCCATAACAACAACTCACCAAAATTCTGTAGAGAAGCAGAAGGAGTTGGCACTGCTATGTGGTGGATCTCTAAAAATGTTAAAAGTCCAGAATGAATTTTTCTTGAACTCTGAAGCGGAAGGGAACATCGATGTTGGTCAGAGAGTTGACACCAGCAAAGACCAAAGCACAAGTGATCCGATGGGGCCACTTAACACAGTCCGGAAAAGCATGGAAGAGCTTCACTTGTCAGGTTAGATTACAAATGACCCATACAGAAACACACCTAACACATCAAATGCAGTGTCTTCTCAAATATTATGTGTCTATCTTTTGATTAATAATAATAATAATAATAATAAGTCTTGTAATTGTTATTACTTTAGAATAAGTGACTCTGAAGCAGCAGAGCTGGGCTTGAGCTCCTCTGCTTTTCGGATCACACACCCCACTCCTCCACCAACATATTCCTTAATATTTGACAATTTGGACTTTTTCATGCGTGCACATCATCAGTCCACCCTCCACAGCAACAAATCCTTACACTGGATATATCATATTGCAGTTCAAGATAGAATCTCGACACATCACTATTATGTTTACAGAAGAGGCGAGACACACAGGATCTGTATTATATGTTTTTTTACTTTCTCTTCCTCACCCTTCACGCATGCGCACAACATAAACATCACGCAGCTGATTCCATGACAACCAACACAGCTAGTTTACTTCATAATAGTACCCCCTTGCTTATTCCTAGCAGTGTGTAAATAAATGCTTTTAGTTAATTATGTGAACACAACATTTCCCCCCCCTCCCAAGAAACTAGACTTATACATAACTAAGTCCTTGCCAGAACAATTGAACAGTACAATACCTAGTGCAAGGCCTACACTGTCACCCTGTGACAAAGTCCTTTAAATAGGCAGGGCGAACCCTGGCCCTTACGGGTCGGCCCTCCTCGACCTCAGGCTGCGGCCATTCCAAAACCGCTGGGGAGTTCCCCATAGCTGGACTTGTGGCACGGGCCGGCCCTGGATCTGACTGGAGGCCAGGGGAAAGCAGATGAGATTGCAGGTCAGAGGCAGGTTTCTGAGGCACTGGTGACGGTGCGGCCTGAAGAGTATGGGAAGCCTGCTGTGGCCCTGTACATGTCGGCACCAGTGGAGGAGGGACTGATGGTAGTGGAGCCACCATTTCCTCACCTGGCCTCCGCACTTTCCTCAGTCTTTTAGCATGCCATCGTGATCCGTCACTAAGCATGAATGTGGCTGGGCCCAGCTGGCGGTGCACCTGAAAGGGCTGGCTCCAGTATGAAGCCATCTTGTTGCCCCGATGTGGCCTACGTGCTCGAACCCAGTCGCCTGCAGTAATAGCAGTGGCCTTGACCCTATGTTTCCGGTCAAAATACTGCCGCATCCGTTGCTGGTGCCTGTTTACAGCGGCTTTGGTCTGAGCCTGAGAGCTGCCGGCTGTAGGCATTGCCATGCCCTGTGCCTTGAGTCTGTCCAGTGGCAGTTCCATCTCCCGGCCCAGCATGAGAAGTGCTGGAGAGGCCCCAGTTGTAGCGTGTTGGCTGGCCCTGTAGTGCATTAAGGTTTGGTTGAGTGCTGTCTGGAATGTACACCCCTGAGCCAGGTGAGCCCGGACGCCATTCTTTAGGCTCTGGTTGAACCGCTCCACACCGCCATTTGCTTGTGGGTTGTAGTATGCTGTGCGGATGTGTTTGATTCCCCTATCACTGAGGAACTGAGAAAAGTCTGCAGAGATGAACTGAGGTCCGTTATCTGTTGTGATGGCGCGAGGCATGCCCCAACGCGCAAACAAGACTTCTAGAATGTCAGTGATTACCTGTGTTGTGACAGTTCCAGCCAGAACCACTTCAGGCCATTTCGAATGGAGGTCGTACAGCACCACAAGGAAACGCTGATGATGGGGAATTCCACGGCCATGGATCTCTCCACAGATGTCAAGCTGGAGATGTTCCCATGGGCGGGACGGCCATGGAACCGGCTGCAGCGGGGTTGGCACTGGAGGTCCAGTTTTCCCACTAAGGAGGCATGGCACACAATCCTTAACAAGGGCTTCAATATCGCGATCAATGCCTGGCCACCAGATGAGATCTCGGCATCGCTGTTTGAGTTTAACAATGCCTAGGTGCCCCTCGTGTGCCATGGATAGTACGCGGGCCCGCAGGCTACAGGGCACCACGGTGCACAGGCCCCTGGAGATACAAACACCACCCCAACATGAAAGTTCATCACGCACCCTTGCGAATGGCATGAGCTCATCACAAACCTTTGCTGGCCATCCAGAGCGAATGTACGTGCGTAGCGAGGACAGTGTGGGGTCACGCTCTGACTCGTGCTGCAACTCCTCCAACGACACGGCCGACTGCTAGGGCGTGTGAAGCATGTGAATTAATTCGGTCTCTGAGTCTTCATCAGGGGAGACCATGGGTGTGGGGCCATCGATGGAACGAGAGAGTACGTCGGCGACTACATTGTCCCTTCCAGGGGTAAATTTCAGTACATAGTCATATTGCCTCAGCCTTTCCCCCCATCTGTGTAAGCGCAGGGGTTTATGACCGGATCCAGATGCTGTCAGCAATGCGGTCAAGGCCTGATGGTCGGTCCTGAGGGTGAAACGCCGTCCGTAGAGGTAAAGGTGCCACCTCTCTGAAGCCCAAACACAGGCAAGCGCCTCACGTTCACCCACAGAGTAGCGCTGTTCTGTTGGTGTTAATGCCCTGGAGGCGAAGGCTACAGGTCTCTCCACCCCGTCCTGCACCTGTGAAAGGACTGCACCAATAGCCCGATCTGAAGCATCACAAGTGACTAGAGTCAGACATTCAGGGTTGAAGTGGGCTAGTACCGGGGGTGTTGTGAGCTGGGCTTTCAGTGTTTGTACGGCCTCAGAACATGCTGTAGTCCAGTGCCATGGCTCTTCTTTTTTAAGCAGCTGGCGGAGAGGTGCAGTGGTGTGTGAGTAATGGGGCAGGAAACGGAGATAATAGGCCGTCATGCCTAAAAATGAGGCCACTTGAGAGGCTGAGGTCGGCTCTGGAATCCTGTGTATGGCATCGACATTGGACTGTAGAGGGGAAATCCCTTTGGCTGACAAGCGGAACCCCACAAAGTCGATGGCTGGGGCAGCAAAGCAGCATTTTTCTGGGTTCAGAGTCAGGTTGTTCTGAAGAAGGGCCTGAGCCACCCTCTGGAGGTGCTCGTTGTGTGTCTCGATGTCTTGTGCATGAATAACAATGTCGTCCAGAAAAACCGCTACCCCAGGGATGCCAGCCAGTATTGTGCTCATCACCTTCTGAAAGCAGCTAGGGGCGGAGCTTAACCCAAAGGCCATTCGAGTGTACCGGAACACCCCAGCATGCGTCACGAAAGCAGTGAGGTCCCTGCTGGCTGGGTGGAGTGGTACCTGCAGGTAGCCCTGACGTAAGTCAAGCTTTGTGAAGACTGTTGAGCCGTGAAAGTGTGCAGTGAGCTCCTCTGAGGTCGGCAAAGGATATTTGTCTGGAATAACTGCCTTATTCACCAAGCGTAGGTCCACACATATTCTTATTCCCCCAGATTTTTTTTTTGCAATGACTAGGTTTGAAATCCAGGGAGCAGCGTTGACTGGTTCAATAATTCCCATGTCCAGGAGTGTCCCAAGTTCGCGGGTGACCTCGTCTCTCAAGGCAAAGGGGATCCTGCGCAGGGGCTGGATGACAGGTGACACATCCGGGTTCACCAGAGGCCTGTGTGTGAAGGCTGAGAGACAGCCTAGGCCTTCGAACAGAGCCGGCCACTTTTGCTGCCAAGTGGAGGTGATGTGGTGAATGTCGGAGCCAGCATCATCCCTGAGCGTGAACCCCAGGCCTGTGAACAGGTCCAGGCCTAGAAGATTGGCTCCCCTCCTCGCAATGTGAAAGGGGAAAGATGGTAGGTGCTTGGAGCCATAGTGAACCGGCACGTGGAGCACACCTAGGATGTCAATCCTGGAGCTGTCATAGCCACATAGAGCGGTGGCAGGATGTTCTAGAGGCAGGTGAGAGAAAAACTTATAGTAAGTGCTTGAATTTAGGAGCGATGCAGCCGCACCAGTGTCCATTAATAAGGGTAGGGTTACTTCAGCTAACTGGATGGTACATGTTTTGAAAGCCACCTGACCAGCAGTCACATTTCTGATCTCTGTATAGTTGTGCTGAGCTGGTGGAGGTCCAGTGTATTGTGGGAGAGTGGCCGGGGCTGAACGGCACATCTTGGCAAAATGGTTTTGCTTCAGACAGTTTCTACATTGTTGCCCTCTGGCAGGGCAATGCTGTGCCTTAGAATTGTGTGATTTAGAACCACAGTTACCACATACCTCTGCAGTTCGCCTATTGTTCTGTCTCTGTGTGAATTTTACCGGGAAACCTTGCTCTGAACACCGACTGTCGTTGGCGGAGTGCATGCTGGTGTGATAGGCAGGCTGCAACTGCTCTGCCGCTCTGTCCGCGAGGGGGCGTGCGCCCGCCAGCTGAGACGTGCATTCCATGGCTGTCTCGACTTGCAGCGCTATCTCTACAGCTCTGTTTAAAGTCAAATCGTCCGCTTCTAGTAACAGCTTTTCTCTTGTTTTCTCACACGATGTCCCTTCAATGAACTGGTCCCGAATTATTTGATCTTGCAGAACCCCATAGTCACACAAGCGCGCCAAGTCTTTTAAGTCTGTCACGTAGTTTCGAACTGACTCACCGGGTCGTTGCAGGCGCTTCCGAAGTTTATACCGACGGAGTAAAGTCCTTTGGTGGCCAGTGAAATGGGTCGTCAAGAGGGTAACTGCAGCATCGTAGTCGTTGGGCGTCCCCAGATTGCGAAAAATGCGTTGCCCCTCCACTCCCAGACAATGGCGGAGGAGCGCCATTTTCCTCTTGTCGGTAATGTCATCAAAGCCCAAAGCGTCCAGGTAGACTGTGAAACTCTCCAGCCAGTTTGCCCATGGGACTGGAGGATCTCCGGGGACGGCAAGAAAGTGTGCAGGTGGGGGTAGACCAAATTCAGCCATCCTCGTAGCCAATATTATGTTTACAGAAGAGGCGAGACACACAGGATCTGTATTATATGTTTTTTTACTTTCTCTTCCTCACCCTTCACGCATGCGCACAACATAAACATCACGCAGCTGATTCCATGACAACCAACACAGCTAGTTTACTTCATAATAGTACCCCCTTGCTTATTCCTAGCAGTGTGTAAATAAATGCTTTTAGTTAATTATGTGAACACAACAATCACCTTGGCAATGACAAACCGGACCATGACATCCTTCAGTACGACCTTTGCAACTCACTCCCCGGACTAGAAACCCAAGCCTATATGCGTCGTGAGTTCATTGTTCTTGGGAGCCGCATCCTTACCCAGTACCTGGCTGTGTTTAAACCCTTCTCGAAGGTAGTGGTTCACCACATGCCACATCAATATACAGAGGAAATGGCTAAGTGCTCCACTGATGTAAGTAATTAGTTAAATCTGCACAAAAGAAATACTTAATATACATAATTTCAACTCAAACATTACTGCAATGTCACTATTATTTCTTCTCAAAGTACCCTCTCGGACTGCTCTTCAAAGATGAAAACAAAACGTCAGATTTGGTAGACGTACTTCGCCACCTTCAGAAAGAGTAAGAATATAATCAGCCTACACAGTCACTTTTTTGCCATTAAAAGGGTTTCATTGCAGCTTACAATTCCACCGTTTGTGTGTAATCCATTTAGGTATGTACCAAAAGGACCAGACGGTGTGTCAAATGTATTAGTAGGAGGTGACCGGCTGACTGAAGGGAACTGCCGAAACATACAGTGGGCCTTCGCAGATGCTGCTACAAAGGAAGACAGACTGGAAGGTCTCATCTTTAAGTTCGAGGACTGGCATGCCATCAGAAACCTATTTGAAGTGAGTAACAAACTATAGAATAATGTTGATTAGTAAAGAAATTAAAGTGTCACACCACTGCTTTAGAATATATATATATATATATATATATATATATGTATGTATTACTTAAAGTGCTTGTTTGACAAGTTATGTTTATCCTCTGTTGATCACAAGTCTTCTATTTTAAGATCTATCATCGGATTTTCTATGATGGTGCATCCTCAAAAGAACATGGCACACTTCTTGCCAACATGACGAAGTTGAGGTACAACATCTTGTATCTGCAATACCATGAATACATAATGTGCAATTATTATAATTGTGTTTACAGTCCACTTTATCATTACAATATGCTTGTCTTTACAGTCTAAAAAATATTATTGTTGTTAACTACAATGATACTATGACAGAAGTATTTTTTGTTAACCATGCTTTCCACAGTTGTTTCACAGAAATCCAGTTCACATGTCTGGATATTTCATGAATTGGGTTGTTATGGGATGGGGAACACAGTCCTGCTATCATGAAAGCAGCCCTACTATTCTCTGGGTGCATTATTTCAAGTAATGCAGTGGTATGGTATATTTTAAACTTAAAACATATTTTCACTAACTGTGTGTGGGCAGTTCAGGCTTTGTCAAGATGGTTGTGGGTTAGTTTCAGCAGTGCTAAAGTGCACACTGGACACACAATACTCTTACTGCCCTGTGCAAAAGACTGTTTTTAACACATTAACGTGTGTGTGTGTGTGTGTGTGTGTGTGTGTGTGTGTGTGTGTGTGTGTGTGTGTGTGTGTGTGTGTGTGTGTGTGTGTGTGTGTGTGTGTGTGTGTGTGTGTGTGTGTGTGAGAGTGAGGCAGTGGTAGCATAGAGGTTAAGAACCTGGTTGTCGTGCAAAATAGTTGTTGGTTCAATGCCCTTATTCAATACCCTTGTAATATAATTGAAACATGTAATTGACTTTGAATAAAAGCGTCTGCTAAATGAATAAATGTAAATGTCTGTGAGAGATGGACATAATAACACTGAGAAACCTATGTCAGCCATTCACTAAACTTTCACTAAATATATGTTTCTGTTACATAGGTGCAGCAATGCAAAACAAGGTCCCCATGCAGATTACAATGCCTATAAGGATTTTGTGCGCAAGGACACAACTGCACTCTTCCTAGCTGCTGCAATGGAGCAATTTGGCTTGCAGGATGTCACAGGTAAATTGACACTTGGCATCACATTCATATTTGAGAATTAGCATTTATCTCATAAATACATGTATCTGTATGTTACTACTGTTATTATTAACTGCTAAAATTGTAATTCACTTTGATAAAAGTTAACACACAATATTCATTTTCAATCTCTGCATTTACACTAATGGTGGTTAGAAGTTAAACATTTTATTCCATGTGCAAACAGAAATTCCATATGGGTTTGTCCCAGCGGATATCAATGATGGATTGCCACAACTGAAGAGGAGCTGGCTGCATGACAAGGTTGGAGAGGTTGTGGACACCTTTGTCATGCTGACAGACGTCACAGAAGCTGCAAGTCAAAGTCAAGCTTCGACAGAGCGAGGGCAGAGGCGGAAGTTTCCGTGTCGTGCGGATGGGTGTGGCAATGTGTATACATACGTCAAGGCAAGGGAAACACATGAGAAAAAGAAACACAATCTTGTGGCTCCATCTGACTCTTCTCCAGAACATGTGAGTCCAACAATCCAAGATCACCAAAAAGAACACACTGAAGCCAGACTTGGCTTTGGCTTCTTCCTGCTAAACATGCAGGATGCAGTAAGAGAAGGGGATGGTGAAAGGCTAATGAGACTTTATAAAGTTGCCCTTCTTTTCTATAAAGCGTATGGACACAGCCATTATGCCTATAGCACCTTCCTACTAACACTGCAGGTAAACGTCACACTGTCCCTGCGCATGGCACACAGTGTGATGTGGAACAGGTTTTGGAATGGTAGAGGGGGGAAGGGGAAAAATATTCCACTTGACCTCCATCTGGAACACCTGAACAATTTTTTTAAATCATTTATGAGAGGCTTGGGGCCAAACCTGTCAGAAATGTCGGCAGCCAGAATTAGTAAGTCCATTGGCATCCTCAAGGAGCTGATGGACAAAACAGACACAGAGCTGGGGCTGTCAAGGCCGACTGGCATTCACCATGTAGCCCGAGAACAGGAGGATGTTTTAACCCTGTTAAACGTTGTAAGGGAGGCTAAACTTTTCCAAAATCAGCCAGGCAGACAGTTTCACGCATTCCCGAATTTCAGAAAAAACGTATTGGTAAAGCTGAAATACCGGGAATTATGGCAGTGGATGAAGTGTAAAGTAATGGACTGGAGAACTGTCCCTATTTAAACAATTATGATGATGGCATTATATTTGTAATTGCCATTATATTTGTATTATATTTAATACTTTTTTCATATCCATATATTTTTTTATATCCACATTCTTGAAACCATTTTTTTGTTTTCTTATTGGTTATCTGATCAAAGTGTATATATTATTATGTTGAGATATTAAAAGTCTTTTATTAACATATGTGTTATTAATCTTTTAAAATGCAAAAACAACCACCACCAGATGAAAAGTATAAACAATGTCAATTTTATTTAATACAAGAGAGGTGAAAAAACTTTTGCACAACAAGACAGTCAATAAGAACCTGAAGCTATAAGTTTGAGCCTGAATTTGAAGCCAGTCCGAGATCTCCAACGCTGACAAGCCTGAATCCAAGCTACTCGGTGATGATTGTACATTGTCATCCTCATGCTCTTCATCAAAGTAACCAGTGTAGTCAATGTCAAACTGAACAACACTGTCATCAAAAAAAATAGTGTGACTCTGCTCGATGTCATCAAAAACTTCATGCATAATTCTTAGTATTTCTTTTGCATGTTCTAGTTTGAATATAGGGAGATTATGGAAAATGAAGTTCAGGTCAAATATCTGTGTGCAGTTTTCTAAAACCGCATCAATGAGTTAATCTCCAAAACCAGTACAGGCTGTGTCGACTGTGTAAAGATTTGTATGGCCCTGAAGTAAACTACTCCGGTAATTATGTAACAGGTCCCTGATCAAAAGTTTGTCTTCATGTGTGACCGTTCTGCATTTGTCAGGTGAAGAAACCTCCTCTGGAAAATGTTCATATTTGGGGGTTGGCTCCCCACAACCATCCGGTTCACAAGAACAAACAGAATGGCAGTGGGTGCAGCACAGATGTCCTGGATCGACAGATGTAGTGTGTTCCTCGAAATGGCAGTACAAAGCTTTCCGCAGACAACTAGTGATTCCAGTCTCATGTACTGTCTTAACTACTGGGTCAAGCTTTGTATGCTGTTTGACAGCATAAACAATCGCATGTGCCTGCAACCCACCTCTGCCAGCCCTCCCGACTTGCTGAACCATGGCTTCCACATCGTCCGGTAACCCATACATCACAATGTGTGATATGTTTGGAAAATTTAAGCCCATCCCTAGAGCTGTTGTTGCCACGACAACTCTGCAGCTACCCTGTCCACTCAGAGATGACAGCACTCTGTTCTTATTGTGAGGGAGTGTCTGGCTGTGGAACATGCCTATAAGTAGGTTTTCAGTGTTTTTCACAGGGTCTCTCTCAACCCAGGAATCTTCACCCAGTTCACCCTTCAAATGGCAGAATACTCTGCCAACCTCCCTGACCGTTTTACAGTAAATAATAACTGGCAACATGGAGAGACCTTTTTCTTTAACATCCCTCACAATCCAGTCTAGGCAGTCCAGTGTATTGGCAGGAACTTTGATCAGACCAAGTCTGATGTTTTTTCTGTTAGGGCTCAGAGCCAAAGTAGTTGGATTGTCCATCTGCAGCTGTTTCATTACCCTGGCTCTGGATTCATGATCAGCAGAAGCAGTCAATGCCAGCACAGGTGTACCTGTAATATATGATACAATAAGCAACCAATTACATAAAAGTAACAGTTAAATAAGAAATGATGAGTAGTATCATCTATTGCTTTTTAATGACCGTACTGACATCTAAAAAGAGTATTTCACTTATAAGGGGTACAGTGACTACCAGTATGGGTATGGTGGGTGAGTACATACAAAGTGACACCCTTGTTTGATGGCAACTCAGAGATGGTTTTGAACTTCTGATCACACTAATAAACTTACATGCATCGATACACACAGTACCTGTATGCAACTGATTTCAATTAAAGTGGTGAGTTATAAAATATCAAAGACTGTACATGCAGGACGGATATTGTTTTGTACATACATACCAGCTTTAACTAGGGATCTAAGTTCTCCCAACTTGGCGAAACTCTCGCGAAATGGCGTCTGCCCTTTTGCAGCCTGACCCCTGATAGAAATAACAGAGTACATTAGAACTGTTGGTTATTTCGGTACAATGAGACTAACGTTATGATTATACTAAGTCTGAGTTAGCAAACATACATCGACACCTAGATACAAGATATGTTTACAACATTTGATTCATATCACTACATTATGAGTTATTTACTAAGTCAGACGATCTCTTACCATTTGTAAGTGAGATGAACTTCATCCACAACGATACCCATTACGTTGGCTTGAAAAAAATCGGAGCCTAGCATGTCTCTCCACTTCTTGTTCAGCAGCCAGGATTCCGGGCTTCCAAAAAGGAGCTGGCAACGACCGCTGGTTATGTCCACCTCATTGTGCACGCCGAGTTGCATCGCAGTGATGCCCATTTCGGTTGCTTCTTTCACTTGATCCTCCATGAGTGTGACCAAAGGAGAAACCACAATGACCACAGGGTTTTCAATGCGCCCCATCTTCTTCGCGACCATCGGGGACAGCTGATAGATTAAACTTTTGCCGAATCCCGTAGGAAGGACGGCAAAAACATCTTTCCCATCAACAAATGCCTTGATCGCGGTTCTCTGCTCCTCTTTTAAAATGAATGTCAATATCTTCAATAACAGACGCGATAGCAGAATCTACACAACTCAATTCTCCAGCGGCAGCCATGAATTCAACCCGAGCGCTCCTTGATGACGTGGATGATTACGTTACCGTTGCTCATCTGTCCATCATCGTATAAAGCCCGCCCTGACAATTTGATTGGTCCGAACAATTTTTGTTCGGGCATAATAGCTCCTCAACGGAGCGTGTCCAGACCGAACTTCCCGACCAAAACATTTTGTGGGCGGGGCTAAGTTCGGCTGGCATCCAGGCTAGCAAATTACTGAGTGGTCAGTGCCTTGACAATATTTTTTTTTCCGACAGCTGTTTTTTTTTTTTTTTTGCCGTCGGATTCTGTTCCCCCCATATTTCTGACACACTGAGGTTCTAATATTTATCAAATTGATGCTGTTTAAGCTCCATTCACACACAGAATAGAATAAGCATATTTTAAGCCGATACATCAACATCTCTCATCATTGGGGTTTTTGTTTGTTTTATTTGGATCCCCATTAGCTTCAGCATAAGCTAAAAGCTATTCTTCCTGGGGTCCTACAATCTACCATGTGACAATACTATTTATGACATCACATTACACACATACTCACAAGACATTACACAATATTTGAAAATACATGTTGTACAGTTAATGACATTAATCACAAAAAATAAATAAATAAAACATAAATAAAAATAAAATGTCGCTACTCCTAATAGATCTATATCAAAAATAAGATAACTAAGAACCCTGTAACAGTATCTCCTTCAATTAAATTAATATTAACTATTTTAATTTCTTTGAAGGTAATATTTCTTAAGTGATGTTTTGAAACCATACAGAGTGTTTTGTTGTTTGATAGTATTTGGGAGAGAGTTCCATTCACACATCGCTCTGTTCCTGACTGAACGTTGCAAATACGTTCTGAGGAAACTATTTTGCACATCGCAATTACGTTACATGCCAACATATAAGCAGTGCTATTACGTTGGTCCTTAACCTAATATAAGCAGTGCTATTACGTTGGTCCTTAACCTAATATAAGCAGTGCTTACGTTGGTCCTTAACCTAATATAGCCAATCTATTGCAGTGCTATTACGTTTGTCCTGAACATAATACATCCAAAGGGTTTCTTTTCACACGTAGCGGCTAATGCTGTTCATTTTGTTTTAATTATTTACTCCCTTTTTTCTCATTGGGCTACAAAATATTATATATGCCAGGGCGAGTCAAATGGTGGCACCCAGATAATTTTTATCTGGCCCTCCAACTGGTTTTTGATGTTTAAAACCCCTCGCAATCTGATATCAAAGTCCCCTCAAAGGTTTAGCGCGTTCAGCGGTGAGTACAACGCACGTGATCATTTAGTGGTGAGTTTAACAACGCACGTAATCATTCAGCGCTGAGTTTAACAACACTCAACTGCAGGTAAAATGGCATTCAGAGGTGAGTTTGACCAAAGCAACCCTCAACTGCAGGCAAAACGACATTAAAAGGTGAGTTTAACAATGCTCTAAGACGCTTGCAAGTAAGCAGTTTTAGCGTTTTCTTGTCATAGGTAGGACACTGCTTTAAGAAGCTGGATAACGTATTTTTATCGGAGGTTTGATTAAAAACTGTTGAGTCAGGACAATAAGTTGTGTTTAGAAACTTTAGATTTGTAAGGTGGGCATTTCTTATGACGATAAATGATAGAAGAAATTATAAAAATATAGCTTTCTGCACCAAATGTGCAGGCTAGCAAAGTTAGCTAACGTTATTGAATTCAAGTTTAAGTATTAGGCTAACGTTACATTAGCTCACAACTATTATCCAACATTATAAATGTTCAGAGTGAAGAACGATTAAGCCAGATTGGTTTGTTTTACAGCCTTGTTTAAAATCCACTCAAAAATATATAATAAACAACCAAATAAATCCATAATTAACAATACAATTTATTTCATAACTACAAAATTGTGGCTCATCACAATTTTTCAATAAGAAATAAAACAATTAATATATAATAATAAGTAATGCTGTCATAAATTATTGACTGATTCATATATATATATATTTATTTATTTATTTTAAGTTCTGCTGTGGCTTTGTTTGGGAATACACTTATACAGAGTAAATGTCCAGTATAATGAACCATATTACGCTCATTAAAAAATGGAAAATGAACAAATGAATGATATTCTTTTTTATTTACACTGATTAAAATTACAATGGCAAATTGATTACAGTTGGTTCTTGCTATAGTTTTACCTTAGACAGGGTGATACAAACATGCACTTTATTTAAAATGGTTTCCTTAAGCAAAATAAATATACATTTAAAAGATAGAACATCCAAAAACAAATAACCTATTCTTTAAAATAGTACCTGAGCATCAACGAACACACCAGTAGGCTAAGAAACCCACAAACCCACAAGCCATAAGACTAACAAATAACTCAACTGACTGTACAGTACACTGTATTACCCTGCTTCTCTGGATAACCCTGCTTCTCTGGTGCTAACTCCAACATCTCACTGCATATTCAATGTCATTCTCACAGCTGCTATAAACTATTTCAGTGCTGCTAAATCTGTACAGTGACATTTGTGTATAAAAGCCATAAAATCCAATAGCACTGTGTATACAATTTTTAATTCAGTGCATTCTTACCACAGTAATTTGTACATATTCATATTTCTTTAGCATTATATAGATGTATTCTGCTACTTTTGTTTTATTATTCTACTACAAAGATTTGTATCAACCGAGAAAGAAAACATAACCAAGGATTGCACTATAAAAGTACAACCTGATTTACATTTACATTTATTCATTTAGCTGACGCTTTTATCCAAAGCGACTTACAATTGCTATATATGTCAGAGGTCGCACGCCTCTGGAGCAACTAGGGGTTAAGTGTCTTGCTCAGGGACACATTGGTGTCTCACAGTGGATTCGAACCCGGGTCTCTCACACCAAAGGCATTTGTCTTATCCATTGCGCCACACCACCCCCACGGTGTCAGAAAGAATCAAAAGAATCAACTTTTGATTCTGAAAAAGTTGACAGTATTGAAAATGCAAAAAAAAAAAAAAAAAAAAATCCTTTGAAAATTCAGTTCACTCTGTACTATACTGAAAACACATTATTAACAAATTACATGTCTTTGAGTATTTCATTTATTTTAGAAAATATACACTAATTTTAAATCTGATGACTGCAACACAGTCAAAATATTTGCGACTGTTTACCACTGTTTTATGTAACATCACCTTTTCTTTTAATAACATTTAATAAGCTTTTCAGTTTAGCAAGAACACTTTTCCCCATTCTATTATACATGTCCTCTGGTGAGTTTTTAATCCAAGCAGACTGTGGATTGTCATTGTCCTGCTGGAAAATGCAAGGACGCCCCTGGAAAAGATGTCTGAATGGCAGTTTTTGTTGCTCCAAAATGTGTACATATATTTCTGCATTATCGGTGCCCTCACAGATGTCTCACAAGCAGCCGCGGCCGGTGGATCTTAATTTGGTGGGGCGGATTCATGTTATGCTCGAGACTGGAACGAATCCGAATGGTATCGCACACTGGGTTTGTTGCGTTGTGCACAGTTCATTTTGCACCAGTCCCAAGCATAACATGAACCCTCCCTGGCATATTAAGATCCACAGGCCACGGCTGCTCACAAGCGCAATGTTGTATAAGCAGAGTGTGCAGGTGCTAGCATGGCCTGCCCGCAATCCTGACCTGTCTCCGATTGAGAATGTGTGGCTCATTCTGAAACGCACAGTAAGGCAATTAAGGCCCGTACAGTTGTGTAGCTGAGGACATCATGGATGAATGGAAAAAAATGATGCTTGCTAAACTGAAACAACTGGTGTCTTCACTGCCCAAATGCTTAATAAGTGTTATTAAAAGGAAAGGTGATACTACTGTAACAGTCAACTGTCCCAAATGTTTTGAGTGTATTGCAGTCATCAGTTCTGAAATTAGTGCTTTTGGGTTGTAACATGTTTTTTATACACAATAATTCTTATATCTGCTTACTCTGACAATGAAAGCCTGCTGACATTGGCTTGATTTTTGCAGCAAACACATTGGGACAAACTAATCTGTGAATACTCTGCTATAGCCTTTTTGTAGACAAGGACTTGGACCTGATTGTACCTCCTGAGTAGGGATGTAACGGTTTCAAGGTTTCACGATATACCACGGTACTAAAACAGACTGTTATCATACCGTGGCATTTGTCATTCAAGATATTGTATTAATTTAATATCAGGTGCATTCCTGAATTGGAAAAATAATTAACATTCCCATTGTAAATATCAGTTCTCTTGAGAGAGTCAATTACATTTACACAGAATCATATAAACTTCAGGCAACCAAAAAAAACCCCAAAAAAACTCAAAACTTAGGGCGGTTTCACACACCTCATTTGGTCCGGACTTTCTCACTTTTCATTTTGTTCCGAAACAATATTTCAGATGTGAAAGGTGCCTCGGACCACGGTCCAGATCAAAATACTACATTTTGGTCCAATCAAAATAGGTGGTCTTGGACCAAACTGAACCATGGTTAGGTTCGTTTGCAGTGTGAAAACACTTTTTGGATGGTTTGGACTTTTGGAACAATTACAGGAAGTTAGGCAAATACGTACCATAGAAAAGAAAAATCTGGAAAAAAATCTTCTAGATCATACTGTCGCTGGCTAGAACAAGCAAAAATGAGTTGTGGAAGTACATGGGGAGAGGAGATTACCGGTAGATTTTTCATTTCAATTTGGTCAGATGAAATTATAACCTACATTTCTAATGTACAAGTACTGCGCTTCAGAGGTGGGTAATTACTTGAGTAAAAGTACTTTTCTGAGTAACTCTGAGTTCACAAGTTTTGGGAAGTCCCTAATTAAGACCAAAATGATCATGTAAAGGGAGTTGATATTTTAACAGTGACCTATGAAACAAATAGAAAAAGTAAAGAAAATATCAATCATGGTTTTTGGTAAGATATGAACTCCCTTTACATGATCATTTTGGTCTTAAGTAGGGACTTCCCAAAACTCTTGAACTCAGAGTTACTCAGAAAAGTACTTTCCTCAAGTAATTACCCACCTCTGCTGTGCTTATAGTTGGTGCTGCGCTTGTAGTTGGTGCTGACGTTGTTGCTGCTGGTAGTAATACCATAATAACGCAATCAGATTTGATAATTCATTTGTTAATTCATTTTCATTCATACGGAGAATACTACATGCCAAAATGACAACACGCCGTCAGACCAACGCCTGTCTACTCACCAATTAAAGGGATTACAAAACACATGTACGTGGTGACGACACACTGTAGGTATGTCATGGAAAGTTCTTTAGTGTGCTAGCAAAATTACTGTGAAACCAAAAAAATTTATGTATAATGTCAAATGTATAAAATGTACTTAAACACAAATGTTGGTCCGGACTTTTAGGTGTGAAACTGCCCTGAGACGTTTTTACTACTCCAGAGCCCAGCGGGAGTGTGCTTCACTATCTTATGCCAAAGTGTGCAACCAATTATATTTTTACTAATACTGTGAGACCGTAATACCGTGATCTTTCTCTAACGGTTATCATACTGTGAACATCTCAAACTGTTACACCCCTACTTCTTTTTAGTTATTTATTTAACCTTTATTTAACCAGGTGAGCTTTTAGAGAGCAAGATGACAAAGAAGTTACATGAAATTACACAAAATCACACATTAATTGCACGGAGGGATAGAAAAAGAAAGAAATACAGATAAGATACAGGATGAGAGGGCAACACAGTAAAGGTGTAGGTATATGTACAATTATTGCAGCACAATCAAACAGAGAGGTAGAAGAAGTTGGTGAATAAAGTGGCAAGGCAACTACCTTAGTAGTAAATTAACACTGGGCGTAATTGTCCAAGTCGAATGTAGTGCAAATGGCATATACAATGAACAGGCAGAAGCTCTAATAGACTCCTTAGGAAATAAAAAAAGTACTGACTGCTGAGTATTGTTAATCACAACTTTTGTCAGCCAGGAGCTAGTAGGAAAGTACCTGAGCATTAGGAGAACCTTGCAGAGTTTTATGGTTAGTGATCTAGTACATTATTTATCCTCACTCAGTCTTCATCGGATGAATCACTGTCATCATGGAGGTAAGGAAATTCCTCACTCTTCCTCATCAATTGAGAGAACACTTGGATCCACCACAATCTGCCTGTGATAAAGTGAACACAGGTTAATTGAAATGATCAATATCTTGCATCCTCACTTTCTCAGTCCTGTTGAGCTCATAAAATGACACCATCATTTTAGTAACAAAATATTTTACTTTGTAACTTTCACACAATGCAATACCAAAAGTATGTCTACAAAGAAAGATTAAGCTATTTTACAAGGTACAGTACAAGACAGGGACCGAACATGCAATATACATGTACTGGTACATATACCTACCTGCAAGTCCATGTGCATACAATACAAAACACCTATGCACAATTACAAATTTAACCCACAGATAAGCACCCACCTATATTTTGACTTCACCTCACTCATTTGATGTTGTACGTCACTCAATCTTGCCAACATAATGCAGCACAGTCCCTCGTATGCCTCCACAGACATGTTAGTAGGACAGACTTAAAACGTTTTAAGATTGGTTAGGGGCAAATGTATCCTACTGCAGCTTTTTACAGAAACATACAATGTCCATATTTCTGTCCTGATGATCTTTGCTAGGTTAATGTATCAGCATTAATACCAGTCATTAGCTCATCCATTGAATATGGCTACATATATCTTACTTAACAAGTAATTATATGCATATATTATATATATATTTTTTTTTTAGACCAAATGGCATGAAAAAGAAAGACCTGTTAGTGTTTACTCCACAAACCTGTCAAATTATACAGTATCTCAGAAACAGTAATGAATACTTACTCCATTCTTTCAAGTCACCTCTGACCAACTTTATATCATCACCTAATGTCTTGGAGACACCAGCCAGGAACTGCCAGTGTTGTTTCATCTCTTTAATGAGAATAGTCTTTTCTTCTTTTAAACGAGACAACAGCATTATCTTGTCAAACACAATCTTCTTTTGTCTCAAGGGCACAGTGGATTCTGTAAAGATAAATACTGGTAATAGCAAAAAAGACAAAAAAGATTGACCGACAGTAAAAGGCCTTGCAATGTGATATAAAACTACATACCGTATTTTCCGGACTATAAGTCGCACCGGAGTATAAGTCGCACTTATATTTCAAGGCCCTTTAAATAAACACTTTACTGGTCACCAAAGGCATGGTTATAATTTTATGTTGTCTACTTACAACTTAGATGTTTAAATATGTTCATTGATATTTACAAAGTAGTTAAAATGAGTGTTTTCCCGAGTGCCAATATAGAATAGACCAGCCAGACGAGTAAAAAAACTGTGACTAATAGTCCGTAAAATACGGTAATAGTGGTAAACAGATGCACTACAAGTCATTTGTCCCAAGCCATTTAGCATTTTAAATGCTTATGTCACAAAAGTGATGTATCACTCTAAAAAGCATTTGAAGTTATTTTGTGAAGTTGTTTAATTATCTCCAGGTTGCTATGTAATTGTTTGTGGTTGTTTTGAACTAGTTCTGTTACAAACTTTGTCAGCACATTTGAATTTTAAAAAAAACTAGGATCACTATATTCTCAATAATAAAAAAAGCAAATAAAACGAGTTATTTAAGAAAAACTATTGTCTACCATGCCCCTCACACTAGGAATGATTTACAGAGAGGACTCAAGATTGATGCTTTGGTTCCTTTAGGGCATTTTAAATCCATGCCACATTAGAGCATAAACTCTCGCCGAAATTTAACCTATGATGTTTTTTTTAAATGTATTCGAGTCAACCGTTTCATTAATAGCATAATTAGGATGTAAAAGCCACGTTTAAGATTTATTGTAGTCTCATTGTTCGGTCAAATGGCCGTTTGAATTGAAGTGATAGGGGCATTGCTATGATGGCATCAAAACTGCTATTCCTAAAACAACATTAAACTTTTCTCTAAGTATCACCAGGGGCTCTACACATGAACTAAAGCACATTGTTTGAACTAGAACATTGTTTGTGTACACAGAGTTTACTAAAAAGAAATGTTTTGAACAACTCAACGTAGCTGTTTTTCTTTCCAGCCGCCTCTATGTTGACAGTCCAAAAGTGTCGATCTCCGAATGCGAATGAACAGACTCCATATTAGGAACTACAAGGTCAATATTGTTTTTCACTAACGACAAAACAACAAATTACCCATGCATTTATATGGAACTAAGCTTTAGGAGCTTTGTCATGTTTACTCTCCTCCCTGTTACTTTGCAATCAGAGATCGACACTTTTTGACTGGCAAAATGGCAGACCCTGGAATCACGAACTGCAAAAATAATTTTTACAAAACCTTGCATTTTTGTAAACTTTTTGAACACAATGTTCTCAATGTTCGAGTTCATGTCTAGAGCCCCTGGTGATACTTTGAAAAAAGTTTCATGTTATGTTGAGCCTTTTTAGAGTTTTAGGAATAGCAATTATTGTTTGAAACTACAATAAATCTTAAACATGGCTTTTACATCCAAATTATGCTATTAATGAAAAGGTTGACTCGAATACATAAAAAAAAAAAAAAACACAATAGGTTAAATTTTGGCGAGAGTTACACTTTAACCATTTTCTGTTGAATGTGCTGTAATTGTTATTCTTAATAATGTTTCTTGTAATTATATTTTACATATTCTGTCCACAAGGCTCAGCTGTAAAAGAGACCAATGACTCAGTCTGATTCTCTCTTTATAAATAAATGTAACATAAAACTAAACTACATGGAATCTAATTGTGCACTATTGTGGTAAGTGAAGACAAAGACAACTTAAATACTGCGTTGACGATAATATTTCCTGTTCCAATCTCTACCTGTTTCCCAAGGCCATATTGAAAAGTCTTGTGCTAAAAGGGTGTCTGCTGGATCCACAGTCTCTGCATTTGAGACCAGAGCATTGTATGATGTTATGGCCTCTTCTAGTTTGCTCTTCTCTTTAGCAATGGCAGATCGCTTGCGTCGCCTGTCTTTGTTGCTGTCTACAAGGAGGTAACACATGAACACAGATTTCAGAAAAATATAATTTTAATAAAGTACACACATTATGACATTTCCATTCAGATTCATAGATTACTTTCACAAGAATGTGTAGGATCCTACAAAATGAAAAAAAAAAAAAAAAAAAAAAACTCACAAACCTGTCTCTCTGTACAACTCCATTTTCTTTTGGTGGATTTTAAGGACCAAGCCTTCCATTAGACGCTGCAGCCCCTGTGGATCATGTGAACTGATGGTACTCGGAGCTGTTTGCAAACAAAACGATAAGCGTACAAACATAATATTCAAAAAGTTATAACATTCAAATTTCACAAATTGAAGGGCGTAGGAGCGGGTGGGAAAGGGGGGACATGATCCCTAGTGGCAGTTAATGTGGTCCCACCCAATAAAAACAACGATTGTTGAATAAAATGAGTCCCCCTCAATATCAAACTCATTCCTACACCCTTGCACACATGACATGATTTCTTTAGATTTAGTAACAAAATTACTTGATGCTGCCCACAATTGAACATCTGTGACCCACTGCTGAAGATCTTCACTTGTTTTGTTCAGGTGGGATTTGGTCATCTCAATCTCCCCTGCCACCTCAGCTGTTCTCTGTAATGTCTGTAACGTACATTTCTTAAGTGATGTTTTGAAACCATACAGAGTGTTTTGTTGTTTGATAGTATTTGGGAGAGAGTTCCATTCACACATCGCTCTGTACCTGACTGAACGTTGAATTGATTTGGTTTTCACTATAGGTAAAATAAAACTACCTCCTACTGCATGCCTCGTTGGATAATGATGTGTATCAGTACTAAAGGATAGTTTTGTATATAAAGCAAAAGGTGTTTTGTTTGTTATAACATTATATAAAAATACCATTAGTGAATACACCAATCTATTTTTAACTTTAAACCATGAGAGGCTTTCATGCATTTAGTCAACATTTGATCTAAACCCACATGAGAGAGCCACACATGCAGCTTTATTCTGAATCACCTGTAGTTTTTTTATATTAGTTGATGAAGTATTGGACCAAACCACAGAGCAGTAATCAAGCTGTGAAAAAAACAAAGCATGAAGTACTTGTTTAACGATCTGTGGTGTAAAATGTTTTGCACACCTTTTAATAACAGACAGTGTTGCCCATTTTAGTTAACAGTTTCTGAACATGTCTGTCCCAACACAATCTATTATCAATTATCACTCCCAAAAGTTTAGCTTCTTCTCTTTGCTCAACAGAATTTTGCTCTATGCTGAGTTCAAGTTTCGGTTTGGAAGGTAAAGAAAAAGGAGTTCCAACCACTAAACAGGTAGTTTTAGATGCATTGAGAATCAGTTTGTTACTCCTTATCCAGTACACCACTAACTGTAGCTCTCTTTGTAGTTTTGTATTTAAATCACCAATATCAGTTCCTGCTAAATGTATAGTGGAATCATCAGCAAACATTGAAATGCTTGCCTTATCTAAAACAGATGGAAGGTCATCAGTAAAGATTGTGTAGAGGAGCGGCCCAAGACAACTTCCTTGAGGCACGCCATGTTCCACAACCCTTACCTTTGAAAAGCTTCCATTAAAGTAAACTTATTGTCTTCTGTCTGACAAATAACTTTTCATCCATAATAATGTGGGTCTTGAAAAACCATAATATTCCATTTTTTTTTAACAGTAAGTCGTGGTCAAGTATATCAAATGCTGCAGTGAAATCAAGCATTACAACACCTATTATTTTCCTCTCCTCCATATCCTTGAACCAGTCATCCACCATCTGAGTCAGGGCAGTGGCTGTTGAGTGTTTTCCTCTATATGCATGCTGAAAAGTTGTAATTAAATCATTGTTCATAAAATAAGACTTAATCTGTTCATAAACAATTCTTTCCATTATTTTACCGAGAATTGGTAATAAACTTATTGGTCTACTGTTTGACTCAGAGAAAGGCAGTTTCTTATTTTTAGGTATTGGCACAACTTTACATATTTTCCATGCTTGCAAACATATATTATCCATAAAACACAAATTAATTATATGAGCAATAATAGGAGCAATGATTGCAACTATTGGCTTAAGCAAATTATGTTCAAGGTAGTCAACACCAGGTGGTTTGTTTTTACAATTCATCAGAAGTAATTCCACTTTGGAACCACTGACACTCTTGAATTTAAAGCTACATGATCTACTTTCCATCATCTTATTTATCAGTGTATTTGATAAATCTGTCTTGTATGGCTGTGTAGTATTTTTAAGTTTATTTATTTTATTTATGAAATAATCATTAAGATGATTCGCTATATCACTTGGTTTAGTAAAAAATCCACCTTCATGTTCTAAATAAGCTGGAGTTGATTTATTATTTCCTCTTAATATATTATTCAGTGTATTCCATAATTGTTTACTATCATGTTTTATTTCTATAATTTTCTTAGTATAGTACAATTTCTTTTTCTTCTTATTTACCTTAGTTACAAAATTTCTAAGTTCACAATATATTTGCCAGTCCGATTTGAATTTAGATATGATTGCTGCTTGTTTAGCGAGATCTCTCTCTTTCATAAGATCTTTTAATTCTTGATCCAACCACGGGGTGTTGACATTTCGAACTGTAAACTTTTTTATTGGTGCATGGTTTTCTACAATTGTCATTAAACTTTGATCAAAAAGCTGAAATGCCTTCTCTGGATCCTTTTGTAGAATTACCTCTGACCAATTTGTGTTTCTGACATCATCTTCATATTGTAAATGATTGAATCTTCTAAATGACCTTTTCATTATTACTTTTGGACCCGATTTAGGAACTTTTGTTTTCCTTACAATTGCAATAAGATTGTGGTCACTAAAACCAACTGGCACTGATAAGCAATTTGAGCAAACTTGTAGTCCATTTATAAACATGTGGTCGATACAGGAAGCTGATCGAGTGCCATCCCTTTTTATACATATTCTAGTCGGTTTATTAATTACCTGTGATAATCCACATGCTGTTGCTGTGCTCATTAATTTGATTTTCCTAGGACAGTCAGAAGAATTCCAATCTATATTGAAGTCACCCATTAAGTAAGTTACCAGATTCATACTGCTAGCATGATCTAACATATCACATATTTTAAACTCAGAATCGAAGACCAGGAGACTTTGGGATCACGTTCAAGAAGGTTGTATTACAAATTTATTAAAATGTTTAATTTAGGTTTACATTGAATTTAGCATGTTAAGGTTAGGTATAAATTATTATTATCAGAGTTTTCTAGCAAAAGACTCCAGTCAGTCCTGTTTTACTGAAACTCTTAATGGCTCTTGGAGCTTGTGTTTTAGCAAGAGAGTCCTGCCAGTCCTGTACTCGGGTCTCAGCATTTGAATAGATATGCTGAGTGGATTAGGATGGGCAGCACTCTCAGTCTCGAACAGGTTCCTAAACCTGTCTCATCACAAAGTTTTGGTATCTGCCCCTAAATGTATATAAACTGTATGAGAACGTCCACTTAGTCAGACTTTGGAAGAACTGCAGCCACGTCAACGCGAAGTCCTCAATAAAGAATAACTTCTTGAACATGATCCCAAAGTCTCCTGGTCTTCGATTCTGAGTTTCCAACAGTGCCATCTTGGAGGTTTTACAATCCTTGATGAACGTTTAGGTTTCACACAGTCATCCTCAGTCTCCATTCCAGTAGCCTCTCCGGCTCGAAGGACCATGTAGAAATTTAGCAGAAATTCTAGACTGATTTGGCTCTTGCTACTGGAATGGTGGGTCCATTAAAACTCATTCAGTCATCAAGTACTTTTCCCAGTTTATTTGTGGTGACATATGGAGCTACATGAGCTAAAACCCATAAACAAAACCATTAATAAATACAAACATAATTGCAAATCTTAAATCATACATCTGAAATCAGCTTTAACAATCAAATGAGTATAACACTGAAGAGCTACTAAACAACTAGAATTCAATATATCATATCAAACACACATAATCCTTTAAACTAAACAAACAATCAAAAAATGAAACTTACATGGTCAACAACGCAACAATTCCACACAAGCCATGTCTGAACGACAGCTTTTTGGTTCAAACAAGAGGAGACTGAAACATAATTAGTAAGGGGGCACAGGTGCTCTTTATCAAGACTCAGTCAGCCAATCAGATCACAGCAGGATTTTCTACACCATTTAATGACAGCAACAAGGCAGACCAAAGTGCTGTACAACACAAAATAAAAGACTATAAGATAACAAATAAAAGAAAGCAGAGAAGAACAAAACAAGATAATAAAAGCCAATGAGCAGAGATATGTTTTAAGACTGGATTTGAGTGCAGATCAGGTAGAAGCAGCTCTACTGTGGTTATAAAGAGGGATCAGCCACAATTGCAGCCAAAACTTCCAATTGCATCTGTGCTTAGATTCTAAAACAGTGTGCTAAGACAGGTTGCTTTTTCACAGGACAACCCTGATTGCAAAACGCTATTGCTTTTTGCAATTGTTTAAATATGCAGAATGGAGAATGACATGCTGCAGCAGAGGGAAAGATTTTTAGTGAATAATGACTTAAATTTCAGTTTTGTTTGTCTACTACAGGGGTCACCAAACTAAGGCCCGCGGGCCGACTCAGGCCCGCCACCCCCCTTTGTCTGGCCCCCCAGCCCCTCTGCCCCCTACTACTTGAACCGGCCCTATGAGGCAATCCCCAAAAGTCGTCATGGACGGTAGGCTACGTCATGGTATGGGCGTCACGGTTTGGTGCATACATTTACACGGAGAATACACGGTATAAAAATAAATAAAACTCGCGTGCAATTTAATTAATGTAATGCGGAACTACTGTTAGATACGCGGATTCTTTAGGGACACCTAATCTGTAGCTCCGCCTTACCTCTGAAGCAGGCTGCGATGTAAATATTGCTATGCTGGAATATGTTGAGAGAGAGGTGTGGGTGCGATCGAAAACTCGTAAAGTGTTTACTTATATTTGTGTGTGTGTGTGTGTGTGTGTGTGTGAGGCGCGGCCGCGATCGGTGTGTGTGTGTATATAAGGGCGCGGCCGCGATCGAACAGTGGAAACATAAAAACAGGAAACGTAGCAGATTAATTTTCAATTCATTCAGGTACAATTACCAAAAATATCAAGGTATTTTTATTAATGAACTAATTAGATAAAACTATTGTCAGTGCACTACAAATAAACTGGTTCTATGCCTTTACTTTATTAATAAAACTTCTTTTTTTTTTTTAAATACAAGGTTTAATACATTTATTTTTCTTTTGGTGGTCCAGCCTGAGACATGCACAAGCCTTCTGCATTTTTGTTTCCCTCCATTGTACCAAACTCGTACCGAACCGTGATGTCTTAACCAAGGTATGAACCGAACCGTGACTTCTGTACCGTTCCACGCCTAAAAGAGAGTGCAGAGTTTTCAAAGAATAGTGGACCAACGATTATTTGTGAAGAATAACTTTAATTAAAACAAAGTGTGAAGACTCGATTACAACTTTTGCAAACCACTAGTAAAGATAAACAAATATGTGCCAGGAATCAAGTGTTGATATAGTAGTGGGGATGGCTGTGCCAGGCTAGTAATCTCTACTACACAATGAGGCCTGCTGGTGGTCATTTTGGTCTGGGTCATACAATTCTATGTTATATAGCTGACCTGGACCCGGCCCCCCATCACAGTAAGGAATGATAATGTGGCCCCCAGAGAAAAAAGTTTGGTGACCCCTGGTCTACTATATGATAGAGCGGCACAATTACTTGTTAAAAGATTGTGATCTCGATTCAAACACCCACGTGATCTTATTTCTAAATGACAGTGATTCTGAGCAGTTGCCATGTATCGGTATGAACATATATGCTCTATATAAATGATGTATGAACATATATGCTCTGATAATATAGTGTATAGGTTATATGCTGTTATAAAAATAAATACACTTTCTGTATTCAGATATAAAGGTTTTTTTTTTTTTTTTTTTTTTTTTTTTTTTTAAGTAGGCCTACAAATAAAATGATAAAATGTAGATGTTAAAAGACATTTATATTAAATGTAATATTACAAAACAACACATTAATGAATTGAACCAATTTGGAATTATTAAACAACTCACAATAATATTGACATTCATAAAAAAAAAAAAAAAAAAAAATATATATATATATATATATATATATATATATTACAAGACCTTGACAAACATAGATAGACAAACTCATCAACACTCTTGACTTGTGTCACTGTCCCTTGAATGTGTTTTAAGCTTTCCCTCACAATCAGATTTAATGTGTGGGCAAAGCATGGCAAGTGCTTCCATTCAGCTTTCCGGAAAGCTGCTTTCATGTTGCTGGCATTGTCAGTAACACAATCAACCACTTTGTTTGAGATTCCCACTCTTCACATGTCTTTGTAAGTTCGGCTGCCAGGTTGTCAGCAGTTTGTCGGTCAGTGAATGAAAAGCAGTCAAGAAGAGGTGATGAAAGAGTAAAATGTTAATCGATAAAATGTCAAGTGACTGCCATAAAACTTGTAGTTGTCCGAGACGTCCAGGTATCAGTCGTCAGACACACAGCAGAGGCATTGCTGACTTTCACCTTCAGCTCTTCTTTAATTCTGCTGTAGAGCTGTGGCATCAGAGTGTTAGTCTTTCGGGTCGGTAAAATGTATGATGGATCAATTGCCTTCTAGAATCTTCTAAATCCAGTGTCACTGACTATTGAAAAAGGTTGAAAATCCAGTGCTATCATTTTAGATAACTCCTCATCCACTTTGCTTTGTTTGACAGGGCCAATTGGTGTTCTCACAAAGCTTGTCATCTAACTCTGTCTCGTCCTTTGGACACTGGTGCCAGATGAGGACGCAGTAGAGGCCGTAACAGAGGAGACAGCAGCCGTAGAAGCACGACTACCTCAGGCTTATAAAAAAAAAGAAAAAAACTGAACTTCCGACATTGTCTATTTACTGTGTTTTTTGCCAAGTGCAACACAGTCAGTAGCCAGGTTTCCATCCAAGTGTTTTTTTGCGAAAAAAGGTTTAGCGCATCAAAATGTTTACCGATATAGCTGATGGAAATGGCAATTATCTATATATATTTTTTTGCAAATGTCGACACAATCCTTTTCCGTTTAACTTTAGCGCATACATTCTATGTCGATACTTTAAATGACGCGAAAAACTAGTTTGGAAACACTTTTTGTCGAAAAAAAGGGCTTTAACGCAAATAAATGTGGTGTCACATGATTTTCATCACGTGCGCACTAGCGGCGCCAGGATTTTGATTGTAGGTGAATCAAAGAAAACTGGATGGGCCAGTTAAAATAAGCCAAAAAAAAAAAAAAAAAAAACGGGTTCCCCTTCATCTCCGTTTCAGCGCTTTTCTGGGCACTGAGGACAGTGACTCAGTAGCCTACCTGAATTTAATGCGTAATTAGCATAGGTTTAAAAAAAATTAAACAGGAATTTTTTTGTTGCTTTTTTAATACAATTACAATTTCATTTAATTTATTGTTTAATAAAATTATAGGCCTATTATTTTTAGTTTATTAACAGCAACAACAGAATCAGAATCAGAATCAGAAAGAGCTTTATTGCCAAGTATGCTTGCGCATACGAGGAATTTGTCTTGGTGACAGTAGCTTCCAGTACACATACAATATAAAGTGACAAGACAAGTAACATAGGTATAAATAAAAAAAAATAGAAAAAATAAAAATAAAATAAAAATAAAAAGATTATAAATTATAAATATATATAAAGTTATAAGGTGCTATAATGAAATGTCTGAGGGAAGTATTGCACATGTTTGTTCCACAGTAGCGGAACATTTAAGTGTTCATGAGGTAGATGGCCTGGGGAAAGAAACTTTTCCTGTGTCTGGTTGTTTTTGTGCTCGGTGCTCTGTAGCGTCGACCAGACGGTAACAGTTCAAACAGAAAGTGTGCTGGGTGTGACGGGTCCAGAGTGATTTTGCGAGCCCTTTTACTCACTCTGGATGAGTGCAGTACTTTGAGTGTGGGAAGGGTAGTGCCAGTGATTCGCTCAGCAGTCCGAACTATCCGCTGTAGTCTACGGAGGTCGGTTTTGGTAGCAGAGCCGAACCAGACGGTGATGGAAGTGCAGAGGATGGACTGGATGACAGCTGAGTAGAACTGTACGAGCAGCTCCTGTGGCAGGTTGAATTTCCTCAGCTGACGCAGGAAGTACAGTCTCTGTTGGGCTTTCTTCACAATAGAGTCTATGTGAGTGTCCCACTTCAGATCCTGAGAGATGGTGGTGCCCAGGAACCTGAATGACTCTACTGCAGTCACAGTGCTGTCCATGATGGTGAGTGAAGGGAGTGCAGGGGGGTTTCTCCTGAAGTCCACGATCATCTCCACTGTTTTGAGCGTGTTCAGCTCCAGGTTGTTATAACTGCACCAAAGAGCCAGCTGCTCCACCTCCTGTCTGTACGCAGACTCGTCACCGTTCCGGATGAGTCCGATAACAGTAGTGTCGTCCGCAAACTTCAGGAGCTTGACAGAGGTGTCTTTAGAGGTGCAGTCATTTGTGTACAGGGAGAAGAGCAGTGGTGAGAGAACACATCCCTGTGGAGCACCGGTGCTGATGGTGCGGCTGTCGGACGTGATTTTGCCCATTCTGACTAGCTGTTGTCTGTCTGTCAGAAAGCTGGTGATCCATTGACAGATGGAGCTAGGGACAGAGAGCTGGGTCAGTTTGGTCTGGAGCAGTGATGGGACGATGGTGTTGAAGGCAGAACTAAAGTCCACGAACAGAATCCTTGCATAGGTCCCTGGTTTGTCCAGATGTTGTAGGGTGTAATGCAGTCCCATATTGACCACATCATCCACAGACCGGTTTGCTCTGTAGGCAAACTGCAGGGGGTCCAGCAAGGGTCCAGTGATGTCCTTCAGATATGCTAACACCAGTCTTTCGAATGACTTCATGGCCACAGATGTTAAGGCAACAGGTCTGTAGTCATTGAGTCCTGTGATCTTTGGTTTCTTCGGGATTGGGATGATGGTGGAGCGTTTAAAGCAGAAAGGGACTTTGCACTGCTCCAGTGATCTGTTGAAGATCAGTGAGAAGATAGAGGCCAGCTGGTCAGCGCAGGTTTTCAGACAGGCTGGTGAAACACCGTCTGGGCCTGGTGCTTTCCTTCTCTTCTGTTTCCTGAAGATCTGACGCACATTATCCTCACTGATCTGAAGTGCAGGGGGGGAGGGGAGGGGGATGGCTGGAGGTGTTGATGGCTGTGTAGAGAGATGGTCAGGGCGGGTATGGGGTGTCTGATCGGGGGTCTCAAATCTACAGTAAAAGACATTCAGCTCGTTCGCAAGATGCTTATTGCTGTCGATGCTGGGGGATGGTGTCTTGTAGTTGGTAATGTCTTTCAGGCCTTTCCACACTGATGCAGGGTCGTTGGAGGAAAACTGGTTTTCCAGCTTTTTGGCATAGCTCTTCTTAGCCACTTCAATCTCCTTTGTCAATGTGTTCCTGGCCTGATTATACAAGATCCTATCCCCACTCCTGTAGGCATCTTCTTTGACCTGACGAAGCTGTCTGAGTTTTGGTGTGAACCATGGTTTATCATTGTTGAATGATAAGTAAGTCTTGGTAGGGATGCATAAATCCTCACAGAAACTGATGTATGATGTTACAGTCTCTGTGAGCTCGTCCAGATCGCTGGCAGCAGCTTCAAAAACACTCCAGTCAGTGCATTCAAAACAGGCTTGTAAGACCTGCTCTGTGTCATTGGTCCATCTCTTTACAGTCCTTATTACTGGCTTAGCAGTTTTAAGTTTTTGCCTGTAAGTTGGTAGAAGATGAACCAGGCAGTGATCGGAAAGTCCTAGAGCTGCTCTGGCGACGGAGCGATATGCATCCTTTGTTGTGGTGTAGCAATGGTCCAAAATATTATTGTCTCTGGTGGGGCATGTAATGTGCTGTTTGAATTTAGGCAGTTCACGTGTGAGTTTTGCCTGATTAAAGTCTCCGAGAATGATAAGAACAGAGTCCGGGTGTTGTTGTTCTGTTTCTGTGATCAGATCAGCCAGCTGTTGCAGCGCCGTACTCACGTGTGCTTGCGGTGGAATGTAAACACTGATGAGAACGAGCGAGGAAAACTCCCGCGGCGAGTAGAACGGCTTACAGTTAATGAAAAGCACTTCCACATCAGGACAGCACATCTTCCTTAACACAGTTACATCAGTACACCACCTTCTGTTGATGTAAAAGCATGTCCCACCACCGCGCGTTTTCCCCGTTGACTCCATATCGCGATCCGCTCTGAACAGCTGAAAGTCCGGTAGATGTAACGCGCTGTCCGGAATGGCTTCGTTCAGCCAGGTTTCCGTGAAACACAGAGCAGCAGAGTTGGTAAAGTCCTTGTTTTTGCGTGAGAGCAGAAGTAGTTCGTCCATTTTGTTAGGGAGAGAGCGGACATTCGCCAGATGGATGCTAGGCAGCGCCGTTCTGAATCCGCGCTGCCTGAGCTTAACGAGTGTGCCGGCTCGCTTCCCACGCCTGCGCGTCTTATACTGTTTCCACAGTGCAGCGGCACAACCGACGACAATGTTCCGCAAAACGCCAGAAGAATCAAAAACTGGTTGGTGATCAGTTGGTGTGCACTGCCGAATGTTCAGCAGTTCGTCCCTGGTATAACTGATAGCGAATGACAAACATAAAACAGGACAAACTAACAAAAACAGTGTAACAACTGGAGAGCTCAACACCGAGGCAGCCATCCGCGGCGCCATCTTGGATTGCATTGGATTGCAACAGCTGTAAAGATGAAGTTGACGATTGCCATCTCCGTACTGTAGTGAACGCGCCTATAGAGAGAAATGCACATCATGGATTACATAACCAGAGAGTAGCCTATTTCTTTTCGTTTTAAATTGTTAAAAAGAAATTTCAAGCTTTCTTATGATATATTTCATGTCTGTGAGGCATATGCTGAGTTTCGTTAAGTTAGGATGAGATGCGCTCCTGTTCACGAGCAATGCAAGTTGTCTGCTATATTTAAATATTTGTATTTATTGCAGGCAATTGGTTGATAAAAAAAAAAAAATTAAAATTAAGATACAATTTATACAAAACGAAATTCACTTTAAAAAAAGTCTTTCAGCAAAACTTAACTTAATTAAGTGGTCAAAATCATGTCTGACCCGCTCCGTGTCTCTCGATATTGCTCATCCTATCTTACTCGTGCGGTTCACTTTTCATAATCAACATAGATGAAAAAATAACATTATAATATTTTAACAAATATGAAACTAAATGCGCTTATTTAATGGCAACAACACAGTAGGCCTACAGACTCTCTATTTGTACAAATTGCTGCACATTCATTTTATTCTGAATTTTGCACACAAGTTGAAAGGCATTTGTTTGTGCATGCATGTAAAACATATCTGCAACATTTATCAAGTTCACTGATAATTATGCGTGCATTTATTAATTATTATCAGAGAGAGAGAGAGAGAGAGAGAGAGTGTGTGTGTGTGTGTGTGTGTGTGTGTGTGTGTGAAACGGCACAGGTTTTGTGATTTTGGCTAAAAACGGCATAACCATCATTTAAAGACACTGAGAATGTTTAAAAATAGCTCAAAATATGATCGGAGTGGGACTTTAATGAATAATGTAATAGGTAATAAGACGTGCGCGAAATGTGATTGGAAACATTTCGCGGGGATAAGACATGCGCGAAATGTGATTGGAAACATTTCGCGGGGATAAGACATGCGCGAAATGTGATTGTTGTCCATCATTCTGCTCAATTGTTAAAAAAAAAAGTCACGTCGCAACATTTGAAATATTTGCGTTTTAAACTATGAAGGCGAGCACTTTGAGCGAGAGTTATGTCGGTGAATAAGTAGGCCTACTATCAAATCCCATTCAATTATTCACTATAGAAAGTGAAACTAAAAACTGACCGATGAGAGCTGAATCTACTCAACATGTGCTGATAACGTGGCCTAACCTTAATTTATTTTCTTAATATTTCTCTTGTGGCCCATGGTGAAAAAAATTCGAATTATTTCGTGTTAAACACGTTGTTTTTTAAATGAGGACTAATATAACATCTTCATCGCTGCGTCGGTTATGCAGTGATGCGCTATGAGATTATTGCGGGGCTAATTAATTGTAATATTGATTTGATAATAAAAGTAGCCTCATAATACGCTTCGTCGCGTAACGGTAGTTAATTCGAGCCCTATCAGATGAGCAACTGTTTAATTCTGCCGTCGTCTTCTGATATTTCGGACACTTGCAATTATTTGTGAAATTGAAATGACAGTAAGCTGGCAAATTTCAATTAACTGCCTGAATACGGCAAAGTTCGTAATGTTTTTTTTATCGCATATCCACTTTGTCGATAACATAACAGCGCAAAAAGTGGATGGAAACTAGGCTAGTGACACACTGGGATAGACTATGTGGTGCCTGCCTTTTGGGAAGTGAATTTCCCCTTGCCCTTCCATAGCTGTGCTCTCTTCTTGAGCTTTTTGCCTGTGGGATTGTCCGGATGAGCCGTCTCCAGCTGAGCAGTCGTCACTATCGCTATCGTCCACTCCTCGGCTGGGCTCTCTGGGCTCTCTTACGACTGCTTCTCAAATCTCAGAGTTCAATGCAGGATTCACAAACCGCTTGCTCTTGAAAGATGGTGTTCAAAATACTTAGTTTTGAGTTTTATATTGTGTAGGTCTCCTGCTAACTGGCTAACTCACGCTATCACTGTCTAACTGAAATACTTCTGCTAATCAGTTGTGGCCCCGCTGCAGCTGCACAAAGGGGATCTACATAAACATGTAAAGAGAAATTTAAAAGAATTATATATGTTTTAATGAAACTATGGCTGATTGTCTAAATGGATTAATCTAACAGCCTATCACACAGTATAAATCAACATGACAACAGTCTCCTACACAAACTCAAACAGGTATGAGGCTCTCTGTGTTTTCAGCATCTGCACACACACACACACACACACACACACACACACACACACACACACACACACACACATTGCATTCACCTGTGTCTCATCATCCTGTTAGTCTCAGTCTATTTATACCATGTTCATTCATTCATTCACTGCGAAGTCTTGTTTAAGTGTTACACTGCATTTCTGAGCATTCTCCTGGTTTTCTTGTCTCTTGGTTTTTGGATATCTTGCCCTGTTCCCTGTATTACTCTCTTGCCTCTGGTCCCTGCCTGTTTTGTTTGTTTTGACTGCCTGTCTGTGTATGACTCTGGCCTGTACATTGGATTACGCCTCTGGATTACCCTCAAATAAAGCTGCTATTGGATCCACCTTCGAGTCTCGGAGCAGTTCGTGACACACTGTATGAGGACAATCCACATGATCTTCATCTCCAGAGCTGCTCTTCAGACTCACTTCACAAGCTTTCCCCCGTTTCATCTGAGAAAAACTACTGTCAAACACACACTGAAACTACTGTCAAACACACACTGAAACTGTCTGATTACATTTAAAATGAAAGTTTTTATTCATTTCAAAACACTTTATATTTGGTGCTACATTTGTATTCAATCATAAAACATAGAATCCAGAAAAATATAATAAAACACACTTTAGGATGAAAAATAAAAAATAAATGTGGGCCCTAAATTAAAAGGTAGCTTACTCTGTGGAGTTTAATTGTGAACAAACAAATGATGATGATATTTTTGGCCATATCCAGCTCTATCTTTGAATTATGAATCATTTGTGTCCTAATACAAAACAAAACTTGAATGTATAATAAATAAAAACCTCAGGATGTCAGTCATTTACAATATCCAGCATCTTAGATAATAGTCCAGAAACAGGGAATATAACAGATGCACTGTTGAAATGTCTATTTAAGAGGTTTTAAACAGGATTTATAGATATATGTGCAACTGTTCAGCTGTTCCAAACCCTCCTGTGAAACACACGAAGAAGAGGAAAACGAAAGGAACAGCATCTGGGCCTCGTTTATCACCGCTGCGTCGCACAGAACAGGCTCTGAGAGAGGCGGACGACACTTCCGACGCATAAGATGTGATTTATAAAAACAAACTTGACAGAAAAATGAGCGCATCTGCACGCAAACTGTGACCAATGTGTACGAACGTTTTGGAGACGGAGCAGTTTGGCGAACCGATGGTGAGCTGGAGTTAAATGTTGTTTTGGTCGCTTTTAGACAGAGCATTTTAAGAAAATTATACATACAGAAAGATAATACAACTATAATTTCACTCACCAAGCCTGTCACATGAAGCAAACATCATGATACCCAAACCTGTTACTCACTGGATTTGATCTGATCTATGATCCAGAAAATATTTATCCAGATTTAGCACAATGCCTCCAAATCTAATGTCACGGAGTGACAAGCGGCCTGGCGGAACTTTTCTTTTTGGGATATGTTCCCCTGGTACCCAGGGGGCAAAACACCTGTTTTTTAGGAAATCAGACATGGGCTGCTGTAAAAGGTTGTCATATAAATATGAAATCTGTGATGTCTGAGGATCACAACCTGGGTGGCCAACCCGGTCAACAAGCTGCTGGAAACTTGTAATTAGGGTCAAAACAATGTTACCTCAAATTCGGCTTTAACTCCCAGAATCACCCAAACATGCTAAAACGGTTTAATTATATTCATGAATCGTGAGCCATATCTCCCTGATACTTTATGCTAGAAACAAACTGAGCACACCTTTAGAAAGAGTGGAAGATAAGCTTTCATCTGATGCCTTGATTGTACATGTAATTAGAATGTAAGAGTTAACAATGCCTCTTAATTCATAGGTAGGCAAAAAAAAAGAAAAAAATATTGAACATTCCATTTGTAATCGGTAGCATTCTTTTCCCTTTGTTGTTGTTAAAATAAACAAATTACCATGTAAAGTTAACTTTTACTGGATGAAATCATATTTTGACTAACCAGACAGTCCTCATGGCCCATAACACATTTAGAGGGAATTCAATTTCAAGCCTATAATAGCCTGTCAATTCAAACAAGATCCAAGAAAGAAGTTTACCATTAACTGGTGTTAATTGTATACTGCTCTGTTTCTGTACAGTATATCGTTTGCATATTTATGCAATATCTATTATTTGTATTGCAATGTCTATTTCTAATATTATTTCACAAGTGGGATAGCTTCATTTATTCTATTGAAATAAAAAAAAGGGATTTGAGGATTTTGGGTTAGGCTGGTTAGTGTTCAATCCTGGTGTTTGGAGTGTGAGACAAAGGTACTGACAACTAAATGCTGAAAGACTAAAACACACAGGAGTCATGTGTGGAGTAGGTTTAAAAGTATTTACTGATTAAAACTGTTACATTAAGTAGCAATTTGAACCAAAAAAAAAAAAAAAAAAAAAACGAAACAGACAAACAGATTACAATTCAGGGTGATAACTAATTTCTGTAATAATGTTTATACAATTTGTTTAGCTGTTTCGGAATCACCGCTGCTGTCGCTGCTCTCTAGTGTTTCAGCATGCTGTGTCCTACTACATTTGGTTGCCAACCCCTGGCAACGGCATCCTATGTAGCATGGAGCAGTTCTTCTGACAACCTTTAACCAGAGATGGGCACAAATACATCAAAAAGTATTTAATTAAAATACAAGTAATTTGTAATTTGAAAATACAAAAATATATTTTTTACAGTCTTCTGTAGTGTAAGTGTGGCGTTAGGTACATGCGGAAGAGGATTAGGGCCAGGCAATAATAAAAAAAATAAAACCATCTCGAGATTAAAGTCATTATAATGCGAGATTAAACCCGTTAACTTTCGAGAAAAAAAGTCGAAATACAATCTTGAGAATAAACTCATTAAATATTGAGAATAAAGTCGTTGTGTTTCGAGAAAAAACTCGTTAAATTTCGAGAAAAAAGTAGAAATACAATATTGAGAATAAACTCATTACATTTCGAGAATAAAGTCGTTGTGTTTCGAGAAAAAAACTCGTTAAATTTCGAGAAATAACTCGAAATACAATCTTGAGAATAAACTCATTAAATTTCGAGAATAAAGTCGTTGTGTTTAGAGAAAAAAAGTCAAAATGAAATGTAGAGAATAACGCATTGGATCAGTGTTCATTATAGCCTACTGATAGAGGACATAGCAGAGTTGGATCACTTAGTCAAGCTATATTTTAGACTTCTTTCAGTAACAAAGAATAGAACATTCTTAGGTCGGCTAGGTCTTTTTAGAAGAAAAAATCAGTCCAATTTGCGCGATGTACTCGCTTTTGTCCAACATGAAATTCAACGAGGTTTCGTGGTTTCCCAGGATACCATAAGACGCATTATTAAACTTGTTGATCCTCAATGTGTGGAATTTCGACGAAGGAGAGTAGGCTACACTTGCGCTGGCCCAAATGCACTCTGGCATATAGACAGCTATGATAAATTAAAACCGTACGGCATTGCCATTAATGGCTGTATAGATGGTTACAGTCATTACATTCTGTGGATGGAGGCGTACACAACCAACAACGATTAATAATGCGTCTTATGGTATCCTGGGAAACCACGAAACCTCGATGAGGCTAGGCTATGCAATGAACACTGATCGAATGCGTTATTCTCTACATTTAATTTCGACTTTTTTTCTCGAAACACAACGACTTTATTCTCGAAATGTAATGAGTTTATTCTCAAGATTGTATTTCGAGTTTTTTTCTCGAAATTTAACGATTTTTTTCTCGAAACACAACGACTTTATTCTCGATATTTAATGAGTTTATTCTCAAGATTGTATTTCGACTTTTTTTCTCGAAATTTAACGAGTTTAATCTCGAATTATAATGACTTTAATCTCGATATTTAATGAGTTTATTCTCAAGATTGTATTTCGACTTTTTTTCTCGAAATTTAACGAGTTTAATCTCGAATTATAATGACTTTAATCTCGATATTTAATGAGTTTATTCTCAAGATTGTATTTCGACTTTTTTTCTCGAAATTTAACGAGTTTAATCTCGAATTATAATGACTTTAATCTCGAGATGGTTTTATTTTTTTATTATTGCTTGGCCCTAATCCTCTTCCGTAGGTACATGTAAGAGTCTAGAATATTGCAATATTGTTTAGTGCAGAAGATGCGCTTTTAACGTACATGTTGCCACATACTGTCATAATAAAATATAATTACGCATATAACACTATATTTGTATTATTTACACAAAAACTAGTTAACGCTGCTGTGAGCTGTTTCTAATAGCGCGGCTGTGACAAAGTTGACAACTTTCTCTCTTCTGACTGCCATTATCTATTTTTTTACTCTTTTTGAAAGTTGTGAAAACACTGTTGTGGAGTTTTTCTTTTGCTATTTGAGCAAATTGGAACACAAAAATATATATTTAATGTAGTCTTTCATTCACTGCTATAGAAGTTAACCCAACTATGATGCCTTACACTTCTGAGAAACCCAGAAATGTGAACAGGGTCAATAGGATGTGTCACATCACGTGATTTACTTGCCAAAAACTGTGATAGGCAATTTGGTAGTCCTATTTGTATTTTATGTCTATGGTCCTAGGGATAGTTCACCCAAAAAGGAAAATTAGCCCATGATTTACTCACCCTGACGTCATCCTAGGTGTATATTACTTTCTTCTTTCAGAAGAATACAATCAGAGTTATATTAAAAAGTGTCGTGGCTCTTCCAAGCTTTATAATGACAGTCAATGGGTATATTTTTCATTAAAGTGCATCTGTCCATCATAAAAGTGCATCTATCCATCATAAAAGTGCATCTGTCCATCATAAAAGCATATCTATCCATCATAAAAGTACATCTATCCATCATAAAAGTACATCTGTCCATCATAAAAGTGCATCTGTCCATCATAAAAGTACATCTATGATGGATAGACACACTTTTATAATAGATAGACACACTTTTATGATGGACACATGCACTTTTATGATGGATAGATGCACTTTTATGATGGACAGATGCACTTTTATGATGGATAGATGCACTTTTATGATGGATAGATGCACTTTTATGATGGATAGATGTACTTTTATGATGGATAGATGTGCTTTTATGATGGATAGATATGCTTTTATGATGGACAGATGCACTTTTATGATGGATAGATGCACTTTTATGATGGATAGATGCACTTTTATGATGGATAGATGCACTTTTATGATGGATAGACGCACTTTTATGATTGACACATGCACTTTTATGATGGATAGATGCACTTTTATGATGGATAGATGCACTTTTGTGATGGATAGATGCACTTTTATGATGGATAGATGCACTTTTATGATGGATAGATGCACTTTTATGATGGACAGATGCACTTTTATGATGGATAGACGCACTTTTATGATGAATAGATGCACTTTTATGATGGACAGATGCAATTTTATGATGGATAGATGTACTTTTATGATGGATAGATACGCTTTTATGATGGACAGATGCACTTTTATGATGGACAGATGCACTTTTATGATGGATAGATGCACTTTGATGAAAAATATACCCATTGACTGTCATTATAAAGCCTGGAAGAGCCACGACACTTTTTAATATAACTGATTGTATTCTTCTGAAAGAAGAAAGTAATATACACCTAGGATGACGTCAGGGTGAGTAAATCATGGGCTAATTTTCCTTTTTGGGTGAACTATCCCTAGGACCATAGACATAAAATACAAATAGGACTACCAAATTGCCTATCACAGTTTTTGGCAAGTAAATCACGTGATGTGACACATCCTATTGACCCTATTCACATTTTTGGGTTTCTCAGAAGTGTAAGGCATCATAGTTGGGTTAACTTCTATAGCAGTGAATGAAAGACTACATTAAATATATATTTTTGTGTTCCAATTTGCTCAAATAGCAAAAGAAAAACGCCACAACAGTGTTTTCACAACTTTCAAAAAGAGTAAAAAAATAGATAATGGCAGTCGGAAGAAAGAAAGTTGTCAACTTTGTCACAGCCGCGCTATTAGAAACACCCTTACAGCAGCGTTAACTAGTTTTTGTGTAAATAATACAAATATAGTGTTATATGCGTAATTATATTTTATTATGACAGTATGTGGCAACATGTACGTTAAAAGCGCATCTTCTGCACTAAACAATAATATTGCAATATTCTAGACTCTTACATGTACCTAACGCCACACTTACACTACAGAAGACTGTAAAAAAATATATTTTTGTATTTTCAAATTACAAATTACTTGTATTTTAATTAAATACTTTTTGATGTATTTGTGCCCATCTCTGGTTAAAGGTTGTCAGAAGAACTGCTCCATGCTACATAGGATGCCGTTGCCAGGGGTTGGCAACCAAATGTAGTAGGACACAGCATGCTGAAACACTAGAGAGCAGCGACAGCAGCGGTGATTCCGAAACAGCTAAACAAATTGTATAAACATTATTACAGATATTAGTTATCACCCTGAATTGTAATCTGTTTGTCTGTTTCGTTTTTTTTTTTTTTTTTTTTTTTTTTTGGTACAAATTGCTACTTAATGTAACAGTTTTAATCAGTAAATACTTTTAAACCTACTCCACACATGACTCCTGTGTGTTTTAGTCTTTCAGCATTTAGTTGTCAGTACCTTTGTCTCACACTCCAAACACAAGGATTGAACACTAACCAGCCTAACCCAAAATCCTCAAATCCCTTTTTTTTATTTCAATAGAATAAATAAAGCTATCCCACTTGTGAAAGAATATTAGAAATAGACATTGCAATACAAATAATAGATATTGCATAAATATGCAAACGATATACTGTACATACAGAAACAGAGCAGTATACAATTAACACCAGTTAATGGTAAACTTCTTTCTTGGATCTTGTTTGAATTGACAGGCTATTATAGGCTTGAAATTGAATTCCCTCTAAATGTGTTATGGGCCATGAGGACTGTCTGGTTAGTAAAAAAAAAATCAAAATATGATTTCATCCAGTAAAAGTTAACTTTACATGGTAATTTGTTTATTGTAACAACAACAAAGGGAAAAGAATGCTACCGATTACAAATGGAATGTTCAATATTTTTTTCTTTTTTTTGCCTACCTATGAATTAAGAGGCATTGTTAACTCTTACATTCTAATTACATGTACAATCAAGGCATCAGATGAAAGCTTATCTTCCACTCTTTCTAAAGGTGTGCTCAGTTTGTTTCTAGCATAAAGTATCAGGGATATATGGCTCACGATTCATGAATATAATTAAATCGTTTTAGCATGTTTGGGTGATTCTGGGAGTTAAAGCCGAATTTGAGGTAGCATTGTTTTGACCCTAATTACAAGTTTCCAGCAGCTTGTTGACCGGGTTGGCCACCCAGGTTGTGATCCTCAGACATCATCGATTTCATTTTTATATGACAACCTTTTACAGCAGCCCATGTCTGCTAAACCCCCTTTGCCCCCTGGGTATGGGGAACAATGACCGCAGAACACCAGAACGGTTCCGGTTCCCTGAGAGGCGGGAACGAGACATTACGTCACTGACGTATATGGGAACTCCTTCCTTCTCCATTTTCACTGAAATCTTATAGGCTAACGCCTAGCCTTAGTACTAGCCTTAGCCCGCTAGCATTACACGCGTGGTCGCGCCTATCAATCGACTTATTTACACCCGTATCACTGAAAGCTATAATTCGCCATTATAGCACATCTGCCCAGGATGCGATCATCCCTGGTTTCATTCACTCCGGCACCGACACAACAACATGGACCCTGGGTGATTCCACAGCGGAAGACGCGGACCAGGACCAGAGCTAGGACCTCTCCGCCCCTCCCGGCCTTCGAGATCTCCACCCGGAACCGCTTCTCCCCTCTACGCGAGACGGAACGCGACACTGTGATCATCGGCAGTTCCATCGTCCGGCATGTCCATGCTACCATAGGTAAAGGTAAGGTGCGCACTCACTGCTTTCCTGGTGCTCGTGTTCTCGATGTCGCTGCACAGGTTCCCGGGATTCTGAATGGTGACGAGCCCGTCGGAGCTGTCGTGCTGCACGCGGGAACGATCGACATCAGACTGCGGCAGTCGGAGGTTCTGAAGAAGGACTACAGGAGCCTGATCGAGACGGTACGCAGCACATCGCCTGAAACAACGATCATCGTGTCTGGACCGCTTCCCACTTACCGACTAGGACATGAAAGGTTCAGTAGACTATTTGCTCTAAATGAATGGCTGATGACATGGTGTAATGAACAGAGACTGCTCTTTGTAAATAATTGGAAACTTTTCTGGGAGCGACCTAGGCTCTTCCATGCTGATGGCTTTCACCCCAGCAGAATCGGAGCGGCTCTTCTGTCGGACAACATCTCCAAGACGCTACACACCATATGACTAGTAAGTCAAAGTCCAAATCACATTCTTTGCTGTCCAAACTTAATTGATATAAATACCAATGTAGAAAATTATATTGAAACTGTGTCTATTCCTCGTTTAGTGAGATCAAATAATAAATCTACTGCAGGATTTAGGAAAAATCTAATTGTGATTAAACCAGAAAATCTCAATATTAGTGAACAAAAACAATTTATAAAGCTAGGTCTTCTAAACATTAGATCACTCACACCTAAGGCGGTTATTGTAAATGAAATGGTCACAGATAATAGTTTCGATGTACTTTGCCTTACTGAAACCTGGCTTAAACCAAATGATTATTTCGGTCTTAATGAGTCTACTCCTCCTGGATACTGTTACAAGCATGAGCCCCGTCTGATTGGTCGTGGCGGTGGTGTTGCTATAATCTATAAAGATATTCTTACTGTTACTCAGAAAACAGGTCACAGGTTTAATTCATTTGAAGTACTTGTGCTAAATGTTACTCTCTTAGATGTAAGAAAGAAATCCCTATTATCTCTAGCCTTGGCTACTGTATATAGACCGCCAGGGCCTTACGCTGATTTCCTAAAAGAGTTTGCAGACTTTCTCTCAGATCTTTTGGTCAATGTCGATAAAGCATTAATTGTTGGAGATTTTAACATACACGTAGATAATTCAAATGATGCGTTAGGGGCTGCGTTTACAGATTTATTAAACTCCTTTGGGGTCAAGCAAAACGTAACTGGTCCCACTCATCGTCTTAATCATACGCTAGATTTAATTATATCACATGGAACCAATCCAACCGATATAGATATTATACCGCAAAGTGATGAAGTCACTGACCATTACATGGTCACTTGCATACTACGTACCGCTGAAATTTGTCATGTTGCGCCACGTTATCGACCAGGCAGAACAATCCTTCCAACAACTATAGATAACTTCTCAAATAGCTTACCTGATCTATCTCAACTGCTCAGTGAACCCAAACAAACAGATGAACTAGAGGAAATGACTAGCACTATGAGCACTATTTTCTCTAGTACATTAGACATCGTTGCACCAATTAGATTAAAAAAGGTTAGAGAGAAAACTAAAGCACCTTGGTACAACAGTGCTACGCATGTTCTAAAGAGAGAACCTCGTAATTTAGAGCGTAAATGGAAACAAACTAATTTAGAGGTCTTTAGAATCGCATGGAAAGACAGTATGTTACGTTATAAAAAGGCCCTAAAAGCAGCCAGGGCTGAGCACCTCCGCAAACTAATAGAAAATAACCAAAATAAACCTAGGTTTTTATTTAACAGCGTGGCTAGACTAACAAATAAACAGACGTTACCTGAGCAAAATATTCCGTTACAGTGTAGTAGTAATGATTTCATGAATTTCTTCACTGAGAAAATAGAAAGCATCAGAAATACAATTGTAAATGTACAATCTTTAATGGTGTCTTATGATTCAGCCTCAATTATCGCCCCTCAAGAAAAACTACAGCGCTTTGCAACTATAGGACAGGAAGAGCTAAATAAACTTATCATTGCATCTAAACCAACAACGTGTTTATTAGATCCAATACCAACTAAACTACTGAAACAAGTGTTACCTGTAGTGGAAGAGCCTCTTCTCAATATTATTAACTCGTCTTTATCCTTAGGTCATGTTCCAAGAATATTCAAGTTGGCAGTTATAAAACCTCTCATTAAGAAACCACAATTAGATCATAATAACCTAGCAAATTACAGACCCATTTCAAATCTTCCATTTATGTCTAAAATTCTAGAAAAAGTGGTGTCCGCTCAACTGTGCTCTTTCTTGCAAGAAAATGATATCTATGAAAAATTTCAGTCTGGATTCAGGCCGCACCATAGCACAGAAACTGCGCTCGTTAAAATTACAAATGATTTACTTCTAGCTTCTGACCAAGGCTTTATCTCAATACTAGTTTTACTCGATCTTAGTGCTGCGTTCGACACTATAGATCACAAAATACTCTTAGACCGACTACAAAACATGGAATTAATTTCCACTGTTATGCTGATGACACTCAATTATATATTTAATCACGACCAGATGAAAACAATAAATTATCTAAATTAACAGAGTGTGTTAAAGATATAAAATACTGGATGACATGTAATTTTCTGCTATTAAATTCAGATAAAACGGAGGTATTACTTATTAGTCCAAAAAACTGCCCACAAAACCTCTTACAATACAACTTTAATTTAGAAGGGTGTCCTGTTACTTTATCCTCTACAGTAAAAGACCTGGGTGTTATATTAGACCGCAACTTGTCTTTTGAAAATCATATTTCATATGTTACAAGAACAGCCTTTTTCCACCTTAGAAACATTGCTAAGCTACGTAACATGCTATCTGTTTCTGATGCAGAAAAGTTAGTTCATGCATTCATGACCTTGAGACTAGATTACTGTAATGCTTTATTAGCAGGTTGTCCTGCATCCTCAATAAACAAGCTACAATTAGTCCAAAATGCAGCCGCTAGAGTTCTTACTAGATCAAGAAAATACGATCATATAACACCAATTCTGTCGTCTCTACACTGGTTACCTATAAAGTTCCGTATCAATTACAAAGTATTACTACTGACCTATAAAGCCCTGAATGGTTTAGCTCCCGTGTATTTAACGGAACTTCTATCGCCCTACAATCCATCGCGCTCTTTAAGATCACTAAATTCGAGGCTTCTGGTCATTCCTAGGATATCTAAGTCCACTAAAGGAGGGAGGGCGTTTTCACATTTAGCTCCTAAACTCTGGAATGGCCTTCCTGATATTGTTCGAGGCTCAGACTCGCTGTCCCAGTTTAAAAATAGATTAAAGACGCATCTCTTTAGCCAAGCATTCACATAATACTTACCTTTTATACTACAGTTGAACCAGATTGAATCCATTAATATTACGAACAGCAGCTACGCTAATTATTTCCCATATGCTTTTCTGTTGTTATCTCGGGACGCTAGTCCCGAGGTAAATACAGATCGTCAGCTCCAGTTTGTATCCAGCCTCTCATGGAAACTACAGATTCTCCAACACCCGTGCAGAGACGACTCGGCGCCTGTGAAGAGACGACTCAACGCTGGCGATATGTTTATGCCCTAAATCAATACATGATTTACTAACTGTATTTCTCTATGTACATTTCTCTATGTACTATGTACAATACATGATTTACTAACTGTATTTCTCTATGTATATTTCTGAAATGCACTTTCTGTAAAGCTGCTTTGAAACAATATGTATTGTGAAAAGCACTATACAAATAAATTTGAATTGAATTGAATAACGCCAGCTGGAGACAGCAAATGCTGACCGGTCCGCGGGCAGTATAAATAGCGTTGGCGCGACAATTACGTCAGAATCAAGACTGAACGCTAGCACAGCTGATCAAACGGCAAGCACGGCGGCTGACGTAATGTCTCGTTCCCGCCTCTCAGGGAACCGAGGTTACGATAGTAACCGGAGACGTTCCCTTTCAAGGCGGTCACTTCGACATTACGTCACTGACGTATATGGGAACTGTATAGAATCCCGCCGTGAGCGCAGTGAAGATAAGCCCTGAACGGGGTCAAGCTACACTCCCACGAGAGACAACAGTTCTAAGCCAGCAGCGCCGCTAGGAGCACTCGAAACTGATAGGCGAAACTAGACCAAGAAACGTCTGTTCCGACCTTACCAAGTTGCATATCCAATGCAATGAAGCGAAGGTTGCACTGGACAGGGCAGCACAACACCATAAGCACTCAAAGCACAAGAGTTAACACAGTGTTGACGGCAATAGCGGTGACAGCTGCATAAACTTATAGCCATACACAGAGTTAACAGTACATTGAAAACTACTCCGTAATGCGGAAACATCTATGTAACATTAAGTCATAACACAGAGTTAGCAGCAATGGTAACTTTGCATAATGCAGACCACTGCACAGCTGGTGAGTACATCATGAGTACATTAATAAAACTCACCAAACCCACGACGCTATAGGCAGTGCACCAAACTTGAAACCCTGGCGAAGGATCGTAGGATCAAACTGTGCTCTGAACGGTGTAAGCGACTTCGGAACGCAGCTTGGTATCGGACGGAGAGTGACACTGCAGTCACCAGGTCCGAGACAATGCAACATCCTTCACTTAGAATGAGCGTAGGTCTCCAAAGAGCTTCGCTGGGGCGAGAGCAGGTGGAAAGGCCATCTCAAGGAAAGCTCTCAGCACTTATTAGTGTGAAATGTCTTGGTCAACTATGGACCCAGCAGCGGACACACAAGGAGGTTCCACAGCTTGGGGCTGGGGTGCCAATCGTGCCGATCGCCTGTAGAAGCAGGACCTTCCTGAGGGGGATTGTCATGGGGGAGCCCCATAACTCTCTCAGGTCCGTGAACCTGGGATGATAAGCCAGTAAGGGGGTCACGAGGAAACTGACACTCCCTTGTAGAACATAGCTGATGTTCTATAGCCGATGTACGTTAGTGCAAATTAACACATAACTGAATGTACATAAACACAGTGCTAGTGGCCGTAGCGACAACAACTGTGAATATATGCAGTTAGATAATAGCCCCATAATAGCATAGCACCTCAGAAGTACACAAACACAGTCATAGCCGTAGCTAGAACTGTGAGTATACGAGTTAGTACAGAATAGCCAGTTGCAATGATAGAAAACGGGCAACATAACAGCGTAGCACATGTACGTAACAGCATCGGTCGCTGTAGCGCCAACTTAATATACACAGTAGCTCAGTTTAGGCACTGAAGGATACGGGGCAACACCACAGCATGAACACATCCATGTGTAATAAATGCAGCCCAGGTCACCGTATCGACAGAGACTGTGAATATGCACAGTTCGACTGGGATAGCTAGTTGCACTGAGATACAGGGCAACATGACAGCATAACACAAGTGCGCAAGAATAGCGCATCCATTACAGCATAACACATCCATGTACGTACAAACATCCAGAAACTGAGAATATGCACGGTTAGATTAAGACAGCTAGTTTTGCACTGAAGGAACAGTGCAACAAAATAGCAAAAACACATCCTTGTACGTACATAAGTGCAGTGTAGTCGCCGTAGCGACAGAACTGTAAATATATGCACAGTTAGTCAAGTCAAGTCATCTTCATTTATATAGCGCTTTTAACAATGTAGATTGTTTCAAAGCAGCTTTAAGGCCCTTTCACACCGGATGCGTAACGAAAAAGCGAATAGTTCGTGTGCGAATAGTTCGCGTCAAAACCCATCACATGAGCTGCGTAAACACGGTCTCTATCTCTATCTTTGACGATTAGCTTTTTATCCCAAATGTAGTTTAGCCTGCTAGCCTACACAGCACAGGACTATACAACAACTAAAACTATCACACAACATACTCACAGTCGTGATAACCGAGTTGGTTGGCAATACTACGCCACACAACCATTGTCCTTGTAGTATATGATTGGCTGAAGTCTTTTCTGTCGCCGCAAAAGGAAAAAAAAATCGACATCGAAACGAAAAAAAAAAAAGTCGTTTTTTCGCCGCAGCACATTCGCGTTCGGTGTGAAAGCACTCATTACACAAACAGCTGATCAAAAAATAAAACCATCGCGCGAATTATTCGTGCGTAAAAATCGCGTCCAGTGTGAAAGGGCCTTTACAGAGATAAACGTATAATTTAAGGTAACAGATTGTTTGGGCTTTATAGCGGTTCTTTAATAAAGTTATATTCCAGCTAAAGTTAGTTTTGATTGATTTGCTTCCGCCGCAACAATCATTTGTTATTAAATTAGGGGCCGCTAAGATTACACCATTCTTTCTACACAGACTTTAAACGCGAACCTGTGAGAAATGCTGATGGTGTTCACATGCGCATTAAGAATTGGTTCTATAGTTATGTGCGTTTGAATATATGTGCGCAGGTTTGTAATTCCTTACAAACCAAGCCTAAACAAAGTACTGGTGTTTCCTTATAATTTTTGATACAGAATTTAATTTAATTTTATCAATTCGGGGTAGATACGCGAATTGAGTTTCCCGGCGACGCTTTATCTGTAGAGTAGTAAAGGGATCCTCCATAGGGAGAGACTAGTTGGCACTTCAGCACTGCGTTGTCATCGGGTCCAGGCGCAGGTCCTTCATCAGATCTGGATACGGCCTGGATCCGGCAGGCTGCGGGAAAACCTCGGGATAAACAAAGACACTAAAATTAGTGTAGATGCCATTCTTCTCATGATGTAACGAGTACATCAGGATTTTTTGGGAAGTGTTCCCGGTTCCAGCTGACCTAATCTATGCAGCCTAACATTGAATTATAGAAGTTTATAATGTATTATGTGAAAGCTAGGTCAAAGAGATGTGTCTTTAATCTTGCTTTGAACTGACAGAGTGTGTCTGCTTCCCGGACAATGGTAGGAAGACTGTTCCAAAGTTTTGGTGCTAAATAGGAGAAGGATCTACCGCCAGCAGACGACTTTGATATTCTAGGTATTATCAACTGACCGGAATTTTGAGATCGCAATAGACGTGAAGGACTATAATGTGTTAAGAGCTCGCTCAAGTAATGCGGAGCTAAACCATTTAGTGCTTTGTAAGTGATCAGCAATATTTTAAAATTGATGCAATGTTTAATAGGGAGCCAGTGCAGTTTTGACAGAACCGGGCTAATATGGTCATACTTCCTGGTTATGGTAAGAACTCGAGCTGTTGCGTTTTGAACTAGCTGTAGTTTGTTTATTAAGCGTGCAGGGCAACCACCCAGTAGAGCATTACAATAATCTAGCCTTGAGGTCATGAACGCATGAACTAACTGTTCCGCATTTGTCAATGAGAGCATATGGCGTAATTTAGATATATTTTTAAGATGGAAAAATGCAGTTTTACAGATACTAGACACATGACTTTCAAATGAAAGATTGGTATCAAAGAGCACACCCAGGTTCCTAACTGACGACGAAGACTTAACAGAGCAGCCATCGAGTGTTAGACAATATTCTAGGTTATTACGTGTGGAAGTTTTTTGTCCAATAATTAGAATCTCTGTTTTTTCAGAATTTAGTAGTAGGAAATTACGAGTCATCCAATTTTTTATATCAGCTATGCATTCCGTTAATTTTGTGAATTGGCAAGTTTCGTTAGGTTTTGAAGAAATATATAGCTGAGTATCGTCGGCATAACAGTGAAAGCTAATGCCATGCTTCCTAATGATATCTCCTAATGGTAGCATGTACAGAGTGAACAGCAACGGTCCTAGTACTGAGCCTTGTGGCACGCCATACTGAACTTGTGATTGATAAGACATCTCTTCATTTACTGCTACAAACTGATAATGGTCAGATAAGTATGATTTAAACCATGCTAGTGCAATTCCACTAATGCCAACATAATTTTCGAGTCTATTTAAAAGAATGTTGTGGTCGATAGTGTCAAATGCAGCACTAAGATCGAGTAACACTAATAGAGAGACACAACCACGATCGGATGATAAGAGCAAATCATTTGTGACTCTACCCACTAAACATCAGACGTCTATTGGACAGGCAGATCATGTCTATATTGCGTCAGTCGGTCCAAGACCAATTTTTGACCTTTATGCAACGTGCAATCTAGGTCTGCTATTTGGACATCTAACCATGACCCCACCTGGACGTCAATATAATGTTCAATATTTGAAAGCCGGAATAGGTTATTTTCTGGATGTTATGTGGACGTCTAAGACAGGTGCAGGACATGGACATGATCTAGGTTTGCAAAGTTACCTCCAAATGAGGTATTTTCTACGTCATGTTTGGAAGTCAGATTTTGGTTCCCTGAAGGTGCAGACTGTGACGTCATGTGGACGTCTAAGACAGGTGCAGGAAATGGACATGATCTAGGTTTGCAAAGTTACCCACAAATGAGGTCTTTTCTACGTCGTGTTTGGAAGTCAGATTTTGGTTCCCTGAAGGTGCAGACTGTGACGCCATGTGGACGTCTAAGACAGGTGCAGGAAATGGACATGATCTAGGTTTGCAAAGTTACCTCCAAATGAGGTCTTTTCTACGTCATGTTTGGAAGTCAGATTTTGGTTCCCTGAAGGTGCAGACTGTGACGCCATGTGGACGTCTAAGACAGATGCAGGAAATTGACATGAACAATGAATGTAGGGAAATGTTTGATTGACTGAGGCATTAATCATTGACATGCTTAGCTTCGTGAATGCATTTTTTAATGTTAAATATTAACATTGTTTTTCAACGTGATTCATTAGTAGCCTAGGGTCTAAAGCAGAAGTAGTTTGCACGTCGTGATGACGTCCGGAATTGGTCCGCGTATATATATATGAAACAGGAAGTCCCGCCTGCAGTATGGTAGTTCCACAGGAAACACCACAGGAAGTAAACGGCAGCAACTTCAAGCAAGTGATAGGCCTAAATCTGAAAAATCCTTGTTTTCAAGGTAGGTTCGGTCAACTTAGTGAAGTTTATGTTAAATTATGCATTACTAATTTTAGCTGTTTTAGCATTATTGTCTTAAACTAGCCTACCTAAACCTGTTGTGGGGGAGGGAGTGCATCTCCACCAGCTAGCGTTAGCTAAACATTGCCCATAGTTAGCCTACTTTTGAAAACAACTTTCGCACGGCACCGAAGCTTAAGTAGTAGCTAACATTTCGCTACATGTTTTGTACATTTGCTGGGTTTTTTTTTTTTTTTTGGCCGTCGTTGGTTGCCCAATGATCTGGCCGTGATTGCCCTTTACAAATCCCACATTCCAAGGCCACTATGGCTTGGTTCTCTGTATGGCAATACTTTAAACTGACTAATGCCGCGATTTTTGTGGTCTGCCACCTTTGTCATAAAGAAAACTAAAACAAATATGATAACATAACAATAACATAACAGAATGTTTGCAAATCCAAAGCATTTCGCAGCGCGGAATTCTATGTAAACGCTCGCTTTTGATGTAGTGCAAAGTGAAGGTAAGCGTCAAAAGACCCAGGAATAATATTTCATGTGATTCATGAAAAAGAAGATGAGGGAAGCAATTATCAGTGAGTATAGGCTACAATTGGGAATCAGGCGATAACTGTAGGCTACAATGCCACTTATTTGTTCCCTAATTTAACTTAGATGCCTACATTGTCCACGATATGTGTTAGGTCTATATGTTTTGATAGCGCATACCGTTGACTATCCAAGAGAATGATCCGATGCGTAATACAGAGATAGCATTACATTAGCTCTAAATTGAATCTTTCCATCCCCACCCTACATGACAACAAGACGTGCAGGGACTGCGTGCGCGACGGTGTATCCCTTTACGGGCATGGCTCTGTTAATTTAATAGACTACAACTTTACCTGAAGTTCTCATGAGTTTGCTGTATAAAGTACAATACAAACACACTAATTAAAAGGTACGAGGAGTGATAAAGTAAAAAAACTAAATTAAGATGAAGTTAACAAGTTCTGTGATCAATAGCCTAACATTTTGTCATAATAGTGTACGTTAGATACTGTAACGCTGTAGTTATTATTTGTTTGTTTAACTGTCAGGTGATTTGCGGTTGCCAACCGTTCCGTAATACGGAATCGTCCTGTATTTGACACATAAAACTAAAGTCTTTTTCCGTATTGAACTGATACGGAACGCACTTTGTTGCGTATTTGAGAATTAATTCAGTGCAAATCCATGACAGACACATTATAGCTTCTAATGTCAGACAGACTACGAACGAAGACATTTGTAGGCTATGATAAGAAAAGAAAAAAACAGACGGTGCGGTACGTAGATACTATTTCTCCCCATGTTTGTCTATGATCAGCGCATAGCGTTTTTAACATCTTGGAACATCACCAGAGAATGCCCTTTTAATTGGTCGTTTCAGTCATTTTGTCACGTATTGTAGCAACGATGACGACAAGTGACAACAGCAGGAAATGTAAAAATTATAGCCTTTATTTCACATCTATGTGGTTCAGTCTTGTATATTGATTAGGCCTATAGCTATTCTATATAGGCCTAATAAGTTGTGTTATAATATGCTATATGTATGAAATATATTTATCTAAATGTATCAATTAGTTTCCACAATTTTCACCAGAAGTCACCATCAGGGGTTCTTCCGTGGGGGCCAGGCACGGCATTAGTTTTCGGCGCACCCAAAACTAAAACTAAAATAAAAACGTAATATATTCTAATTTTGTCAAGAATTATAAAAAATCGTCAATAAACTCATAATTTGTACTAAAATAGTCTAAATGTTTAGTTTTAAAATCAATTTAAAAAAGCTGGTTATGTCTATTTTGATGTTTCTGCGCAAGTTCAGCAGACAGTGCGGTTCGGGTTTGTTCCGATCAGAGCTCGTGAGCGGAGAGCGCATTTCTGAATATTCCGCAGAGTGGCTCGCTCAATCCAAAATGGCCTGCTGGTTCGAAAATATGTGGAATAAGGGCTGTCTCCGACTAATTTTTTTTCTAGTCGACTAGTAGGCTAGTTGTTCATTTAAGCCATTCTTGGACAAATCGCCCCTTCATATTAATTTAATTACTTAAATAGGCTATATAGCCTACAGGATAATAAGCGTTATGACCACGCATAAAGCTTGCCACAAAGAACCAGTTAAAGTAATGATTATGAATGTGTCTAAATTAGCAAGGAGACATTTATTTGTTATGTTACATTATACGGGCAATGGGTTGATAAAACATTGATCAAAATTAAGATACAATTTATACAAAACGAAAATCTTTTAAAAAGAGTTTTCTATAAAACAAAACTTAATGAAGTGGTCAAAATCATGTTTTACCAAAAACAGCGCAGTTGCTAGGAGGGCGCCAGCGCCTCTGCCTCTCAGCGCTTCTGCCTCGCAAGTAGATTATAGCCCTGAAGGCGCCTGTGAGGAAATAACAGGAGGATGCAAAATGCAAGTAAAATCTCAGTTTATTTGTAAACGGTCAGATGAAGACACAGGTCGGGGACAAACACTCAGGTGGAAATGAAGCAGGGACGAGATGGCGATCCGGTGGTGGTGCGGTGAACAGCGTGCTCGAGTGAACAACCAGGAACCGTGGAACATCCAGACGACACGAAGAACTGACGAAATCCAGACGAAGAACTTAGCAGACGAGGCACAGGAACAGGACACACACCGAGGAACAACCACAACGATCTGACAACATGAGAGGGAAATTACTGGGCATATAAAGGGAACTGAGATTGATGACAGCTGGAGACACTAATCAACACAACGAGTAACCACACCCACACAATTACATTCACACAGACACATCAGCATGAGACAGCCGATTCATGAACCGTGACAGTACCCCCCTCCCTAGGAACGCCTCCTGGCGTTCCCAGACAACCTTACCTGTCGATTGTAATCATCGATAAGGGAGTGATCCAGAATGTCTCTAGCAGGTACCCAACTTCTCTCCTCCGGACCGTAACCCTCCCAGTCCACCAAGTACTGAAATCCGCGTCCCCTCCGTCTCGAGTCCAGAATACGATGTACCAAATAAGTGGGTTCCCCATCTACGAGTCGCGGCGGGGGGGGAACCGGGGCAGGCGGATTAATGTGAGAATAAAACACGGGCTTGATTTTAGACACATGGAAGGCGGAGTGAATTCTCCTGTACGCAGGAGGAAGTTTGAGTCGGACCGTCACCGGACTAATAATTTTGGTGACAGGAAACGGGCCAATGAATTTGGGAGCTAACTTGTTAGACACGGAGCGGAGCGGAATATTCTTGGTAGAAAGCCACACTTTTTGACCCACGACATAAACGGGAGGCTTTGACCGGTGGCGGTCGGCCTTGGCCTTCATGCGCCGCCCTGCTTGGAGTAGAGTCTCACGGGCTCTAGTCCAAGTATGGCGACACCTCTGGACGAATGCGTGAGCGGAGGGGACCGCGACTTCGGATTCCAGACTAGGAAAAATTGGTGGCTGGTAACCTAAACTACACTCAAATGGCGAGAGGCCCGTGGATGACACTGGTAACGAATTGTGGGCGTACTCCACCATAGAAAGCTGTTGGCTCCAGGACGAAAGATTCTTGGCAACCAAACATCGCAACATTCTCTCAAGGTCCTGATTGGCTCGCTCAGACTGGCCATTGCTCTGGGGGTGATAGCCCGAGGACAGACTGACCGTGGCCCCCAGTAACTTACAAAATTCTCGCCAGAATTTGGACACGAATTGGGAACCTCTGTCAGAGACCACGTCCATCGGGAGGCCATGCAACCGAAAGACGTGATCTATGACTGTGACCGCTGTCTCCTTGGCTGAAGGTAATTTGGGCAAGGGGATGAAATGTGCCGCCTTCAAGAACCGGTCCACTACGGTTAAAACAACCGTCATGCCTCTGGAGGGCGGGAGGGCGGTGACAAAATCTAGAGCGATGTGGGACCAGGGTCTCGAAGGGACAGACAGCGGTCGAAGTAACCCATCTGGGGGCTGGTTAGATGTCTTACCAGTGGCACAAACTGAGCAAGCCAACACAAAATCGTGAATGTCGCGAGCCATTAATGGCCACCAGAATCGTTGTTTAACTAAAAAACTGGTTCGCGTCACTCCTGGATGACAAGCCACGTTGGAGCAATGACCCCATCGAATAACGTCGGACCGTAACCCCTCCGGAACAAACAAACGACCCGGTGGGCAACCAGGCGGAGGCGTTACCCCTTCTAGGGCTGTCTTGACCCTCGATTCGACCTCCCATACTAGAGTGGAGATGACAACCTTCTCAGGTAAAATACACTCGGGAGTCACCGGGCGTTCGGATGGATCAAAAATACGAGATAAAGAATCGGGTTTGATGTTTTTGGAACCCGGGCGGTACGAGAGAACAAAATCAAAACGTCCGAAAAAAAGAGCCCACCGAGCCTGCCTGGAGTTGAGTCTTTTAGCCGATCTGATGTACTCAAGATTCTTATGATCGGTCCAGACGATAAAGGGTACCCCCGAACCCTCTAACCAATGACGCCACTCCTCCAACGCTAACTTGACTGCCAACAACTCTCTGTTACCAATGTCATAATTACGTTCGGCAGGCGATAGTCGATGAGAGAAAAACGCGCAGGGATGCATCTTGTCGTCTGAGGAAGCGCGTTGTGAAAGCACTGCTCCTACTCCCACCTCTGACGCGTCGACCTCCACCACAAACTGACGTGTGGGATCAGGGGTGACAAGAATGGGAGCCGAAACGAAGCGACTCTTGAGGTTGTTGAACACTGCCTCGGCAGTGTTCGACCACCTGAACGTCGTTCTGGGGGAGGTCAAGGCAGTCAGAGGTGCGACTAGTTGGCTGAAATTGCGAATGAAACGCCGGTAAAAATTGGCGAACCCCAGAAACCGCTGTAGGGCCTTACGGGAATCTGGACTTGGCCAATCTACCACAGCCTTAACCTTGTCAGGATCCATGCGCACTCCCTCAGAAGAGATGATGTACCCTAGGAAAGGAACAGACTGTGCATGAAACGCGCATTTCTCCGCCTTGACAAAAAGCCCATTCTCTAACAACCTCTGGAGCACTCGTCTGACGTGTTGAACATGTTTCTGGAGAGACGAAGAAAAAATCAATATGTCATCCAGGTAAACATATATGAACTGATCTACCATGTCTCTCAACACGTCATTAACGAGTGCCTGGAAAACCGCTGGACTGTTGGAAAGCCCGAAGGGCATAACCAAATATTCAAAGTGTCCTCTAGGGGTATTAAAAGCGGTTTAATAAGCGGAACCCCGCCCCCGCAGGAGAAGAGGAAGGTTGGATGAACCCAGAGGCTAGAGAATCAGAAATATATTTCTCCATGGCCTCCCTCTCGGGAACAGAAAGAGAGTAAAGTTTGCCCTTAGGCGGAGATTTACCTGGCAGTAGATCTATTGCACAGTCATAGGAACGATGCGGAGGGAGAGAAGCAGCACAAGACTTACTGAACACCTCCTTCAGGTCGAGGTACTCCGCGGGCACGTTAGACAAATCCGCTGCCTCACTCTGAAACACAGAACCAGACACAGAGGGACAGGCAGACACTAAACAGGACTCATGACAGTGGTTACTCCATGTGGAAACAGTGTTAGTGCACCAGTCGACACGGGGGTTGTGTCTGGAAAGCCACGGGTGTCCCAAAACCACTGGTGCGGTGAGTCCATGAGCAGGAATGAGATAAGTTCTGTGTGATTGCCAGAAGTGATGAGGGTGATGTTTTCAGTAGAATGAGTAATCCGGGGAAGCTCTTGTCCATTGAGTGCGTTGACGGTAATCTGGTGCGAGAGGGGAGTGACGGGGATCTGAAGCTTAAGTGCAAGTTTGAAGTCCATGAAATTTCCCTCCGCTCCCGAATCCAATAGTGCGTTGGTGCAATGCGTCGATGTTCGCCATCTCAGTCTTACCGGGAGGAGGGTCGATGATGGTGATGAGGTCTTCTCGGCGGAGATCCCACCTGATAGTAGCCTCATACTTACTACCGGGCCTTGCTCCCTTACCGGGCAGGAGTGGATGAAGTGGCCCGCCCGGCCACAGTATAGGCAGAGTCCTTGGGATCTCCGCCTCTCCCTCTCCTCCCGGGAAAGCCGAGCTCTCCCCACCTGCATGGGCTCGTGGTCGAATGCGGGGCTGACCGCGCTCGCACCACCGGGCTGGTGGTCCTCCGTGCTGGACTGTGGATGGCTGGGACGCGTCAATCTGGTCACACGATTCAGTCGAGCGTCCACTCTCAGAGCTAGTTCCACCAGTCCGTTCAACGTCTCCGGTAAGTCCATCGCGTAAATTTCTCTCTGAACGCGGTCAGCCAGCCCATGCAGGAACCTATCCCACTGCGCCTCCTCGTTCCAACGGCACTCTGCGGCCAGGGTGCGGAACCGAATGGAAAAGTCCGCCACCGAGCCTTCTCCCTGTCGCAGTTCGGCGAGTAATCTGGCCGCCTCCTTACCCGCCACTGCACGATCGAAAACTCTCTTCATCTCTTCGGAGAGTGCCTGGAACGAGGTGCAGCAGTTGTCTCCGTTCTCCCACACCGCCGTTCCCCAAAGCGCTGCTTTCCCTGACAGCAGGGTTAATACAAATGCCACCCTTGCCTGTTCGCTCTGTAAAGTGCGTGGCTGTAAGGCAAAATGCATGGAACATTTCGTGAGGAACGCTCTGCAATATTCAGGCTCACCGGAATATCCCTCTGGTGGGGGTAGGTGTGGCTCCGATCCTTCCGCTGCTGCGGGCGCTGATGGTGGGGGAACGGTCGGCGTGGGGGGCGCAGTGGGACTCCGTAGAAGTTGTACTTGTTGGGTGAGCTCGGACACCTGCTTCACGAGTGCTTGCACCGCACGACCTGTGCCCGAGACGCTCTCCTCTTGTTGGTCCAAATGTGAGATACTGTGAGCGATGAAATCGTTGATCTGGGACGTGCTTGCTGCATCCATGATGTGGTCAGATCGTTCTGTGAGGAAATAACAGGAGGATGCAAAATGCAAGTAAAATCTCAGTTTATTTGTAAACGGTCAGATGAAGACACAGGTCGGGGACAAACACTCAGGTGGAAATGAAGCAGGGACGAGATGGCGATCCGGTGGTGGTGCGGTGAACAGCGTGCTCGAGTGAACAACCAGGAACCGTGGAACATCCAGACGACACGAAGAACTGACGAAATCCAGACGAAGAACTTAGCAGACGAGGCATAGGAACAGGACACACACCGAGGAACAACCACAACGATCTGACAACATGAGAGGGAAATTACTGGGCATATAAAGGGAACTGGGATTGATGACAGCTGGAGACACTAATCAACACAACGAGTAACCACACCCACACAATTACATTCACACAGACACATCAGCATGAGACAGCCGATTCATGAACCGTGACAGCGCCTAGCAATGATATACCTTTAGTGGTAGTATACCTTTAGTTAAGTTATACCTTAAGAGTCTTCGTACCGCGCTAAGAGACAATGTTATCGGAAAATGCAGCCCATATGCGTATGATGCGTAACGGAGATTCCAAAGCACTCTTCTTTGGTCAGAACCATGGAGAGCGATCGCGGATAGGTCCGTCCTATGCACCGAAACTTTTAACAATGCAACAAAAATTTTAAAAAGCATCAAGCTATTAAAATCTATTATGTATATGCACAGATAATATAACAGTAGGCTTTATTAGTCAATATTATTAATTAGGTTAAACCGAGATTGGATAACGGTTTTAATTTAATATTTTTAATTTAAGGCCCACCCACTATTGGTCTGGCTTATCCAAAACTGGAATCCCCCCCACCTCACTGTTCCTTATTTCCATTTCAGAAAGTTGACAGCCCTATTTGTGGTGTCCTCTTTTGGAGTGAGGTGTCCTTTATGGAGATAGATTAAACACGGTAGGCCTATGTGTTGTTGTGAACTCATCCTCCTTCTCTTTGCAAATGGCTCAGTTAAATACACATAAAACAAAACTAACTTGCACTCTGTTTACAGATGACATTGAGAATGAGACAGTGGCGAAAACGCCAAATTGAACTGGAACAAATTCTGGCTGATTCTGACAGCGATAACTCGGACAGTGTGCCTTCTTTTAGTGGTCACAGTGACACCAGAGAGGGTAAAAGGATCTTTGGTGAAGCTGTTTCTGGGACGTGTTGCGATGTCCATGTGACTCCCGACTTTGATTTTAACACAGACACTGAAGGGGACCGTTGGTCCACTGACTCTGAACATGCTGATGTGACCAGTAGCTTAAAGGATGACCTCAGACATTGGGCCTTAGACCACAACTTGACTCACAAAGCAATTAATAGTTTATTGATTATTTTGAGAAGGCAAGGCCACCAATTGCCTGCTGATTGTCGCACACTGCTTGCCACACCACAACGTAACACAACACAATCTAAATGTGGTGGGCAGTACAAATATTACGGCCTAGAAAAGGGGATCCGTCCTTATTTGAATCAGAGTCACAGTAATGATGTGCACCTTACTGTAAATATTGATGGCCTCCCCCTTTTCAAAAGCAGTGGTGTCCAATTCTGGCCAATACTGGCAAAGACTGGCCATTTCGATCCATTTATTGTTGCCATATTTTGTGGCCAAAGTAAGCCTAGTCCACTTGAGGACTATGTTGAAGATTTTCTTACCGAGTACAAGCATCTGAAAGACAGTGGGATAGTTTATGAAGGCCACACCTATACTGTTAATGTTGATGCTGTGATTTGTGACGCGCCAGCAAGGGCTTATCTTAAATGTATTAAGGGTCATACCTCCTATAATAGTTGCGAAAGATGTGTCATCACAGGAACTTCTGTTGAGAGAAGGATAGTTTTTGCTGATCAGGATTGCCCTTCGCGCACTGATGACTGTTTTTCTCGAGTTGAGTATAGGGATCACCAGAGAGCTTTCAGTCCATTCATTGATGCTGGAATTCCTTGTGTTTCCTCTTTTGTCTTGGATTCTATGCATATGGTCATCTTAGGAGTGGTTCGACGCCTTTTAATATACATGACTTGTGGCCCAAAACTCTGTCGTCTATCATTGAGACAAAAACATGCAATTTCTCAAAGTCTAATTGCTTTTAGAGGGAAGTTGCCAAGTGAATTTGCCAGGCAACCACGGGGTTTACTTGAGGTAGATAGGTGGAAAGCCACTGAGTTGCGTCAGTTTTTGCTCTACACTGGACCTGTGGTCTTAAAATCTGTCTTGTCCCCTGAACGATACAAACATTTCTTGTCCTTGTCGATCGCCATGTCTATAATGCTAGAGTCAGATGACCAAACTCGAAATGGCTATCTCCAATATGCTCATGAACTTATCAAACACTTTGTCACATGCTGTCCTAAATTGTATGGCAAGACGTTTCCTGTCTACAATGTACATGGACTAGTTCATCTTCATGAAGATGTCAGCCATTTCAACAGTTCCTTAAATGACATTTCCTGTTTTCCGTTTGAAAACCACTTACAACAACTAAAGAAACACGTCAGGAGTGGTAGAAGTCCCCTGGAACAGCTCACCAGACGTTTGTCGGAAATGGAACATACAAAAGTTAACAGGAACAAAATAAACTGTAACACAACTGTAACACACAAGAGAAGGGACCGTTGTTTTCTCTTGAGAGATGACACATTTGCTTTTGTTGAAGAGAAAAATGAAGAGGGTACCTTTGCTTGTGAAATCCTGCATCAGCGTCACACTTCCCCTTTATTCCATCAACCATGTAACTCAAAACTTATTAATGTAGTATGCATGTGAAATGGGAAGGCCAGGATGACAAAAAGAGTATTGCGTGAAGAGGATCTGTTCCGTAAGGTGGCCTGCCTTCCACAAACGTTTGGTTCTGTCCTCATACCCCTTCGCCATAGTCTGGAACACAAATATTAAAGGTTGAATTTGTTGTTCTCTTCTCTGTGATTCCTGCCACCTGCATGTCCTTTCTCACGGTCACTGCTCACTTGCCACAACATCCTTACAATGTAACCCTCAAACCCACTTGCACACATGTCCAAACCCTGTCAATCTCACTTCACTTGCTTTATTCACCAACTTAACCAAGTAGGTCACCAACTAAATCTTGTCACAAGGGGCGCTGCTAGAAATCTTGGGCCCCATGAAAGATTGCATGAGGTAGTGGTAGTGAAATTTTCACATGCAAGCAAACTAAATTCAAGTCTGTTTTTGGCTGGCTCTGAACACTTTTATTAACCTTTATATGTTAATGCCACTTACATGCAGCATACCTTTCTTTAGTATAAGTAACTTCAATCCAAATGGCCCTCAAATATTCAATATTAATAGCCCTCAAAGGGCCCCCAGTCAGTGCCAGGCACTTTGAATCGTCCTAACTCCCTAACTTAGTCAAGTCAAGTCATCTTCATTTATATAGCGCTTTTAACAATGTAGATTGTCTCAAAGCAGCTTTACAGAGATAAGCGTATAATTTAAGGTAACAGAGATTGTTTCGGCTTTACAGCAGAGTTAAGTTATTTCCATCTAAAGTTAGTTTTAATTGATTTGGTTCCGTCGCAATGATCATTTGTTATTAAATTAGGGGCCGCTAAGACGACACCATTCTCTCTACACAGACTTTAAACGCGAACCTGTGAGAAACGCTGATGGCGGTCACATGCGAATTTAGAATGGGTTCTATAGTTATGTGCGGCAGAATATACGCAGGTTTGGAATTCCCTACAAGCCAAGCCTAAACAAAATACTTGTCTTTCCTTATAAATTTTGATAAGGAATTTTATTTTATTTGTTGCTTTGGGGTAGGACCGCAGGACGAATTTTCCCGACAACGCCTTATCTGTAGAGTGGTAGTGGGATCCTCCATAGGGAGAGACTAGTTGGCACTTCAGCACTGCGTTGTCATCGGTCCAGGTGAAGGTCCTTCGTCAGATCTGGATACGGCCCGGATCCGGCAGGCTGCAGGAAAAACCTTGGGATAAACACAGACACTAAAATTAGCGTAGATGCCATTCTTCTCATGATGTAACGAGTACATCAGGATTTTTGGGAAGTGTTCCCGGTTCCGGCTGACCTAATCTATGCAGCATAACATTAAATTATAGAAGTCTATAATGTATTATGTGAAAGCTAGGTCAAAGAGATGTGTCTTTAATCTGGCTTTGAACTGACAGAGTGTGTCTGCTTCCCGTACAATGGTAGGAAGACTGTTCCAGAGTTTTGGTGCTAAATAGGAAAAGGATCTACCGCCAGCAGTGGATTTTGATATTCTAGGTATAATCAACTGGCCGGAATTTTGAGATCGTAATAGACGTGACGGACTATAATGCGTTAAGAGCTCGCTCAAGTACTGCGGAGCTAAACCATTCAGTGCTTTGTAAGTAATCAGCAATATTTTAAAATTTATGCGATGTTTAATAGGGAGCCAATGCAGTTTTGACAGAACTGGGCTAATATGGTCATACTTCCTGGTTCTGGTAAGAACTCGAGCTGCTGCGTTTTGAACCAGCTGTAGTTTGTTTATTAAGCGTGCAGGGCAACCACCTAGTAGAGCATTACAATAATCTAGCCTTGAGGTCATGAACGCATGAACTAATTGTTCCGCATTTGTCAATGAGAGCATATGACGTAATTTAGATATATTTTTAAGATGGAAAAATGCAGTTTTACAGATACTAGACACGTGACTTTCAAATGAAAGATTGGTATCAAAGAGCACACCCAGGTTCCTAACCGACGACGAAGACTTAACAGAGCAGCCATCAAGTGTTAGACAGTATTCTAGGTTATTACGTGAGGAAGTTTTTTGTCCAATAATTAGAAACTCTGTTTTTTCAGAATTTAGAAGTAGGAAATTACAAGTCATCCAATTTTTTATATCCGCTATGCATTCCGTTAATTTTGTGAATTGATAAGTTTCGTTAGGTTTTGAAGAAATATAGAGCTGAGTATCATCGGCATAACAGTGAAAGCTAATGCCATGTTTCCTAATGATATCTCCTAAGGGTAGCATGTACAGAGTGAACAGCAGCGGTCCTAGTACTGAGCCTTGTGGTACGCCATACTGAACTTGTGATCGATGAGACATCTCATCATTTACTGCTACAAACTGATAACGGTCAGATAAGTATGATTTAAACCATGCTAGTGCATTTCCCGTAATGCCAACATAATGTTCTAATCTATTTAAAAGAACGTTGTGGTCGATGGTGTCAAACGCAGCACTAAGATCGAGTAACACTAATAGAGAGATACAACCACGATCGGATGATAAGAGCAAATCATTTGTGACTCTAACGAGAGCTGTTTCGGTACTATGGTACGGTCTAAATCCGGACTGGAAATCCTCGCAGATATCATTTCTTTCAAGAAAGGAACACAGTTGTGAGGATACTGCCTTTTCTAATATCTTTGACAGAAAAGGTAGATTCGAGATCGGCCTGTAATTGACTAATTCTGAAGGATTAAGTTGCGTTTTTTTAACAAGCGGTTTAATCAAAGCCAGCTTAAAGTTTTTTGGTACGTATCCTAGAGACAAAGACGAATTAATGATATTAAGAAGAGGATCTATGACCTCTGGAAGTATTTCTTTCAGTAGCTTAGTCGGTATAGGGTCTAACATACATGTTGTAGATTTAGATGATTTAATGAGTTTAGTAAATTCTTCCTCTCCTATAGCAACGAATGAATCAAATCTTTCCTCAAGGAGACTACAATGCACTGCCTGATGCGATACTGTAGTAGACGGTTGCATAGTTATAATTTTGTCTCTGATATTATCAATCTTATAAGTGAAGAAGTTCATAAAGTCATTACTGCTGTGTTGCTTGGAAACTTCGGTGCTTGAAGCTTTATTTTTCGTTAGTTTAGCCACCGTTTCAAATAAATACCTAGGATTATGTTTATTTTCTTCTAATAGGGTTGAAAAATAAGCAGATCTAGCAGCTTTTAAAGCCTCTCTGTAAGTAATCTCTCTGACAGTAACATGCATATGCTGTCTTTTCCAAGTCATGTATTCAAGGGCCATTTGGCGGTGTTACGACCCCTCTAAGATTTGTCTAGGAGCAAGAGGGGTAACACTAAAAATATGGCAAAATCAGTAAGAATAATAGGAGGCGGCAAGAAACAATGCAAAAACGCAAACTGCCAATGAAAGTGATTTATTATACAACAAAGAAAAGAAACCATTAAACTATAAAGTAGATTGACAAAAGTATAAATTATGAAAGCCACAACCAGTATGTACAAATTTACAATAAAGAGGAAAATAAACCAGAGAAAAGAAAACCTAAACAAATCAACCCAAAAGAAAGGAGACTCTAGTGACGCCAAAGAAAAGAAAGAAACAAAAACAAACAATTCTACCTCATTTAAACCTCTAACCTAACTAAAGAAAAGAAAAGAAAGTAATGAAATCTTCAGCGTCAAACGCCGTAAACTTCCCTACTCTCAGCTACCAAAACAAAACATACAATGGGTGGCGTTCACCTCTTACCTGGGGTTTCTATACACAGAGTTACCTAAATGTTGCACAATGGAAGTCGTACGACATCTTCCCTATCCTCCTTCCTCTTGGTAAAGAGTAAACATCAGAGAGCGTAAGCTCAGCAAATATCAAAAGAGCAACGCCATCCAAGTAAAAGAAAATCAAACAAAATAGTAAATCAAAAGGTAACAACAAAACAACAGATGTTGGCATAAGCAAATAACAAATAAAGCAAGTCAAAAAGCGAGTCAAAAACCTAGTACAATGACAGCAAAAACAGAACACAAAAGGCAGTCCATTCACTCCTTTCCAGCTTCCTTTTATCTGCCAGCGGGAACGTTACTGGCAGCGGATAGGCCGACGTCACATCTCTTAATGATGATTGACAGCCTCGTGAGCCAATCGGCAGTCAAGGAAGACGGCCTAAGAAATTGACAGGGAAAAGGAGAGAGAGCAGGAGAGAAAACAAACACAGGCACTCCCACAAGACACCTATGAACGTAACACTCCCACCCTTAAGAACAAACTCGTTTGTAAAAAAAAAAAACACAACAACTAGACTCTCGAAAGAGCATCAGCCAAGACATTCTCCGAACCCTTCTTATGTCTGATCTCGAGGTTGTAGTTCTGGACAATAAGAGCCCAACGCATCAACCGCTGATTGTGATTATACATTCGAGTTAAAAACACGAGAGGATTGTGATCTGTATATACCACAATCGGAAGACTACTAGAACCAAGATAAACCTCAAAGTGTTGTAATGAGAGTAACAAAGCAAGAGCTTCTTTTTCAATAGTTGAATAATTCAGCTGATGTTTATTAAACTTACGAGAGTAATAACTAATAGGATGTTCTATTCCATTGGCATCCTCCTGGATAAGAACCCCCCAGCACCCATGGCGCTTGCATCAACCTCCAACTTAAAATGCTGAGCCCAGTCAGGTGCCATTAAAACAGGTGCATTGCACATCAGAGTTTTAACTGAATCAAAAGCATGTTGACTCTCAACTGACCACTCGTAAGATTTAGATGGACTAAGCAGTGATGTAAGGGGACTCACAACGGTCGAGAAATTCTTACAGAAACCACGATAATAGCCTGCCATTCCCAAAAACCTCCTCAACTCTCTGCGCGTGGTAGGAATTGGGAATTCGGCTATGGCAGTTACCTTGGCCTCTACTGGTCGCACTTGGCCTTGACCAACCTCCTTACCAAGGTAAGTAACAGTTGCTTTGCCAAATTCACATTTTGCTAAATTAAGTGTCAAATTTGCTTTAGCAAGTCGCTCAAACACTGTTCTCAACAGGCTAATGTGTTCTGTCCAACTCAATGAATACAACACCAGATCATCAAGGTACGCGTTACAATTTGGTACATCATGTAAAACGATGTTAACGAGGCGCTGGAAAGTCGCTGGGGCATTTCTAAGCCCGAAAGCCATTGCCGTATATTGGAGGAAATTATCTGGAGTGACAAAGGCTGAAATCTCTGAAGCTTTTGAGGTGAGTGGAACTTGCCAATATCCTTTTAGCATATCAAGCTTTGTAACAAAACGTGCAGAACCGATGTTATCTATACAATCCTCCATCCGAGGTAACGGGTAACTGTCTGGCACAGTCACAGCATTTACCTTACGGTAATCTGTGCAAAATCTAAATGTGCCATCAGATTTGGGAACAAGTAGGCATGGAGAACTCCACGGACTGCAACTGGACTTGGCCAAACCATTTTCCAACAGATACTCTACCTCCTGACTCATAACAGATCTTTTCATTGAGTTTACACGGTAAGCATGTTGTTTAATAGGACGAGCTCCATTCACATCGATATCATGTTTCAGAACATTTGTTTGTGTAGGAACATCACCAAACAGACATTTAAAATCAGAAAGTAATTTTACAATGTCTATCCTCTGACCCACAGTCAAATGATTAAGATGTGAGTGAAGATCTTCTAAAATCTCGGAATTTGCCAACCTGACACCCTGCTGAAAAGCATGGCGATGCACCACACCATCCGTGTCCACCTCCACGATACCAGGAGATGACTTCCAGTCCATGGCTATCGCAACAGAAGAGACAGCGGGCCCTGCCGTCTGTTCCGCAACACTCGCCGTTGACGACTCTCTAGTATGATAAGCTTTTAACATGTTTAGATGACAAACACGGGTTTTTCGTTTTCGATCAGGTGTATACAACATATAATCAGTTTCACTCATTCTCTTTTTCACAACATAGGGACCAAAGAAACGAGCAGACAAAGATGATCCTGGGACAGGTAACAACACAAGCACTTCGTCACCAGGTTGGAAAGATCGCGCTACGGATTGTTTATCATATGTACTCTTCATATCTTTCTGAGCATTTGCAAGCCCTTCTCTAGCTAGCGACCAAGCAGTGTGAAGACGATCTCGAAACTGGCTCACATAATCCAGTACATTAGTGTCTGTATTCGAATTAGGTGCTAAAATTCGTTCTTTAAGAACTTTCAACGGGCCTCTAACTTGGTGTCCGAACACAAGTTCGGCTGGACTAAAACCAAGAGATTCTTGAATGGTCTCCCTAACAGCAAACAGAACTAAGGGAACTCCCTCATCCCAATCGTTAACAGTGTCCTGGCAATATTTCTTAAGCATCGACTTAAGGGTTTGGTGAAAACGCTCAAGTGCGCCCTGGCTCTGCGGATGGTACGCACTTGAGACTCGATGAGAAATTGCTAGTGATTCAAGTACTTGTTTAAAAAGTTTAGATAGAAAATTCGTACCTTGATCGGTTTGCACTACTTTCGGAAGTCCAAACGTGGAAAAGAATTTTACCAATGCCTTGCTGACTACAGGTGCAGTGATTTTTCGTAGAGGAATCGCCTCTGGAAATCTGGTGGCCACACACATGATAGTTAACAAAAACTGGTTACCAGACTTAGTTTTCGGTAGCGGACCGACACAGTCAACCATCACATGTTCAAACGGTTCTCCAATCGCAGGTATAGGAATCAAAGGAGCTGGCGGAATGCTCTGGTTTGGCTTTCCAACGATCTGACAGGTATGGCAAGTACGACAATAATGAGCAACATCTTTTTTTAGACCTGGCCAAAAGAAATGACTTAAAATCCTATTATATGTCTTGGTAACTCCCAAATGACCAGCAAGCTGGTGATCATGGGCTAAGAACAAAACATGTTGACGATAGGAAATCGGAACCACAATTTGATAAACCACATTCCAATCTGAATTCTCGTCAGCATGAGAACACCACTTCCTCATCAGTAAGTCCTCATCAATGAAGTAAGCAAACTTCTTATCCTTAACGACATCAAAAGAAACAGCAGACTTAAAAACAGTGACCAGTGTTTTATCCTCTTTCTGTGCAGCAATAATTTTCTCACGTGACACAGGTACTTTAAGTAACTCTGCATCAGACTCAACTACACCTTTGTTTTCTATTTTTGAACAATTTTTCTTTTCAAGACTCACATCCAGTAATGTGTCACCAGACAACAGTGGAAACATGAACGAGTTAGATAGATCAACTACATCACCTACTCTGCGCGACTGGGCGCGTGTGACGGCGCAGGCTGGAAAAACATCAAGGTAAGTTTCAGACAATCCTTCTAACTCGCAGAACCCATTTGGTTCCTCAACGACTTCAATAACAGGCATTACCTTCCCACCTGCCAGGTCATTTCCAAGGATAAAATCAACACCCTTCACAGGGAGTGAAGGACACACAGCAACTCTAACAAAACCAGTACACAGTTCGCTCTGTAGATGCACCTGATGCAGCGGGAATTTCACACAACCCATTTCAATTCCCTGCACGATCACACTAGAACCACAGGAAGTATTATCAGACAACTGTATTTTACCTGCCAAAATAAAAGATTGCATGGCACCAGTGTCCCTGAGTATTCTTATTTCTTCCTGGTCCTCCATTCTTCCAGACAGAGATATTAACCCTTTTGACACAAAGGGCCGATAACTCTCATCAATTCTCTCCTCAGTATTCATCGTAGCCGCAGATTTAAAAGCCTTCACAAACCCCACGCCCTTTGGTTGTGGCTGCTGCTTGCGCTTCAACGCCAAACAATCAGCAATCACATGCCCTTTCTTGTGACAGTAAAAACACTCACGCTCCTCTTTATTACGAGGTGGGCTAAATCTTGTACGTGACATTTGAGGTTGCGAGCTGTCAATCTGTAACTTTTCAGGACGTGCAGAGGCAAATACATTCTTGTGGGTTAAAACAAACTCATCTGAGAGTACAGCTGCGTGTGATAGGGTAGTTACCTTCTGTTCATTAAGATACACTACAATGCGGTCAGATAAACATCCTTTAAACTCCTCTAGCAACATCAACTCCCTTAAAGAGTCAAGATCACTCACTTTACTGGCGGTACACCATTTATCAAACAACACTCCTTTCTCCCTAGCAAATTCCACATGTGTTTGTGTAGGACTCTTTCTGTGTTTTCTAAATCGTTGCCTGTAAGCCTCTGGAACCAACTCATATGCTCGCAGGATAGCAGACTTCACAGACTCATATTTCAGACTCTCTTCTAGTGATAACGTAGCACAAACCTCTTGCGCTTTCCCAAATAATCTACATTGCAAAAGCAAAGACCAAACCTCCTTAGGCCAATGAAGAGAAGTGGCGATACGTTCAAACGCACTGAAATAAGAATCTATTTCTGTTTCTCTAAATTGAGGAACGAGTGCAATGTGTTTACTCACGTCAAAGGCATATGGGGTTAAACCAACGTGCGGCGGAGGAGAAGAAGCTGGAGCGATGTTCAACTGTCCAGCTGAGCTAGTAGCAACTCTTGATGCACCCAGCTCAAGCTCCCTCAGTTTCACCTGCTTCTCCGCCTCGATTTCCAACTTGCGCACCTCCAACTGCAAGTTCAGATCAGCTTGGCGCGCCTGGGCTCTCTCTTGCGCTTCATAATGCAAACGGGCAAGGCGGACTTTCAGTCGCATGCCTTCCCGTGAATCAACAGAACTGGGTGTAAACGGCTCAAACGGTGGTAAGCCGGCCTTGGCTTCGGCCTCCGCCTCCGCGTCAGCAACAGCTCCGCCACTCCGCTTGTCCTCCTCCCCAGACCAGAATTGCGCCAGAGCCCCATCATCCACGTTAACATCCATGCCAGTGTCAACAGCCCCTACGTTTGACGTAGGCAACACCTGCAACTCATTCAAACGCAAGATCAGAATTCGTTTTATTTCTTTTTTAAGAGCCTGTTTACTTACCACAATCTGAAAATGGTCTGCGATCTGCAACAAGTCCTGCTTCCTACACAAATTAATCTGCTCTACAGATGGACTGATAACAAAATCTTGCAAGTTAAACATTTCCATCATGAGTAACAAACCGATGAGCATCACACTACCACACTGCATAAGTAAGTCCTATAATGTCATAATACAACAACCAATGCAATGTCTCTTTCTTGCCACCAACACATCCACTAAAATTAGCATATCTATATATATTTTATTGGGGATTAATTTTATCCCGGACGAGCCCCCATTTAATGTTACGACCCCTCTAAGATTTGTCTAGGAGCAAGAGGGGTAACACTAAAAATATGGCAAAATCAGTAAGAATAATAGGAGGCGGCAAGAAACAATGCAAAAACGCAAACTGCCAATGAAAGTGATTTATTATACAACAAAGAAAAGAAACCATTAAACTATAAAGTAGATTGACAAAAGTATAAATTATGAAAGCCACAACCAGTATGTACAAATTTACAATAAAGAGGAAAATAAACCAGAGAAAAGAAAACCTAAACAAATCAACCCAAAAGAAAGGAGACTCTAGTGACGCCAAAGAAAAGAAAGAAACAAAAACAAACAATTCTACCTCATTTAAACCTCTAACCTAACTAAAGAAAAGAAAAGAAAGTAATGAAATCTTCAGCGTCAAACGCCGTAAACTTCCCTACTCTCAGCTACCAAAACAAAACATACAATGGGTGGCGTTCACCTCTTACCTGGGGTTTCTATACACAGAGTTACCTAAATGTTGCACAATGGAAGTCGTACGACATCTTCCCTATCCTCCTTCCTCTTGGTAAAGAGTAAACATCAGAGAGCGTAAGCTCAGCAAATATCAAAAGAGCAACGCCATCCAAGTAAAAGAAAATCAAACAAAATAGTAAATCAAAAGGTAACAACAAAACAACAGATGTTGGCATAAGCAAATAACAAATAAAGCAAGTCAAAAAGCGAGTCAAAAACCTAGTACAATGACAGCAAAAACAGAACACAAAAGGCAGTCCATTCACTCCTTTCCAGCTTCCTTTTATCTGCCAGCGGGAACGTTACTGGCAGCGGATAGGCCGACGTCACATCTCTTAATGATGATTGACAGCCTCGTGAGCCAATCGGCAGTCAAGGAAGACGGCCTAAGAAATTGACAGGGAAAAGGAGAGAGAGCAGGAGAGAAAACAAACACAGGCACTCCCACAAGACACCTATGAACGTAACAGGCGGGAAGGAGACCAGGAGGAAGAGGGAGTAATTCCTCACAACTGGATTAATACACACAAAAAAACTGTTAGATGGCCAAGCAGTTTAAGTGCCACAAAAACTGAAAAGGCTATTAAAGACAAACTTGAACCCAAGGATGACTGGATGACCTTTCCATTAATAAAAATAAAAATAACTTCAGGTAACTTTTCTTTTGATGAATAGAAATTTCTATTCATGGAAAATGGGGTGTTTTTTTTTTTTTAAAGGGGGTTTTGTAAGTTGAATTTTTCTATTTGTAGCTAAGCGGAGTGAATGCAATCACTACAATATAACCAGTCAGGCAGAGCAGGAGGAGGAGGTGGAAGAAGAAGAAGAGGTGGAGATTAGATCAACAAGGACCCGGCCTAAAAAGGGAATGCCAGAGGGTTTTGTTAGAAATGGTATGTTTATCATTCACAAATAATTCTGACATTAGGAATATAAAGTCTGTTGATGAATTGGGTGGTCAATGATTTTTGCAGAATCTACTGATTCAACTGTTGAGGATGTGAGCGTTAGGGGTAAGGTATTTCTATAATGCATTTTTAAATCCAGTCTCCAAATAAATATAATTATTTACATTATGCCATGGATATGCTTATTTTACTTTATGTTGACTCTCTATAGGCGTAAAGCTTCCTGACTACCCTACTGCACCAAAGAAGCTGCCGACCATTCAGGACAGCAGAATGTTACATAATGCATGAGAGTACTGATGACAATTTCTGAAGCATGTTAATGTTGTGTGTACAACATGATAAATACAGGCTGATTGTGGTGTTTTTCAGACTCTGAAGATGAAGCCATGTCTGTCAGTAATTGTGCATCTTTCAATATTCTTTTTTTTTTTTTTTTTGTCTCTCCTGCAAACACAGCACTTCAGCAAAGAGACCCATTAACACCCAGTGAGTATTCATCTCATCACACTTTAAACTGTATGTTTTTTTATTTTTATTTATCAGGCCTAGTGAAATGTAAAAACATTCCTTGCATTTTTCGGGGTCTCGTGATGCAGCAAGAGGTTGTACCAGGGAAGACTATCGCTCCAGGTAAAGGACTCCGGATAAGAATATTTGTATTAATCCCAAAGGAAATTTTGTCACAAAAAGCAATCTCTAAAGTGTGTAAAAAGTTGTATTAAGATTTTATTAAAAATTATTAGAAATGATAAAAAATGAGTAGGAAGAAAAGGGAAAAAGTTCAGACTAACAATCTTCTGTTGCAGCAGTGTATCAGAGAAGTGAAAATTAGTGTAATTTGATGGTGTGAAGTACTTGCTGTTTCTCACAGATGAACATTTTGGAGTGATTAGTCTTTCACTGAAAGTGCTCCAGTGTTCACCCAGTTTATTATTCAGGGGGTGAAGATAATTATTTAGAATACTAAAAAGGCACAGTGTCAGTCATGAAATTGCCAAGTGATAAAAATAATTTAAAATAATACTACTGTAGGTCCAGTGGTGGATCCAGCGTGAGCAGAAGTGTCAGATCATGGCACAGCGATGAAGCAAGACACACGGTGAGATCCAGAAGTGGGGGGTCGCGCCACAGTGGTGAAGCAAGACACACTGTGAGATCCAGAAGTGGGGGGTCGCGCCACAGTGGTGAAGCAAGACACACGGTGAGATCCAGAAGTGGGGGGTCGCGCCACAGTGGTGAAGCAAGACACACGGTGAGATCCAAGAGTGGGGGTTTGAGGCACAGCGGTGAAGCAAGACACACGGTGAGATCCAGAAGTGGGGGGTCGCGCCACAGTGGTGAAGCAAGACACACTGTGAGATCCAGAAGTGGGGGGTCGCGCCACAGTGGTGAAGCAAGACACACGGTGAGATCCAGAAGTGGGGGGTCGCGCCACAGTGGTGAAGCAAGACACACGGTGAGATCCAGAAGTGGGGGGTCGCGCCACAGTGGTGAAGCAAGACACACGGTGAGATCCAGAAGTGGGGGGTCACGCCACAGTGGTGAAGCAAGACACACGGTGAGATCCAGAAGTGGGGGGTCGCGCCACAGTGGTGAAGCAAGACACACTGTGAGATCCAGAAGTGGGGGTTCGAGGCACAGCGGTGAAGCAAGACACACTGTGAGATCCAGAAGTGGGGGTTCGAGGCACAGCGGTGAAGCAAGACACACTGTGAGATCCAGAAGTGGGGGTTCGAGGCACAGCGGTGAAGCAAGACACACTGTGAGATCCAGAAGTGGGGGGTCGCGCCACAGTGGTGAAGCAAGACACACTGTGAGATCCAGAAGTAGGGGTTCGAGGCACAGCGGTGAAGCAAGACACACTGTGAGATCCAGAAGTGGGGGTTCGAGGCACTGCTGTGAAGCAAGACACACTGTGAGATCCAGAAGTGGGGGGTCGCGCCACAGTGGTGAAGCAAGACACACTGTGAGATCCAGAAGTGGGGGGTCGCGCCACAGTGGTGAAGCAAGACACACAGTGAGATCCAGAAGTGGGGGGTCGCGCCACAGTGGTGAAGCAAGACACACTGTGAGATCCAGAAGTGGGGGGTCGCGCCACAGTGGTGAAGCAAGACACACTGTGAGATCCAGAAGTGGGGGTTCGAGGCACAGCGGTGAAGCAAGACACACTGTGAGATCCAGAAGTGGGGGGTCGCGCCACAGTGGTGAAGCAAGACACACTGTGAGATCCAGAAGTGGGGGTTCAAGGCACAGCTGTGAAGCAAGACACACTGTGAGATCCAGAAGTGGGGGTTCGAGGCACAGCGGTGAAGCAAGACACACGGTGAGATCCAGAAGTGGGGGTTCGAGGCACAGCGGTGAAGCAAGACACACTGTGAGATCCAGGAATGATCACAGCACACATCACGGAATAAGATCAACAGCAACCCCACCACCCCTTGGCAGGCCAAGGCATGGTGAGTTCTATTTCTGAAGTGCAAGATGAGTAGTGCAGTGAGTAGTACGTGTACTCATTATTGTTAGAATATAACCCATTTTTGGGGGGTTGTAAGGCGGCCCCAATATCTTGAAAATGTTGTGACGTAGTAATTGCTGAATCAGACTTTCTGTGGTGCAGATGCAGTGACCAACAGAAGATGGACTTTCCCATTGCCTTGGAGTGGTAGGTTATCGATGTGTGACAGTGTCAGGACACTGAGAAAGAGTGTTGTGATTACTGGCTTCTAACATGTCAGGTCATATTAGTTTGAAACGTCTAAGGAGATATCACCTTTTTATCAGACCACCACGTTTTCAAGAACAAATCATCTTACAGTAAATAACATTTAACATTTAGTTGCAAACCCTTGCTTGCAACTGTCTTATGCCAGTGACCCATTAACATCACAAAACATAATGTTGGTCATAAAAATGCAAACTGTATTGGTAAAACTCAAGGCTAAAATAAACCCTAGTCATGCAGCACTATTTAATGTTCTAACAATCAACCTAAAAGTAAACGTGGGCAACGAGAACCACCTGTCAGTCACATGTTCCCATACAAGGGGTGATATAAGTTGTTTAACAGATCTAGATGTACTGTAAATACCAGGAAATGAAAGCTGACATTCACATCTTTAGTCTCACATTCGTATTTTTTTCTAAAATCCAAATGTCTTCAATGTACAACAAAAATAAATAAATTTGCCTTGCTGTTCCCATAACTTTGGAGATGACTGTAATGATTGTGATCTTCATTTGTGTTTATTGATTTCAGTGTACCAGAAAAAAGTCCTAGACATACTCGCTGACATAAGAACTTGCTTAAAGCAAAGCCAACCTGCCAGTTCACCAGTAAACATCGAAAGGATGGAGACTTTGGAGGACTTTGACCGTGAAGAGGAATGTCTCCATGATGCGGAGGCCTATGATGCTTTGGTAGTTGTATAAGTATGGAAGTAAAAGATAACTAGCTTTATACAATACAATGCACTCACTCATTGTTAGGTTATTTTGGGGAGGGCCAGTCAACCTTATTGACTTATGAAGTTATTCTAACAGGTGTTGCAAATATCAAAAGTTGGTGGAAAGACCACCAAGGACTGTGTCTACAAAGCCCTTGACAGGTACGTTAGTACAGTATGGATTTTCTGTAATGTCCAGGTGCTTTATGTTTTTCAATGTCTGAATCACAATCAGCTTCATTGGCCATCCATGCATTGGTGCATGCATGCAGGAGCACCTTATTGGCTACCGAGACAGAGGATAGGAAATTACCTGGTTTTGACCCCTGAATTAAGCGGCCAATTTCAGCCCGTTTAGGCTGTTTGCTAGCCTAGCACAGCCCATAGAAGAGGGAGGGGGGGGGAGGGGGTGTTATTAATATAACTGTCTCCAGTTATATTAATATCTCTATGGCGTAAACCCCCCTGACTGACATGACTGTGTGTATGCAGAATACTATTTGTGTATGTGTTTGTGGCCACAGAACATACTTTCTCCTATTGATTTCTTATTGTAAATTCTTTTCCTTTAGACTCTTCTCTAATGCCGTAATGGCATCTTTTAATATGAAGGGGAGGGGGCAAAAAGGCAAGAGGCCTTTTGGAAACACAAAAATATACAGAGCACTACAAGGTAAGGTCAGATAAAAAAAAAAAAATGAGGGACTTGATGTATGACTGCAGGGTGCCTTTGTATGATAGTAATTATGTGTGTTTTTGTACTTGTGCAGATGGAGTTATGAAGTTCGACCAAACTGCTACAGAGGACTCCATTAGAACTTTCACCTCAGAACACCTTAAACATGCACCACAAAGAAGTGGAGGTGGAGGGTTCACTCCACATAGTCACTGATCATGTACACACGCATATATATATATATATATATATATATGAAGAGTTCAGATGCAAAAGATTTTTATCAAGCTTGTATATTTAAGTTCAGTAATTCCACTTAAATGGCAATGAAGATTACCTATTAATTGTCATTTAAGTGAAATCACTGAACTTAAATATACAAGCTTGATAAAAATGATCATTCTAGAAGAAAATTTCAAATGGCACTTAGAGGCTTTTGCATCTGAACTCTTCATATATATATATATCACACACACACACACACACACACACACACAGCAGTCAGTTACTCAGACACTCAACATTTGCGTCTTGTTTTGCACAGATTCAGTTTAGCACTTGTGTGATAGTTGTGTTTAACTGAAATTGTACAGAGCATACAGTGATTTACAAAAAATAAAAAATAAAAATGAGTGGGGATTGAATTGATTTCTTAAACCTCTGTGCATAACTGTATGCCTATCCCTTTCCAGAGGGTGGAGGGCCTGTTTTCTGTACCAGTTAATTTTTCTGTAGCTTTGTTTGGCTCAGAGGCAGGTTTGAACTGGAAATGGATGGATTAGGCTAGGCTAGATTGGAATGTGTTTCCAGTTATGTGGTGGAAAGGAAAGCAATCAAATGAAGCAACAGAAAAATGAACGAACAGTTGAAATGAGACAAAAGGTTATGAACAGTGCAGTATAAAAGCACTGTCTGCACCTCTTGAGGTCCTCTGGACATTAGTACAGGACGTTTGTTGAACGACTAAATAAGATGTCGTTTGGCGTCACAGTCTGCACCTTTACGGTATCAAAATGGGACATCCACAATGACCACATTTGGAGTATAATTAGTCCTTATACAGAAATTCTATGGACGTTAATACAGGACGTTTGTTGGAAGACTAAATAAGACGTCGCTTGGCGTCACAGTCTGCACCTTTAAGGTATCAAAATGGGACGTCCACAATGATCACATTTGGAGTATAATTATCCCTTATGCAGAAATTCTATGGACGTTAATACAGGACGTTTGTTGGACGACTAAATAAGACGTCGTTTGGCGTCACAGTCTGCACCTTTAAGGTATCAAAATGGGACGTCCACAATGACCACATTTGGAGTATAATTAGCCCTTATACAGAAATTCTATGGACGTTAATACAGGACGTTTGTTGGACGACTAAATAAGGCGTCGTTTGGCGTCACAGTCTGCACCTTTAAGGTATCAAAATGGGACGTCCACAATGACCACATTTGGAGTACAATTAGCCCTTACACTGAGGTCCTCTGGTCGTTAGTACAGGACGATCATTAGACGACAAAAAAAGACGTCGTCTGGCGTTACAGTCTGCACCCATAGGGGATCAAAATGAGACGTCCACAACGACCATATCTGGAAGTCCTGTGGAAGTCGATACAGGAAGTTCGGTAGACGGCGGATAAATACGTTGATTGGCGTCACAGTCTGCACCCTCCTGATACCGACATAGGACGGACAAGCACACCGTTGAAACTACGTCATCTGGAGGTAACTTTGCGCAGGGGGTAATGAGAGCAGTCTCAGTACTATGGTACGGTCTAAATCCTGACTGGAAATCCTCGCAGATATAATTTCTTTCAAGAAAAGAACACAGTTGTATAGACACTGCTTTTTCTAATATCTTTGACAGAAAAGGTAGATTTGAGATCGGCCTGTAATTGACTAATTCTGTAGGATCAAGTTGCGGTTTTTTAACAAGCGGTTTAATCATAGCCAGCTTAAAGGTTTTTGGTACATATCCTAATGACAAAGATGAATTAATGATATTAAGAAGAGGATCTATGACCTCTGGAAGTATTTCTTTCAGTAGCTTAGTATAGGGTCTAACATACATGTTGTACATTTAGATGATTTAACGAGTTTAGTAAATTCTTCCTCGCCTATAGCAACGAACGAATCAAATTTTTCTTCAGGGAGACTACAATGCACTGCCTGATGCGATACTGTAGTAGACGGTTGCATAGTTATAATTTTCTCCCTGATATTATCAATCTTATAAGTGAAGAAGTTCATAAAGTCATTGCTGATGTTTTGCTTGGAAACCTCTGGGCTTGAAGCTTTCTTTTTCGTTAGTTTAGCCACCGTTTCAAATAAATACCTAGGATTATGTTTATTTTCTTTTAATAGGGTTGAAAATTAAGCAGATCTAGCAGCTTTTAAAGCCTCTCTGTATGCAATCGAGCTCTCTTTCCATGAAATGTGAAATAACTCTAGTTTTGTTTTCTTCCAGTTGCACTCCATTTTTCTGGCTGCTCTCTTAAGGGCCCAAGTGTGCTCGCTGTACCACGACGTTGGACTATTTTCTTTAATCTTCTTTAAGCGCAACGGAGCAACTGTGTCTAAAGTGCTGGAAAAGAGAGAGTTAAAAGTTTCTGTTGCAATATCGAGTTCTTCTAAGCTATCTGGGATGCTGAGATGATGAAACTGATCAGGAAGATTATTGATAAAGCAATCTTTAGTGGCAGAAGCGATAGGTCTAACATATTTGAAACACGGAGTCGGCATTGCAGCCTTGGCTAAATGAAGTTTACACGAGACTAGATAATGATCTGAGATGTCATCGCTCTGCTGCAGAATTTCAACGGCATCAACATCTATTCCATGTGTTAATATTAGATCTAGAGTATGATTACGACACTGAGTATGTCCTGACACGTGTTGTCCTAACTCCAATAGAGTTTACAATGTCTTTAAATGCCAATCCCAATGCATCTTTTTCATTATCGATGTGTATATTAAAATCACCAACAATTAGTACTTTATCTGCAGTCAATATTAATTCTGATAGAAAGTCAGCAAATTCTTTGATAAAATCTTTATGGTGCCCTGGTGGCCTGTATACAGTAGCCAGCACAAATCTCAAACGTGATTTAATCATTAATACTATATATTTTTACATTAAGTACTAACACTTCAAAAGAATTATATTTAAAACTTGATTTCTTAGAGGTTTTGAAAATATTACTATAAATTACAGCAACTCCTCCCCCTTTGCGTTTCAGACGAGGCTCATGTTTATAACAGTAATCTTGCGGGGTGGACTCATTTAAAGTAATGTAATCATTTGATTTTAGCCAGGTTTCTGTCAAACACAGCACATCTAGGTTATTATCTGAAATCATATCATTAACAATGAGTGTTTTTGAAGTAAGCGATCGAATATTCAGCAACCCAAGCTTTAGCATTTGCTCATCTGTATTATATCTGTTTTTTATTTGTTGAACATCAATTAAATTTTTAACCTTGGATGGGTTTAAACGTTTTTTGGATTTCCAACTTCGGGGAACAGACACAGTCTCTATATGATGATAGCTAGGTGAAAGAGGCTCTATGTGATGGGATTTATCTGACCTGGGTGACGCGAAGGCCGCTAGCAGACGGTCGGTTTAGCCAGTCTGTCTGCTTCCTGACCTGAGCCCCAGATTGTCATGTTTGAGCTCTGTGCCATATTACTAGAGAGAAGAGCAGCACCATCCCAGGAGGGATGAATACCATCTCTTTTCAACAGGTCAGGTTTGCCCCAAAAACTTTTCCAATTGTCTATAAATTCTCTATTATTTTGCGGACACCACTTTGACAGCCAACCGTTAAGCGAACACAATCTACTAACTATCTCATCACTCCTGCGAACAGGAAGGGGGGCCAGAGCAAATTACAGTGCTTGACATCGTACTTGCGAGTTCAAACACCTCTTTAATATTAATTTTGGTGATCTCCGACTGGCGGAGTCGAACATCATTTGTGCCGATGTGAATAATGATCTTAGAGAATTTACGATTAGCATTAGCCAGCACTTTTAAATTTGCTTTGATGTCAGGCGCTCTGGCTCCCGGCAAACATGTGACTATGGTGGTTGGTCGGTGTCTCTATTTTCACGTTCCGTGTAATAGAATCGCCAATAACTAGGGCACAATCATTCTCAGTAGGTGTTTCACTGAGCGCGGCAAATCGATTTGTTATGGTAATCGGAACGGAAGAGTGGTTTTTTGATCCGCGACTAGAGCGATCCCTCACTGTCACCCATTTGCCCGGCTGCGCAGGCACTAATTCAGCTGGAACCGAATCATGTAAAGAGTTCACTATGCTAGGGGCATCCAAAATAGTATCTGAAGCTCTAGCACTCTTACTATACTCAATTAAAATTTGGATGTGTGTTTCTAGTTCTGAAATCTTCTCTGTCAGCCTAACTGTCTCCTTGCATTTATCACATATAAATCCTATATTGCCAACAGAGAAGGCTATGCTAAACATGTGACATGAAGTGCAGGTGACAATAACAGGACAAGATATTACTCACCGTGTTTGTTGAGTGATTCTTACTCACCTGAGCTTTTTATGAACTCAAAGGCGCGGGTGCGCGAGAGAAAATAAATAAATAAAAATAGCTGAGCGCACGGGTGGCGCGTTAACAGGCTAGCGAATTACTAGCGTGTTGTGTTAGTAGTAACGGAAGCTAGCGATGTAAGGTTAATCTGAGATGTTGTAGTAGTAGTATAAACAACTAGAAATTGTAGTAAATGATGGTTCAAAACAAGGAAATACGAGGCTAAGACGGAGCTTACAGCACCGAAGCAAACACACTCACAGCAGGCAGCAAGGCAGACAGGAGCAATCGATCAGCGTTAGATAGGACAGCTGGTTGTTGCACTGAAGGATAGAGGGCAACATAACAGCATAACACAGTCAGTGTGCACATTTAAAACATCTGTGTGTATAATGCAGTGCAAGTCGCCAAAGCGACCGAAACTGCATGAATATGCACAGTTCAAACACAATGGTCAGTTACGTTGAAGGGCAACATAACCGCATAACGCTTCAGTGTGTACACAGATGCAGATGATTTTATCTGCTGCCAGAGCCGGAATCGTACACGGGTCTCTGGCGCGAAAGCCTAATGTTCTGCCACTGAGCCACAGGGGGAGAACACCGCAAGTCGCTGTAGCGACAAACTGTGACTATGCTAGTATGCTAACTGTGATAGCTAGTTGCACTGAAGGATACAGGGCAACGTGATAGCATAGTTACATTAATGTGTACAAAACACAGCGTCAGAGGCATAGCGATATCGACTGTGAATACGTAGTTAACCAGAATAGCCAGTTGCACTGAGGATACAGGGCAATATATAACGGCATAAATCATAGACACATATCCATGTACATAACACAGCGTCAGTGGCATCGCACAACAACTGTGAATACACAGTAATCAGAGCAGCCAGTTGCACTGAAGGAAACAGGGCAATATATAGCGGCGTAATTGTAACGCATATCAGTGCGTAGTGTGTACACAGCGTCAGTTGCATCGCACAACAACTGTGAATACGTAGTAATCAGAATAGCCATTTGAACTGAAGGATACAGGGCAATATATAACAGCAAAAATCATAACACATAGTGTGTAGAGTGTACATAAACACAGCGTCAGTTGCATCGCACGACAACTGTGAATACGCACTGCGTAGTAATCAGAATAGCCATTTGCACTGAATGACACAGGGCAATATATATGGCATAAATCATTACACATAACAGTGTGTAGTGTGTACGTAAACACAGCGTCAGTTGCATTGCGCAACAACTGTGAATACGTAGTAATCAGAATAGCCAGTTGCACTGAAGGATACAGGGCAATATACAACAGCAACAATATATAGTTGCATAAATCCTAACACATAACAGTGTGTAGTGTGTACGTAACACAGCGTCCGTTGCATCACACAACAACTGTGACTACGTAGTAATCAGAATAGCCAGTTGCACTGAAGGATACAGGGCAAAATCGTGGCATAAGCATAACACACACATATAGTGTTCATAAACACAGCGTCCGTGGCATTGCACAACAACTGTGAATACATAGTTGAATCAGAATGGCCAGTTGCACTGAAGGATACCGGGCAATACATAACGGCACAAATCATAGCACATATTAGTGTGCAGTGTGTACATAAACACAGCGTCAGTGGCGTAGCGACAAGAACTGTGAATACGTAGTTAAATCAGAATGGCCAGTTGCACTGAAGGATACAGGGCAATATATAACGGCACAAATCATATCACATATTAGTGTGAGGTGTGTACATAAACACAGCGTCAGTTGCACCGCGCAACAACTGTGAATACGTACTGCATAGTAATCAGAATAGCCATTGCACTGAAGGATACAGGGCAATATACAATGGCAAAATTATAACACATAAGTGTGTAGTGTGTACATAAACACAGCGTCATTTGCGTTGCACAACAACTGTATGACGTCGTGGAAGACGGAGTCTTTCTTGAAGTAGCCTGTTCTTTAGAAGTTTTGGTGGAAGTCTGGCCGCAGCGGGACTTGAACAACCTCGTTTCCCTAGACTGGCTAGGAAGACTTTGAGTTGCCATAGAAACAGTGTTTGGGTGCAGGCGAGCGGGTTGTACAACGCGCTCATTGGCTGCTGCTGAGATACTGGGCTAAAGTATCCTTTAACGGAGCCTATCGCGTCGAGTCCTTCTAGCGAGCCCGCGAAGAGGACCGGAGTGGCAACGGGCAGCGTCAACTCGTCTTAGGGCGGGAGAGGGCCCACCAGCGGCCTGCTGGCGGCAGTGGGCCTCATCTCCGCTGATGACCGGGTTTATTCCCCTGAGGGCGCGCACTGTCCGGTACATGCCTGTAGTCCTTGAGTGCGGCCTCGGTTGATCTTTGTTAGGGTAGAGCGAGTCAATAGGACCCGCACATATCTGGCATGTAAGTTAGCAGCCATCGGATGCGGGGAGGGTACATGGTGAGTAACCTCTTTTGCAACTTCCACGATGACTTCAGATAAGACTTCTAGCGTGAAGAAAGAGAGTCTGACGTAATTGTCGCGCCCACGATATTTATACTGCCCGCGGACCGGTCAGCATTTGCATGTTCGCGTCAATTGGCCAGCTGTCTCCAGCTGGCGTTAGCCTATAAGATTTCAGTGAAAATGGAGAAGGAAGGAGTTCCCATATACGTCAGTGACGTAATGTCGAAGTGACCGCCTTGAAAGGGAACTCACGTCAGGTGGCGATGCGTGGGATTATGATCCGTGATTGGGACACGTATTTGTCACATGTCTGTCCTGTCTTGTGCTGCACATGGGTGTTTGTTGTTTTGTGACATGTGCTCTCCTGTCTATTGTCTAGCCCCTCCCATCTTGTTATCTAATTATTGGTTAATTTGTCCCACCTGTCCTTCTCGTTTCCCTCCTCTGTTTGTTCCCCTATTTAGCCTCCCTGTGTTTGTAGTCCTGTGCTGGTTCGTTGTCCGTGTTTCTTGTTTCCTGGAGTTCCTGAGTTTTTTGTGTTTGTGCCGTACCTGCATGTCACTAATAAACTACTCTGCATTTGTATCCTCGACTCTCGTTTACCATTCCGTGACAGTATTAGGAGAGAGGGTGATAAAAGCCATTCTGAATGAGAGAAGAGATCGCTGTCGGGGATTCAGAGGAATACAGGCAGTGGAGCAGAGAGTGTGAAAACTTCTAACAGTTCAAGTGGGTGAAGAGCTATATTCTTTGAATGAATAATGAGGATTGTGGAAAACACGCTGTGAGTTTGACGGAGCTTCGACTCCTCTCCTTATTGGCTTCTGATTATTACTGTGGCAACATTAAGTACCACCTTTGTAATTCCAAAGAGAAGATAAAGATTTGCCATTTCTACTGTGGAGGCTGAGTCATGTGTCTGAAAACTGGAAATGAACTAAAATGTCTTTCTGATTTCTTCGATGCCAGTGAACAACAATGTTAAACTGACTCGTGTGCAGCCCTTGCTTATTCGATCTATTGGAAATGAAATGACAGTTGGATGGTAAGAGGAATGCCTTGGGTGCACCGTGAGTCTGTTCAATTTTGCAGTCCAATTGTTTAAGTGAGCAAGAGTGAGTTCTTGCAGTGTTCTGGTGAATTTATGTGAGTGTGGATTTGTGGTTTTTGCTTTCCACTCCAAATCACCGCTGAGCACATCCTCCCATGCTGGGGCCGCTGAGCTATGTTGTTTAAATGACTCCATGTCTATCGAAGAGGTGTTATACAGAGAGGTTTCCCAGTGCTTGAGCCCTGTGAGTATACAGCTACGCTGGTGAAATAATATTAACCTCTTCCCTGCCTGAACCCTGTGAGTATACAGCTGCGCTGGTGAAATAATATTAATCCTCTTCTCTGCCTGAGCCCTGTGAGTGTACAGCTGCGCTGGTGAAATAATATTAATCCTCTTCTCTGCCTGAGCCCTGTGAGTGTACAGCTACGCTGGTGAAATATTAACCTCTTCCCTGCCTGAGCCCTGTGAGTGTACAGCTATGCTGGTGAAATATTAATCCTCTTCTCTGCCTGAGCCCTGTAAGTGTACAGCTACGCTGGTGAAATATTAACCTCTTCCCTGCCTGAGCCCTGTGAGTGTACAGCTACGCTGGTGAAATATTAATCATCTTCTCTGCCTGAGCCCTGTAAGTGTACAGCTACGCTGGTGAAATATTAACCTCTTCCCTGCCTGAGCCCTGTGAGTGTACAGCTATGCTGGTGAAATATTAATCCTCTTCTCTGCCTGAGCCCTGTGAGTGTACAGCTACGCTGGTGAAACATTATACCTCTTCTCTGTCTGAGAGGCGAGGAATCGTTATACGCTACCTGCTATCCACCTGGCCCTTGCTGCTCCACTGTGAAGATTTGCTGTCTGAGAGGCCAGCTGCCTAGAGTCCAACATCCACCGAAGAGGAATCGTTATACGCTACCTGCTATCCACCTGGCTTTTGCTGCTCCACTGTGAAGCTCTGCTGCCCGAGAACTTACCTGGTCCACGTTGTTAAGCTCGGCTGTCTGAACGGCCACCTGCCCAGAGTCCAACGTCCATTGAAGAGGAATCGTTATACGCTACCCGCCACCTACCTGACCCTCGTTGTTCCACTGTGAAGCTCTGCTGGTCGAGGACTTACTTGGTTCACTTTGTTCCGTTGTGAAGCTCTGCTGTCCGAGCGGCCATCTGTCTAGAGTCCAGCATCCGATGAAGAGGAACCATTACACGTTGCCTGCCCCTCTCACTTGAAGCCTAGAGAAGATACGACGATTGCCTCTTACATATTCTTGTTCTTAATCTAATAAAGATTAGAGATTCCTTTTATTCTTTTAACTTTGTTGTCCTGCTTTTCACTGGTTTGCTCCTTGAGGTGACACGTCCATTAGGGGTGGTGGTGGGTCGGCCACTCCGGCCTGTGACACTAATAACACTCGTGGCCATTTATGTGTTTAATCCACAATCCATCGAGACCAGCAAGAGATTCTGAGAACGACGCACGCGGACTGACAACAAGCGTTGCTGAGTTTAAAATACTTAGAAATTCATATAATTATTATTAATACATTCTCCATTAAAGTCATTTGTAGTTATTAGGAACTTTATATTGTATATAAAGCATGATTTAAATGTGAAGTTACAGAAGGCTGTTCTTCTGCTACTCCGAACAGAAGAAGAATCTGCCAGAAATTACAATCTTTTGAAGTAAAAACAAGTTTTGAGAAAGGTTTATTGAAAATGAATATGTTTCTGAAAGTTTTCCCCCATTTCCTCTTCAGTTTTAGGCTGTTGTTTTTGTGATGTGAAATCGAAAGTATTTTTGAAGCAGACATTTACAGTAGACAGACAGATGAAGCCTGACGTCAATGACCAACAATCTGCTGTTATTAAACTGAATATCTCAGTTCAAATATAGCAATTATGGTTAGCAGTTATACAGTATGTCTATTATAATTCTGCTTACTTTTACTCAATCAGTTATTTTAGGATCATTTAAAAGTAATGAAATCAATCATCATTGTGAACTTGAAGTAATGATTAAATGACAAACGATTCAACAATTAATAAAGATTGGGTAAATATGATTGTAAAATTATATTAAACTGTAATAGAGAATATAACAAATCAGCTTCAATTTTTCCCACTCAAAGTTTTAAACACAATTTCTGTTCCCCAATGAATTAATATTTAGAATCAGTTAAACTCATTAAACAATCAGAAATGATTAAGACCATTCGGTTATTTTACATGGCAATATATTTGTCTGTAACTCACTTTATTTTATAGATTGTTTTTGCTGTTGCTGTTGTTGATGATAACTCAGCATTCTTCATTATTGTCTTGAATAAGATGTTCTTCATCTGTGTAAAATGGTGTCATTTCCAGGTGATGCTGAAGGATTGAGTGTTTTCAGAAACCAGTGCTGATCAGTTTTCAGTATCAGTTTAGCTGCAGTATGTCAGAGGAAAGAGGAAAGGACTCTCTCTCTCAGAGGAGTCTCTCAGAGAAACACAGGTAAGACTGCGTCTGTTTTCATCAGTTTAAACTCCACTGGACTTTGTGTTTCCCTGTCAATAACACAACTTTAAGCATATTTGCACATGCTTTGCACAATTTCTATTTTTAACTTCTTAAATTAACTGTCTATAAAGCCCTGTTTGCTCTATAGAAAACATCACCGTTAATAATTTGTTAATAACCTTCTAGACGCTGAATTAATCCAAATAAATGACTTCAGTTTTTAGATCATACAATTATTGACAGACATTAGGAAACAACTATACACTTAATTTAATTCAAGTATGCTAACACAACTGTTTCACACAGACATTTCTGCTCTCTATTTCTGTCAATAAACAAAAACTTGAAATGTTCTCATAAATTAGAGTGAAGTATTTTTTAACATATTAAATATCTCTCATATATATTAAATAAATCGTTAAACTAATGTGAGCCAGTAAAATAAAATAGTAGTTAACTATATAACAGTAAATTGTGTGAGTGTGTGTATTTCTGTGGAGGATTAGATTAAGACACAGATGTGTTTCACACACAGTTAATCCTCCTTTACTAAAGTGTTTTCTCTCTGTTCTTTGTATCATCAGTGTAAGATCAGGCTCACATGTGTCCAGCTCTGTGTCTCTGAAGAGTGATCGGTCTAAAGATAGAGGACCAAACTTCAGTGAGAAAACACCATCATCTAATAAAAGGTATTTCATAAGTTTCTAATTTTTTGTCACACGTTGTCTGTGTTTAAAAGTTGTATCAGTGAATATCAATCATGAAACATTTTTAGATCCAATATTTATCATTATTTATCATTGAATCATTTATCATGATATTTATCATTGAATACTCTGATAAATATTTGATCTATTAAATATTTATCAGAGTATTCACAGCAAATGCTTTTTCTCTTTCTGTGAAATTTTGGCTGGAAAATCAGTATTTCTTTCATTTATTTGATTACAGGCTTCAATATGAGACATTAGACTCAGACGTTCAGACTCACAGGAACCATGAGAATTTCAAAGACAATCTTCTAGGAATCTTCCAAGTAGGAAAACACATTTTTATAAATGTTTAATATTCTAACAAAGAAATATGTTATTGAACAAAGACATTTTATTTAATTCCTCCAGATCCATTTTTTCCTTTGAAGCACTTATATATTTTTTATTTTTCTATTTGTTAAAAATATCAGCTGGTTAACATGTTAGTCTTTTAACTGGATTTTTTTTATAGATATTATAGTTATTGAATAAATTGTGTTGACAAAATGTAGATGTACAATTTGGTTTAAATTGTGTCTTTTCTCTTACTTTTGTTTGTAGGATCTTGAGTGCAAAATAATCACGTTTCTGAAGAATGAGCTGGAGAAGTTTAAGAAAATATTACAAAAAGAGAACACAGAACACTTTGTGAAGGACTTTATTGAGAACAGATCCAGTATCAAAGAATCAGCTCTTGATCTCACACTACATTACCTGAGAGAGATGAAGCAAGATGAAGATGCTGACGCTCTAGAAGGTAAGAGACTCATGATCATCTCTCTGATTGTCTCTTATAAATGTAGGAGAGAAAATGAAGACTAAAACGGTCTATTTTCTGTTCCTGTGTTTAGATGAGCTGCTCTTCATTCCTCAGCTGAAATGTGGCCTAAAGAAGAAGTATCAATGTGTGTTTGAAGGAATTGCGAAGCAAGGTGACTCCACACTTCTGAATAACATCTACACAGATCTCTATATCACTCAGGGTGGCAGTGAACAGGTCAATACTGAACATGAGGTGAGACAGATTGAAGTTGCTTCCAGGCGTCATGAAGCACAAGAGAAACAGGTTGAATGCACAAATTTGTTTAAAGCACCTGAACAAGACAAGAAGATCCGAACTGTACTGACAAAAGGAGTCGCTGGCATCGGGAAATCAGTCTCTGTGCAAAAGTTTGTTCTGGACTGGGCTGAAGGAAAAGAAAATCAAGATATCAGCTTCATATTTCCTCTTCCATTCAGAGAGATGAACTTAAAGGAGAAAGAAAAACTGAGTTTGATGAACCTTGTAACTAAATTTTTCCCAGAGACAAAAGGACTGAACCTTACAAGAAGGAATCAGTTCAAAGTGCTGTTCATCCTTGATGGACTGGACGAATGTCGCCTTCCTCTGAAGTTTGATCATAATGAGACGTGGCGTGATGTTTCGTCACCAGCCTCTCTGGATGTTCTCCTAACGAACCTCATGAAGGGAAATCTGCTTCCTTCTGCTCTCATCTGGATCACCACCAGACCAGCAGCTGCCAGTAAGATTCCTCCTGACTGTATCGACCGGCTGACAGAGATACGAGGATTCAGTGACGCACAAAAGCAAGAGTACTTCAAAAAAAGATTCACAGATGAGAATCAGGCCAACACAATCCTAGATCACATTAAACAATCAAAGAGTCTCTTTATCATGTGCCACATCCCAGTCTTCTGCTGGATTTCAGCCACGGTTCTCCAGAACATTCTGGAGGAGGAAATAAATAATGATGTGAAAAACACTCAGGCTGATGAGATCTCTAAAACACTGCAGGAATCAAACACTGAAGACACTCCCAAGACTCTGACACAAATGTACACACACTTTCTCCGCTTCCAGATCCAGCAGAGCCGCCGAAAGTATGATGGAGAATACGCACCAGATGTTTCCTGGGATAAAGATGCCATCCTTTCACTGGGGAAACTGGCATTTCATCAGCTGGAAAGAAACAACCTGATCTTCTATGACACAGACCTGGAAGCCTGTGGTATTGACGTCTATAAGGCATCAGTGTACTCAGGCATGTGTACCCAGATCTTTAAGGAGGAAACAGGGATCGTTCTTGGTACCATGTACTGCTTTGTTCACTTGAGCATTCAAGAGTTTATTGCAGCCCTTTATGCACATCTGTTTCTAGACATCAACAAGACAAGTGTGTTTGATCATGAGTCTACAGAACAGGAAAACAGAAATGAAACCATGATTGATTTGCTCAAGACTGCAGTGGACAAGGCGCTCGAGAGTGACAATGGACACCTGGACCTTTTCCTTCGCTTCCTCCTCGGTCTGTCGCTCCAGTCCAATCGAGGACTCTTACGAGGTCTGTTGACACAGCAAGACGGCAATGACCAGAGCAACAAGGAAATAGTTCAGTACATCAAGCAGAAATTAGAAGATGATCTTCCTGCAGAGAGATCCATCAATCTGTTCTACTGTCTGAATGAACTGAACGACCAAACTCTGGTGAAAGAGATTCAGACCCACCTTAGCAAAGGAAGTCTCTCATCTGGTGACCTTTCACCTGCCCAGTGGTCTGCTTTAGCCTTTGTGTTGTTGACATCAGAGGAAGAGCTGGAGGAGTTTGAGCTTCAGAAATTCAAGAAATCAGACGAGTGTCTCATTAGATTATCGGCAGTCATCAAACCCTCCAGAAGAGCTCTGTAAGTCTTTTAATATATTTAGTTTTGCTCTCATCTGAATTTTTTTTTTTATCTACATTACTCTATAGTGATTCCTCATCATGGACATGAACTTATCCCTGTAAAGCCTGACATATGAAATAATAGTCAGATTTTTTGTGTGTGTGTGGAGACAGTTTATCAAACCTTTAGACAAAATATAAAAGACCATGTAAAAATGTTTGCATGTTTTGTATCAATATGATACACCAGACTGTTATGACTTATATAGAATTATATATTAGCACATACTCATACTTAAAAAAAAAGTACATATTTGATTCATATACCCAAACTGGGGGAAAGAATGTAATTTGGTACAGATGTTTTTTATATTGCTAAAATGAAAGATGAAATTCTGAAAGGTTATAATATAAAACATTAATATTTTTATAAAACAGGCTACCGTATTTTCCGCACTATAAGGCGCACCGGATTATAAGGCGCACCTTCAATGAATGGCCTATTTTAGAACTGTTTTCATATATAGGGCGCACCGGATTATAAGGCGCATATAGAATAGAAGATACTGCAGTCAAACGTTTGACTGGGTTTGCGTTATGCAGTGGTCACCAACCTTTTCAAGCCTAAGATCACATCCAAAGTCCAAATGTAAACCAAGATACCTTGTTTATACTCGACGCGTCCGCATGAGCGCGAAGTTAATAAAAAAAATAATATCCGTCTGCTCAGGCAGATTCGGGTTAACAGCGCGCGCGCCTCTGAATCCGAAGATGCATGACTTTGAGCCGAATCTGCCCGAGCAGACGGATATTAGTAGTACATCTCATCACACCGGCACCCAGTTTGCGCGTCTAAATCGGTTGTATGGTCTGGTGTTCAGTCTAAAACAAAACAGTTGCGTCAAGTATAAATGCCTCGTCTGTTTGGGGAGTTGCGCGCGCAGTCAGCGGAGGCTCGCGCTCCGGTGTCAGGCGAAAGTATAAACAAGGTTTAAGTCAGCGGTTGTTTAACAGACGTTAACATAAGGCGCCAGATCCATATATAAGGCGCTCCAGATTATAAGGCGCACTGTCGTTTTTTGAAAAAAATAAAGGCTTTTAAGTGCGCCTTATAGTGCGGAAAATACGGTACTTAAATAAAGTACATATACATTATCGGTTGTTACTGTATCTCCCAATAATTTCAAATTTTAAATGCTAAGTTTATGTAAAAAGTGTTTATGTAAAAAATTTACATGAATATGTGCATTTTAATTAGTGGTGCACGATATATCGGCCGCTGATATAAAATCGGCCAATATGGTCATTTTTTGACACATCGGTATCGTTCCGATGTCAAAATAGGGGCCGATGTGAACAGGCCGATGTATATTCCTGTGTATTTGACGTATGAAGTTGAAGATGAAGATGAAGTTGACGATGCTGACTCGCGATCTTCGCAGTAGTGAACGCGCCTGAGAGAAATGCACATTTCATACGGATGACATAAGCAGAGAACAGTCTGTTTTCTTTCGTTTTGAATTGTTCTGTTTAAAAGTACACATTTCAAGCTTTCTATATATTTGGTTTCGGTTCATTTATGAGACAAGCTCCAGGTTCACGCACTGGCGCCTCCGTGTCGTGATTAAATGTTTTCTATTTAATTCTTATTTTTTAAATCCAGGCAATTGGTTGATGAAACTTTGATCAAAATTAAGATACAATTAATACAAAACGAAATAAAATTTAAAGACAGGCTTTGTGCTTTCTGTTTGAGGTCGCTGTGAAAGTTTTAAAGCAGTCTTTTAGTGCCGCTTTCAGATCGCTCGCGTCCGTAACGGAGAACTGTCCCTTCCATAACATTTTTTTTTTTTTTTTTGTGAAATAAATTTCTAAATAAATGCGACTTATAGTCCAGTGCGACTTATATATGTTTTTTTTTCCTCTTCATGACGCATTTTTTGACTGATCGTTTTTTGACTCGTAGATATTCGAATACATTGCTTGATATTTGATACCCGTTCGAATTAGATTTTTCTCAAAAGTGTCAGCACGTTTGATCTGTGGATTAATGATAAGCGCGAGTCTGGAGAAACAGGCGTTTATTTATTCATTCTCAGTGTTGAGAAACATAGCCTTCATGTGTTACATTATTGTGTTAATAATAACTAAATTACCTAATTATGTTACATATTTATTTTGTATGAAAACTAGCGCGTTCGTTACCTATAGATTAAAAAGTACTGTTGTATCAGTGCTGCGCGAGCTCTCTCTCACAAACACGGACGCGCACACACAGAGAGAGAAGATAATTGTAAAATGAAAATTGATGGGCTAAGTTTAAATTTTGTTCTTGCTTGTTTTTTTTTTTCTGTCAAAATGTCAGAAAACATTTTGTATTATCCATCCGTGTTTTCATATGTCGGATTCGTCTAACTTATTCTTGATATTATTTTTAGAATAAGTGATTAGTTATGCTATTATTGGACTCCTGTCTATTCATTGTCAACTGTTTTCTATAAATATGTTTGTATTGGCTAACATTTATTCAGCTAATGCCTGTTTAAAATGTGCAATGTTCAAACGCAAAGACAGCACGTCACAAATAGAAGCCAAATATCATATTTGGATATTGGAATAATAAATTAGTTGCCTATCTTAATGTTCCTACGTTTTTTGTTGTTGTTGTTGTTTTTTTTATAATTCTTTTTATTTTTTTCTAGGGGTTTCTTCATTTTAGACAAGTTGACCAGCACACATTATATGCAGTGCAATATAATGCATGTGTGTCGTCGTGCATTATATTATAAAAATTTGTGTTTTGGAAAATAGCTCTTTATTTGATTATCATAAAAATGTGTTTTCTATACAGAGATATCGACATCTGTAAATATCGGTATCGGCCATAACAGCAATATTAATATCGGTTATCGGTATTGGCCACAATTTTCACATCGGTGCATCACTCATTTTAATGCATTATTAATATTAATTTTAATCAGTGTTTCATCAACAATTCACCTGGATTTAAAAAATAAGAAGCAAATATAGCCGACATCAGGACTTGGAGGCACCAGAGCGATCACTGGCATTGCCCGTGAACTGGAGCTCGTCTTATAAGTGAATCAGCCAGCAGCCATATCACCCTGTAGCCCAAGACTGGTTGCCCACTGAAGCTAAGCAGGGCTGAGCCTGGTTAGTACCTGGATGGGAGACCTCCTGAGAAAACCAGGTTGCTGCTGGAAGAGGTGTTAGTGAGGCCAGCAGGGGGTGCTCACCCTGTGGTCTGTGTGGGTCCTAACACCCCAGTGTAGTGACGGGGACACTATTCTGTCAAAGAGCACCGTCCTTCGGATGAGACGTTAAACTGAGGTCCTGACTCTCTGTGGTCATTAAAAATCCCATGGCACTTCTCGTAAAGAGTAGGGGTGTAACCCCGGTGTCCTGGCCACATTCCACCCATTGGCCCTTACCAATCATGGCCTCCTAATAATCCCCTTCCATTGAATTGGCTCTATCACTCTCTCTCCTCTCCACCTATAGCTGGTGTATGGTGAGCGCACTGGCACCGTTGTACTGTGGCTGCCGTCGCATCATCCAAGTGGATGCTACACACTGGTGGTGGTTGAGTAGAGATTCCCTGATATGATTGTAAAGCGCTTTGGGTGTACAGTAGTACATATGAAAGCGCTATATAAATGCCTCATTCTATTCTTCTATTCTATTCTAATCGAAACTCAGAGTAGTATAGGCTACTTGCCTCACAGACATGATGAAAAAAAATATATATAGAAAGCTTGAAATGTCTATATCAAACAAAACAATTCAAAATGAAAAGAAACAGTTGGCTATACTCTCTGCTTATGTAATCCATATCGTATGAAATGTGCATTTCTCTCTAGAGGCGCGTTCACTACTGCGAACATGTCAAGTCTGCATCGTCAATCGACACTGACACAGAAAACACAAGTTTATTAACCCTCTGGGGTCTGAGGTGTTTTTGGGGTCCTTGAGATGTTCTGACATGCCCTGACATTTGTGCTTTTTTCAGTTGCTTATAAACATTAAAGCAGGGCTCAGTAGTTTCAGGATTTCTTCGCTGTTTTCTCGCTTTTTGCTCGCAGTTTTCTCTCTTGAGCTCCCCCCACAGCTTCGGAATAGATATTTGACAGCACTGTTGTAAAAACTCGTTGGTGATTCTCAGACACCAGAAGCTAGTAGATCAACGACATCAAAGCAGATGGGACATTCTTTAAAACGTCTTCTTCATTCGGGTTCGAACAGCGTGAGGGAGCGCAATAATGACAGCATTTTAGCAGATTTCTTTTGGCCGTAAAGCAATTGTTTACATCGCGAGACCTGATATCACGCGATACTTCCTGACGCGGCGGCCGGCGACCCGCCGGCTCAAAGTTGCAAGTGCAGATTTTCCGCTCACGGGCACCAGGGGGGTGCGAAACGACCACCATTCAACCCAAAATAAGTAATATAACCATTCCATTGACTACGAAGCTGTTCAGTTAAGGTAAAAAAGTTACTTAGTTCACCTTTAATGGCAAAGGTATAATTACACTCTATTTAGCACAAACAGGGCTACCATAATATGTGAGCAACATGTATACATGTTTGTATTTTTGAAAGAATAATGTTTATGCATGGTTATTGAAAAAACTAAAAATGAAAGTTTCTGAAATAAGGCCACAAAACACATACTAAATATGTGTCCACAAGACTTCTGAATAATGCATTTTGTCTCCTAGAGTTTTTTCTTCAAAATGATGAAGAAAAAATCACCCTGCCTAATCATCCACATAAAACAATACATTGATTTAAATTTTGTAAGACACCTATCGAAAAAAGCGAGCCTATCGCGCCGGCGCGATTGTCGACCCCAGGGGGTTAATTAACAATTAAAATATCTGCTTGCTTTATTTGACACCTTCATAATCATTACTTTTGCCGGTTCTTTGTGACAGTTTTTTTTAGTGTGTAAGTGGCAGTGACGTCACCCACTGGTTACATGAACGCGTCACCACCTCATCATTAAGTCCGTGGCCAGGGGTTAGCCTTGCCTGCTGCGGCTCCGACTGATTTCCGACTCATATTACGGAAGACAATTTAAACTTACCATTGTTGATATTAGAGCTCCTTTGAGCTAAATAGCCTACTGCTGAAGACATTTCATTATTGAATAAATGAATGGCCAAATCCACTGAATTAAGGTTATTTGCTCTCAATAGTAAATTCATGACCATAATGATTAGGGGGGATGATGATTATACAAGAAGTTGCCATCTAAAGTATAAGCATAAAAAAGATTTGTTTTCTAGTTTATATAGCATTTATTAAATATTGATTAAAATAAATATAAAGTATATAATAAAAATATCGGCTTTACATCGGCCATCCTGCTCTCTAAGATATCGGCATCGGCCATCAAAAAAACAATATCGGTCGACCACTAATTGTCATCTATCTCACCTGTGTTCTGTTAATCAGTGTAATCTGTGTTTGTATTTAAGTTCCATTCTGTTCAGTCAGTCCTTGTCCGATCTCCGTTGTATTTAGTGTGTGTGAACCTTCTGCCCGTCTTCTATGTACCTGTATTATTTATATTGTGAGCAAAAGTTTGCATTGGAACTTTTGATTCTCCTTCGTCTTCTTCTGCCTGCACCACACCGTGACAGTTCCTCTGGATCTCCCAGTAATTAGACATTTTAAATGCTTATTTTTATCAGTAATTCTGTTGTTTAATGTAATAATAATGTAATGTAATATGTAGATTGAGAGATTTACAAATAAACATTTATCAAAAGCCAGATTTTATAACAAAAAGACATGTGTACATGTGAATGAAGGCATTTTTTTAATCATAGTGAAATGCCTTTAACTTGCCATACAAGTGTGAACTGTCTCATCTAATAGTGTCAGTGCAGTCAAGTCAATAATATTGTTGAATATTAAGTGTCTCCAACTAAGGAAGCCAGAGGCAACAGTGGCAAGAACCCAAACTCCATCAGGTGACAGAAATAGAGAAGAAATCCTATAGCTATAGCTATATATCCTATAGCCTTAACGCAAATATTTTTTTCAAACATGCTTAATTTTATCTAGGAAATTTGTCACTGAATAAAAAATACTAATGTACTGGAAATAGTATTTTTTGTAGATGAATGCTGTTTGAATGCATTGTATGATGTTTATGTAAAAAAAAAAGAATGGAAAATGTATTTAATATTTGTATATAGAAAATGTATTATATGTGTGCCATCTAATTCTGTGTTGTGATTTATTGTAGGCTAAATGATTGTAACTTAACAGAAAAAAGCTGTTCAGCTCTGGCTGCAGTTCTTGGATCAGATACCAATCTGAAAGAGCTGAACATGAACAATAATAATCTGCAGGATTCAGGAGTGAAGCTGCTCTGCACTGGACTGAAGAATATAAATTGTAAATTGGAGATACTGAGGTAAGTTGAGCCACATGAGTCACATGACTAAAGTAAGGTGCAATGACTGACGGGACGATCCCAGAGGCTAAATGTTATAAAAAAAAGTTTGCATTTCTTTGTATATAAGTAAGTTTGTCTTTGTTCTATTGTTGTTGTGTTTTTCATTCAAAATAATAATGAGCCACAAACTAAGCAATCCAAAGATCTTTTATTTATTTGTTACAATGTGGGTATAGCATATAATCCTTCTTATCAATTTTGTTAATAAAAGTCCAATGTTTAAAATAAGTGAATTTATCATTGTACTATTTTATGATTGATGTATTTTCATTAATACTAATGAACCACAAACTAAGCATTTGTTTTAAATTTAGGGGAAAACACTAAGACCTTCATTTATCAGTGTTACAATGGGGGTATACTATGCCATCTGTCCTATTTGATTTGTTCATAAAAGTTTGATGTTCAATATAAGCGTTTTTGTTTATAGTAATTTATAATTTAGTGATTTAATCGTTATTTGCATACCTAGTGTTGAGTCAGAATTCAGATGATTCTGTTAGAGCTGGTAAATCTGCCACAGAAAGGAGGGTGAGATCTAGTAGAAATCACTTATCTTAAGATTGTATATAACAGGATTAATGTATTTTAGTGCTTTTGAGGAAGCTGTTTGTCTTTGATTCTGCTTTCAGCTTTGCAGCTAGTCTCGACTAAACACTTCCTGTAGTTTATGAGTGTTTTACACCACTATTAAGGTATTTTGGTCCGTTTGTCTCACTCAGTGGCTTAAAAAGTGGGTATGCGCTATATGCGGCGCATAGGGGCGCAGCACCATGCGATGGTAAAATAAATAATTACAATTCTTTTTTTGGTATTTTCTATATGTAGCTGCTGTTGTGCATTTCTAAATCATTTCTGCATTTCCTCAATGTTATATAACATTTTAGAGGACTAACAGGCTAGAGTAGGCGCCCTCATAAGATTCCATCATAGAATTTTGACATTGAAGATGTCGCGAGCGTAATATTGCGAGGGGCGCCGTGAGCACTGAGCGAGCAGGTAGAAGTAGTGAATTGTCGTTGAAAAAGATGGATAAAGCAAAAAAAAACTGTCGAGGCTAAAGACATTTACATTTTACATTTAGTCATTTAGCAGACGCTTTTATCCAAAGCGACTTACAAATTAGGACTAAATAAAGCGAGTCATCATGAAGAGGCAAAAACAACAACAACGCAAGAAGTGCTCAGAATACAAAGTTCAGGCATTATTCAGAGTAGCATAAGTCTGATAAGTGATGTTTCAAAGGAATTTTTTTTTTTTTTTTTTTTTTTTTTATGAGGTTAAGTGCTCACGGAAGAGATGGGTTTTCAGCTGTTTTTTGAATGTTGCCAGTGATTCTGCATTCCGGATGAGGCCGGGGAGAGCGTTCCACCAGCATGGAGCTGTGAATGAGAATGTTCTGGAAAGTGATTTTGTGGCTCTCTGTGATGGAACCACGAGACGTCGCTCGTTGATCGATCGTAGGCGTCTGGTAGGGATGTAGACTCGTAGGAGTGAGTGAAAATAGTAGGGAGCTGAGCCTGTGATAGATCTGTAAGCAAGTGTCAATGCCTTGAATTTGATGCGAGCAGCGAGAGGTAGCCAGTGCAGAGAGATGAACAGAGGAGTGACGTGGGCCCTCTTGGGCTCGTTGAAGACAAGACGAGCTGCAGCATTTTGGATCATCTGTAGAGGTTTTGTTGCACATGCTGGAAGTCCGGCCAAAAGAGCATTACAGTAGTCAAGCCTAGAGATGACCAGGGCCTGGACGAGAAGTTGTGTTGCATGCTCAGTTAGGAAAGGCCTGATCTTCCTGATGTTGTGCAGTGCAAACCTGCATGATCGAGCTGTCTTTGAAATGTGATCTGTGAAGGACAGCTGGTCATCAAGCGTTACTCCGAGATTTCTGACCGACCTTGATGGGGTGATTGATGATGACTCTAGCTGGATGGTGAAGTCGTGTTGTATAGACGGATTGGCAGGGAGGATGAGAAGCTCAGTCTTTGCCAGGTTGAGCTGCAGGTGATGTTCCTTCATCCAAGTGGATGTTGGATCCATCTAAAGATAGATGTTAGGGGGATACATCTAAAGGGGATGATAGGGGAACATCTAAAGATAGATGTTAACAGACATTAGCGCTCTAAAGTTCTCTGAAGTGTGGCTGAAAAAGCCAAGTAAAATTGAAATAACCATTGAATCAAATTAAAATTGTATTCTTATCTGTGAAATAAGCATGTAACCCGTTTCAACTCCACCACTCAAAGAATTGTTAAATTGTTAGCCAAATTTGTTGCTTCATACCCCTCTGACACTGGGTAGTTGCGCCCCTGGTCTCCCTCATCCTTGCAAAGCTGCTTCAGCTCAGTGACATTTGTAGGCTTTCCAACATGAGCTGTGCTTCAAGTCCTTCCACAGCATTTTAATGGAATTGAAGTCTGGACTTTATTGGGCCATTCCCAAACTTTAATTTTCAAATTTTCCGACCATTTTCAGATCATAGACTTTCAGAGTTGTACAGTTTTAGTTAATTGCAATCTTGAAAGGGATGTTGATGTCTAACATATTAAAGTTCACTGAGCCTTTTGTTTGCCTCCATATTCAATTGTCAGTTTTTGCAACTGACTTTCAATACGAAGAATATGAAGAATAAAATCAAATTCAGTTTAAGGATTTATATTGTTCAGGTTTAACTGATTAATCAGCTGAATGTTTTCCTCTCTGTTCTAGACTCTCTAACTGCAGTGTGACAGAAGAAGGTTATAAAGCTCTGGCTTCAGCTCTGAGATCAAACCCTTCACACCTGATAGAGCTGGATCTCACAGGAAATTATCCTGGACAATCAGGAGTGAAGGAGCTCAATGATTTACTGCAGGATCCAGACTGTCAACTGAAGACACTGAGGTGAGACGAGATTAAATAATTAACTAAATTAGCTATATGCAGGCTAAATATTCATAACTAATATATTATTTTAGTTATATAATAAGCTGTACAATTTGTTGCATCAAAATGATCAAGATCAGATCAGATGCTGCAGGTTCTGTCATGATGATGATAACCGTCAACACAGTTTAGTTGTGATACGAGCTACAGATCAAATAGACATTATGGGTCAGTATATGTGTGCTGACATTCAGGAGTATACCTTGATAATTAACAATAATAGTTTTCCATCAAGCCCAGATTCACTGCATCTCTCTGCACCAGGTCTATGAGTCTCCAGATGTTCTCAAACATGCAGTTTCACAAGACAGTTTTTTCTCTGTGCTGACGTTTCTCACTCCTCCTGCTTTACAGAAAGATCTTAATTTCACACTCTGTATTCATACTGAAAATCATGATCTAGTGAGCTTTTGCCCTTCTGCTCTGTGAGACCTTTCTGTTCTTATGCTTATGTTTGCTTTAGGACTGAGTGTTGCTCTAGTTTCTTTTAAATATATATTTATTTGTGTATTTAAATGTTTAAAGAAAAATTTGACATCTAAATAACTAACTTAAGCTTGTCTTTAAAACAATAATTACGTTTTTTATCGTATCAATCATTTTTTGTAATGCAGTGGACATTTAGTTGATACCTGAATTGCCTCTTCTGCAGGTTTGTGAGTCCTGCTGCTGAGGAAGCCTGTCAGTATGTGAATAGAGTTGTGGGTATAAACCCGTTACTCCAGAGAGAGCTGAATCTGAGTGAACATGAACTAGGAGACACACGAGTGAATCAGATCGCTGCTCTACTGCAGGATAAACACTGTCAACTCAACACACTGACGTGAGTATTGCTCATTTATTTATTATATTACTTTTAAGCATATTTTCCCTCACACAGAGCCAGAATAATTTAAAGTAATAAAATTAAACAGTCAATTAAACTATTAAGCTGCAACCCCCCTTTTGAAAAATCCCCAGAATGTCACATGATTATGGCACTTTATCATGTGTTCCCTATATGGACTAGAGCTGCGTCCGAAATCGCGTACTATGGGAGTAGGTACTACATTTAAATTAGAACATACTTCGCGACTGTTAAAAAAGTATGCTCTATATAGTATGAATACGGGTAGTATGAATGGAGTCAGGACGTACTGGTATTACGGTTGGTATTGTCACGTAACATGCGCGGTCACATCAGCGCGGAAATTTAAAGAGCCCATTCCACTGACTGCACCAACTTAGAGCAATGTTTTTAGTTCTTCTTTCTGCTTTCGTCTGCGTTTTTACGTCGTTCATGCTCACAATTCAGAGGAGTCGTCGGTCAGCTGCTCGCAGATCACGCCTTTGTCAAGAGCTTTGGTGTAATTTCTCAAATAAGTTAAATATCATTTAGCCAATACATTTTACCTCAGAAAAAAAAACAACACACACACATAAACATGGATGGCAATATCACAAGCAGTGTGTGTGTGTATATATTTATATATATACATACATGTAGGGTAACACACTGAGATCAGATACAAAACACACATATACACACACACATTCATATACAGTGCTATGCATAAGTTTAGACACCCATACTAAAGTTGACTAAAAAGAGGAATAAAACATCATCTTTTGGAAACTGAACTTAATGCCTTAATTTAAAAAATTAGGAAAAATCCAACCTTTAAGGACACCAATTTTCTTTCTGAATGAATAATGCATCGTAAATAAATAAATGTTCTTCCTTAAAATACAGGGTGCATAAGTTTGGACACCCCTATGTTAAATTCCCATAGAGGCAGGCAGATTTTTATTTTTAAAGGCCAGTTACTTCATGGATCCAGGATACTATGCATCCTGATAAAGTTCCCTTGGCCTTTGGAATTAAAATAGCCCCACATCATCACATAGCCTTCACCATACCTAGAGATTGGCATGGTTTTATTTCAGTTAGCCTAATAGCTAGTTTGATTTGCATTGAGAGATGATCTTATGGAAAGTACCCCATCTCAATCTCTAGGTATGGTGAAGGCTATGTGATGATGTGGGGCTATTTTAATTCCAAAGGCCAAGGGAACTTTATCAGGATGCATAGTATCCCAAAAAAATTAAAATACTTAAAAATAAAAATCTGCCTGCCTCTATGGGAATTTAACATAGGGGTGTCCAAACTTATGCACCCTGTATTTTAAGGAAGAACATTTATTTATTTACGATACATTATTCATTCACAAAGAAAATTGGTGTCCTTAAAGGTTGGATTTTTCCTAATTTTTTAAATTAAGGCATTAAGTTAAATTTCCAAAAGATGATTTTTTATTCCTCTTTTTAGTCAACTTTAGCATGGGTGTCTAAACTTATGCATAGCACTGTACATGTGTATACATGAAGACTTCAGATGTAAAAGAAAAAAAAATTCTTCTAAAATGAGCATTTTTATCAAGCTTGTATATTTAGGTTCAGTAATTTCACTTTAATGACAATTAATAGGTCCTTTTCATTGCCATTAAAGTGAAATAACTGAACATAAACATACAAGCTTGATAAAAATGATCAAACTAGAAGAAAATTCTAGTTCTATATTTTAAAGATGGAGCTGACCTGGTGTCAGGCTTCCTGGGTGGGATGAAGTAGGAGGCGAACTCGAAGATGAAGTATTCCAAGGTTTTAATTCTCAAATATAACAGATACACAAAAAACAGGGAGCGTGTGCTCAGAACAGGAACCTAACATTAAACAAATACAAACAAAAGGGAGCATGTGCTCAGAACAATGAAAACCTAACATTCAACATTGACCGACAAGTGAAGACTGAAACACTCAGGGCTTAAATACAGGGGAGAACAGATCAGGGAAACAAGACACAGCTGACAAGACTAACGAGGAACCAGGTGATACAAATGAACTAATGAGGGTAACCATGGAAACCAAGGAGTGGCGGGAAAACAGAACAAAGGAAGACATGTGACCAGTGACAAAAACACTCAAACAGAACAGAACTGTGACATAATTCCCCCCTCCCGGTAGGCGCGTCCTCGCGCCGTAGACAGACCAACAAATAGGGTGGGAGGGTGGGCGCCCTGGAGGCTGACAAGGGCGTGGCTTGGCAGGACAGGGAGCCTCCAGGGCGGAGCTGGCAGTTCAGGTGACCAGGGCGAAGACAGCCTTTCAGGCGGCCATGGCGGAGAAGACCCCTTGGGTGGCCATGGCGGTGCGGACCCTTCGGGCGGCCATGGCGGTGCGGACCCTTCGGGCGGCCATGGCGGAGACAACCCCTCGGGCGGCCATGGCGGTGCGGACCCTTCGGGTGGCCCTGGCGGAGACGACCCCTCGGGTGGCCATGGCGGAGACGACCCCTCGGGTGGCCACGGCGGTAAAGACCCCTCGGGTGGCCATGGCGGAGAAGACCCTTCGGGTGGCCATGGCGGAGAAGACCCTTCAGGTGGCCACGGCGGTGAACACCCTTCAGGTGGCCATGGTGGTGAAGACCCTTCAGGTGGCCATGGTGGTGAAGACCCTTCAGGTGGCCATGGCGGAGCCCTATGGCCCCCCCCCAAAAAATACTTGGGAAAAGTCCCGGGTACTAGAGAGGGCTCGGTGCTGGGCAGATCCAGCGACGAGGGCTCGGTGCTGGGCAGATCCAGCGACGAGGGCTCGGTGCTGGGCAGATCCAGCGACGAGGGCTCGGTGCTGGGCAGATCCAGCGACGAGGGCTCGGTGCTGGGCAGATCCAGCGACGAGGGCTCGGTGCTGGGCAGATCCAGCGACGAGGGCTCGGTGCTGGGCAGATCCAGCGACGAGGGCTCGGTGCTGGGCAGATCCAGCGACGAGGGCTCGGTGCTGGGCAGATCCAGCGACGAGGGCTTTGTGCTGGGCAGATCCAGCGACGAGGGCTTTGTGCTGGGCAGATCCAGCGATGAGGGCTTTGTGCTGGGCAGATCCAGCGATGAGGGCTTTGTGCTGGACAGATCCAGCGACGAAGAGGGCTCTGAGCTGGGCGGAACCAGCGGCGAAGAGGGCTCTGAGCTGGGCGGGACCAGCGGCGAAGAGGGCTCTGAGCTGGGCGGGACCAGCGGCGAAGAGGGCTCTGAGCTGGGCGGGACCAGCGGCGAAGAGGGCTCTGAGCTGGGCGGGACCAGCGGCGAAGAGGGCTCTGAGCTGGGCGGAACCAGCGGCGAAGAGGGCTCTGAGCTGGGCGGAACCAGCGGCGAAGAGGGCTCTGAGCTGGGCGGGACCAGCGGCGAAGAGGGCTCTGAGCTGGGCGGAACCAGCGGCGAAGGGGGCTCTGAGCTGGGCGGGACCAGCGGCGAAGGGGGCTCTGAGCTGGGCGGGACCAGCGACGAAGGGGGCTCTGAGCTGGGCGGGACCAGTGGCGAAGGGGGCTCTGAGCTGGGCGGGACCAGCGGCGAAGGGGGCTCTGAGCTGGGCGGAACCAGCGGCGAAGAGGGCTCTGAGCTGGATGGAACCAGCGGTGAAGAGGGCTCTGAGCTGGGCGGAACCAGCGATGAAGAGGGCTTTGAGCTGGATGGGACCAGCGGCGAAGGAAGCTCTGAAAAAAGGTCAATTAAGTCCTTCTCGTCCGGACTCTGGCTGAGGACAGGAACAGGAGATACTGGGCGGAAAGTCTCTGGCTTGACGGGCACGACGCTGTCAGTCACAGGTGCAGCGGGCATAACGCTCACAGTCTCAGGGGCGGCGGGCATGACGCATACTGCCTTGGCTTCGGCAGATCTGGCGTGAAGTGCAGGCTCGGCTGGACTGGCGTGAAGTGCAGGCTCGGCTGGACTGGCGTGAAGTGCAGGTTCGGCTGGACTGGCGTGAAGTGCAGGCTCGGCTGGACTGGCGTGAAGTGCAGGCTCGACTGGACCGGCGTATTCAATGGCTTTTCTGACTGACATGAAGGCTGGGTCGAACATCTTCAAAGCCAGGTCTGCACTGTTCGACACCAGCTTACGAGCTCGGGGCCAGAGGATCCCCGCAATCAATCTCCCCATCTTTTCTTTTTTTTTTTTATGGTCGGTCAATCTGTCAGGCTTCCTGGGTGGGATGAAGTAGGAGGCGAACTCGAAGATGAAGTATTCCAAGGTTTTAATTCTCAAATATAACAGATACACAAAAAACAGGGAGCGTGTGCTCAGAACAGGAACCTAACATTAAACAAATACAAACAAAAGGGAGCATGTGCTCAGAACAATGAAAACCTAACATTCAACATTGACCGACAAGTGAAGACTGAAACACTCAGGGCTTAAATACAGGGGAGAACAGATCAGGGAAACAAGACACAGCTGACAAGACTAACGAGGAACCAGGTGATACAAATGAACTAATGAGGGTAACCATGGAAACCAAGGAGTGGCGGGAAAACAGAACAAAGGAAGACATGTGACCAGTGACAAAAACACTCAAACAGAACAGAACTGTGACACCTGGAGAGTTCAACGTTGGAGGATTTGAACTTGAAAAAACAGAGTGTACTGAGTAAGCCTACTGACATCTTTCCGCAGTTAAAACTACATTACTTCTTATGGTCATTCATGTTTATTTGATGCTATAAATTAACTAGAAGTAAGAGATGATCGGTTCACGAGCAGCTTTAACAGAGGCACCACAGCGATCTATCAAGACACATTACAGAGCCACAAAACGGTTACGGTAACGGTACTCTAAATTTCTTTAAAAATGACCAAATTTTAACGTTGAGACTTTGTTTAATATCAAAAGTAACCTGGACTGTCTTGTCTGTCAGCGTGTTGTCAGTGTCTCTGCTGCGCGATGTTTTTCATTGCGTGAGATCATGGTTTGGCGTGAGCGCGGTGTAGCTTGTCGGACATAGCAACAGTAACTAAAGGGGCCGGGTCTTTGCGTTTTTTTGTTGTTGTTTTTTTGCAACTGTTGTTCTTTGACATTTAAACGAAGTCAGCCATTTCGTTGGATTTTAGCTAAAAAATGTGGCGGCACATTACTGGAGTAGTAAAGAAAGCATCTGTGAAAGCAGCGCAGTTTGAGTGTTTCGGAACGTATATGTGGTCGGAGAGAAAGATGAGACTACCCTTCTCTGACTATGTTTGAATGTGTGAGTTAAGTATTAAACTGTTGGTGAGATGAGATGAGATAATGCAATGCTGACATAGGCTACAGTACAATGACAGTTGCACAGATGTTGGGAGTTGGGAACCGGTGAGAAAATGTCCGGTAGCCTACCCGGTAACTTTACCAGTAATAACCATAGATATCATATAAAGGCTAGATGTCTTGTGCGCGCTGCTGGCCAATGGAGGTTGACGTCCGCACACGGCGGCCATCATACCACAGTGTGCTCGCTCACTCGTAACATGGTGCATGTACTTTTAAATAACCATAACTTGCTCAGAGATGTAGCTATGACACTGCATACATATGAATAATTATAACATAAATGTTCAAGCATTCGGAATTATAGCCACGTTGATAGCGTTAGTAAGAAACCAAACCGTTTGTAAATCCGTCAAGGTTTCAGCGAGATAAGAGGATTTGTGTGCATGCTGATCACTCACCTTAATTCACTGCTCCACTGTGGTTAGATGGCCGCCGGTGATGCCGGAAGTGACTCCGCCTTAAGACATCTAGCCTTTATATGATATATATGGTAATAACAATATTAATTTAGTTCTGCTTAACGGTTCCTGATGCTGTAACTAACAGCTGCCCAGCCATCAACACAGCCGCGTGTGATTTGTTTTTAATACGAGCTGCACTAGGTCTATATCTGTATTCTAAGAGTTATTATTACTTGTATGGATCTCGTTAATAACTTGACAACACTTAAATGTGTATTCTTACAAGGTAAAGAACAAATGTTTGTGCAATTCCTTTTTTTTCACCTTTTATGAGGCAAAAAAAAAAAAAAACTGTCTGGTAAAAAGTCACTGTGGCGGGTGGTCAAAAAAGTTAAAGTCCGCGTGAACCGGAAGTTGCAAAGGACTTTTCTCCAGTGTTGTGACGTATTTCCCAGTGAAAAGGCATATTGAACAGAGGGCAGGGTTTTACTCTAGCGCTCCTCCTCTCCATCTCTCGCTCATAGCAGACTAACGGTTTGAGGGGAGTGGTTAAGCATTTCCCAAACCATGCAGTCAAACCTACGTCGTCAGAGAAGGAACTCCATTCCAGTCCGGAAGTAACTTTTCAGACTTTGATTAAAGATTACGACGGCAAACCATTTTTTTCTGTGTATTAACTTGCACGGATTAATTTTTCACCACAAGACTAGTAATATGCACTAACAAATTAAATAGGGTCAATTTTGATTTCATTTGGACTTTAACTTCAAGCCCTGATCATGGGATAGTAAAGTGTCCATCATATGCGCACTTCAGAATCTCGCCGGAAGTAGTAGGTCATCCGGGTACTTTTCACCTACTGTTTTACTCAAGGCGGACAAAATGGCTATCTCCGATTTGGATGTAGGCAGGGAAAATTTTCTGCTATGTCGAATTTTGTCCAAAACCTACTTTTGCGAACTAATCCCTGGTTTTTCGCCCGATCGGAACCAAACCAGTCTAGGACAATTCTCTGGACTCTCTAGATCAATAATTATCAAAAAAAAGTTGAACTTTGGCATTTGGGTGGCTGTAACAGGGTCATTTAGAAAAGGGTCGTGGCAAAATACACTAAAAAGCCTATAAATCCCAATTGAAAACTCAGAACTTCACCAAAATTGATGAGCATATGTGTCAGAACATGGTGAGGAAGCATGCATAGTTTCATGGAGATCGGACCATAGGTGGCGCTATAACTGGCAAAAAGCCCTCATTCTTATTAGGGGTTCAAGCTTGAAATGCTTGATATACAATAGTACCTGGTCGGCATAGCGTCATAGCGGACAAAATGGCTATCTCCGATTTGCTCGCCCTTCAGGCGCCAATTTCGAGTAAATTGCATTTTTTTGAAAAACCTATTTTTGCAAACTTCTCCTAGGTTTTTGGCCCGATCGGAACCAAACCACTGCAGGAATATTCTCTGGAGTCTGACAATCAATAATCATCCAAAAAATTCAAAATTTCAATTAACGGTCGATAAGGGGAACCAAAATATTTGATGGCACCAGGGCCACTTTTACTAAAACGGTTATAAATTGTGAACGGAAAGAGATTTTTTTGCTAAACTTGGGATAAATCTTCCTGAGCTCAACCTGAGATCACTTGAAAAAAAATTGCAACAATTGGCCACTTGGTGGCACTATAAAACGGTTATAACTTGTGAACGGAAAGAGATATTTTCGCAAAACTTGGGACACATGTTAATGAGCTCATTCTGAGGTCATGTGAAAAAAATCATGACAATTGGCTACTTGGTGGCACTATAAAATGGTTATAACTTGTGAGCGGAAAGAGATATTTTTGCTAAACTTGGGACACATGTTCATAAACTCAATCTGAATTGACATGAAAAAAATCGTGACAATTGGCCACTTGGTGGCGCTATAACAGTGAAAAAAAAAATCATGAAAATAGCTATAAGCGCACCCAACTGTTAATCTACTGAAAATTGGCACGCAGTGTCTTTTTGTAAGTGTCTTAAAAAATTGTGTTTATCTTCAAAGCCGTTAGTCCGATCGAGACAACAACAAAAAAACAAAGGAAATTTGAAAACATAGGTAAATAGCTAAAAAATTACGGCAAAATGTTAAAATTATGATAGGAACTGACAAAAAAATTAATTAAATCCAATCAATTTCACCCATGGATCATTTTGATGCTCTCACATGTTTGAAACAAACAATGATGGATTGTCATGAAATTTGTTTTGAATTGGGACTGGCGAATCCCCGTCCATACTGTCAATGACCATTCGCAAAGACCCGCCCACTTTAGTTACTGTTGCTATGTCTGACAAGCGACACCACTCTCACACCACACCAAGTTCTCACGCAGTGAAAAATACATTGCGGATCAGAGAGGAGACTGCTCGCTGACAGACAAGTACTTTTGATATGAAACAAATGGCGCTTTTCCACTACACAGTACCAGCTCGGCTCGGCTCGGCTCGACTCGACTCGGCTTTGTTTGGTTTTCCACTGTGTAAAAGTTGTACCTGTACCTGCTTCCAGGTACTTTTTTTTGTACCACCTCCGGCGAGGTTCTAAGCGAGCTGGGGCAAGCTGAGGCGATACTAAAATGTAACGTGAAAACACGGCAGACTGCTGATTGGTCAGAGAGAATCATCACTATTCACTGCGTCATCATTGCACGCGCCAGACGCAGTATCCTGAATAAAAAACAGCAAAAACAAAAACATCCAAAAAGAGCATACACTCGATTTCCTCCATTGTCCATTGTGTGTGGCAGCGGATGTATCTCGCGTAGAAGATTAAGTCACGGCAGTTTCCTGCGGCGCCGCTATGACGACCAGGCATGGGCGTCGGAACCATTGTATATGGGTGGGACCGGACCCACCCACTTTTTAAGATCAATGATATTATACCCACTCATTTTTACCGTCTCTAATTCAGCGCATTTGTCTGTTCGCTTTTCAGAGCGTCGTCAGTCAAATCCATTCCACTTGAGGAATTAAATTAAATATTTTTTTTAATTAAAATTAATAAATTAAACTCCATTTCCGCTGAATCGCTACATTATATTTCTCAACGAGCCGCAACTGACGAAAGTAACCGCCCGTTGTACCTTTCCAGTCAAATATTGCGTTGCAAACATCAATAACAGCTTTAAGTTGTCATTGCTGGCAAATTACCATATTAGGGGGATAATCCACGGATAGCTGTGCATTTAATGCACGACGTGGAGGCAAAGAACCGCCCGACGTTAAGTGGAGTTTAGTTTACTTGTTTAATTAAAAGGCACCAGAATGAAATGGTATTTACTCCAGTAACATTTTTTTGGGGGAGGACCCACCCACTTTTTTTTTTCTTCCGACGCCAATGCGACCAGGTACTATTGTGGAGGTACTATCTGCAATGGAAAACGGAGCGAAAAGCGAGCCGAGTCGAGTCAAGTTGAGTTGAGCTGGTACTGGTAATGGAAAAGCGCCAAAAGTCTCACCTTTCAAATGTAGTCATTTTTTAGAGACATTTAAACAATAAATACCGTTTTGTGACTCTTTAATGTGTCTGACAGATCGCTGTAGACTCAAGGCTCAGTTAAAGCTGCTCATGAACCGATCATCTCTTCCTTCTAGTTAATCTATAGCATTAAAATAAACATGAATGAACATAAAAGGAATGTTGTTTTAAAGTGCTAAGACAATCCGTGTATCATTCGTTCAGTCGTTTTTTAATTTAATATTGAAAGCAGAAAAATGAGAAAACAGTTCCTTTTTCGATTTTTCCTTTTTTCCAAAAAACGAAAAACAAGAATTCAGTTTGATTTTTCGTTTTTCGTTCTGAGGTAGAAAAAATGTATAAACAGCTGGAATATTCGATTTCTACACGTGGGCGGGAATGAAACGCCCCTTTCCTCTGATTTGTCAGCCGAAGATCAAACTGTCCCGTCATCAGTTCTTCCTCAGTTCTGCACTGCAGAATAAGAGTCCTCCGTTGTGCGGATTCTTAACCAACGCGTTTATTGCAACTACATTTCATCTTTTTTCCATCAACCAGACTAACACCGACACAACCCGTTCTGGGGAATAGACTAGACAGGGATTTCTTCTTTGTAGGAGTTCAGTGCCAGGGGTTTGCTATTTTCCTATTTTCCGAACTGTAAAGTGACTTTTTAAATTTTTTAATTTTTTTTTTTTTTTTTATCATGAACCACGCTGTGTTTTATTCCTATATAATGCATTTTAATTCAAATAATCTAAATGTTGACTTTGAAAAGTAGGCACGTCAGAAGGCTATTCACTCTATTTTGGTTCATTTTTGTTGTGCACCAAAAAGATGTTTATTTTTCAAAGGCATGACATTTTGTAGTCATTTTGAATGTACACAAATAAAAATATAAATGTTACTGTTTCGAATGACAAAGTATTAAACGACAGAATATTAAGTTATTTCCCCTGCTGAGCACAAATCCAAGTGATGGCGCCGGCGCATCGCTCGCTCACACAGCATCTCTAGGCTATTATCAGTTCACTTCTGGCATTGCTAACTTGACATCGCAGCCTGTTCATTATTAAAATAAAACACAGTCAACCAAACATATAAAAAGTTATTCTACTTAATTTAATTGGTCTGTTGTAAAGGCTGTGCCGCACAACTTGCTGTTATTCCAAACTAATTTCCCTTGCTGTGAAGATGCTGATTTAGCCTATACGTGTATATTGGGACTCGACTGAAGTATAAAGCCTTCTTTACATTACTAGTTAGCATCCAAATGTTACATTGCGAATATGGAAACTTTGGAACAAATGAGAGATGCCCGAAATCAACGTCGGTACAGTTTCAGTTTCGATCCAAATAAATTTGTTTAGGCTTGGCGTTTAAAATTGGCTAAATGTTGTTTATACTAATAGACACAATAGGGTATTTTCTATAAGCTATTAGGCTATATTTTTATACGTGGCTTAATTAGGTGGCTATTATTTTTTATTCTTGTTTTCTATATGGCCTACCATTCATTTAAGGATTTGACATACAGTAAGGGAAAGTCAAATACGCATAGACATAGCCTATATGTTATTAATAGTGTTTATAATGTTAATTTTGTATTTTATTTACCGGTTTTTTACACTCTTTCTGAATAGGATAATAATAAAATGCGTTTGTTTCCCTCTCAACATGACCTGATGCGCTGCGCACATCTTTGAGATATAAATTCATACATTTTAATAAAACACAAGGCCTACATCATAAAACTCCGAAGAGTATGTATTTTAATATCTCCGTTGTTCTCTGTTCTCCGGTTGTTAGATAGTCAGTCTGAATGAAAGTTCATGCGTTTACGTTAATATGGGCCTATACTATTGTCAATGCATTATTCTTTTCTTTTTGTATTAATGTTAAAAATATTTAATTTACAACTAATTATATTGATTTGTATCTTCATTTATTATTTAAAAAAAAATTACTGGGCAAGCAAGGGCGACCATGGTGACCATGGTAGGTTAATTCACAGCCGTCATTTAGGCTACCCTGCATACCCAGCTGATGCAAAGCGTAGGTGAATTTATACACAGAAGAAAGCCCTGTCTAGTGTATTTCCCAGTAGGCCTACGGGTTGTGTCGAACCATTCGTTAGCCTGGTTGTTTGATGAAAAAAAGATGAAATGTAGTTGCAATAAACGCGTTAAGAATCCGCACAACGGAAGACTCTTATTCTGCAGTGCAGAACTGAGGAAGAACTGATGACGGGACAGTTTGATCTTCGGCTGACAAATCAGAGGAAAGGGGCGTTTCATTCCCGCCCACGTGTAGAAATCGAATATTCCAGCTGTTTATACATTTTTTTTCTACCTCAGAACGAAAAACGAAAAATCAAACTGAATTCTTGGTTTTCGTTTTTTGGAAAAAAGGAAAAATCGAAAAAGGAACTGTTTTCTCATTTTTCTGCTTTCAATATTAAATTAAAAAACGACTGAACGAATGATACACGGATTTAAGACGTCAGTACACTTTGTTTTTCAAATTTAAATCCAGATTAAAGTTAATCTACTAACTCTCCTGACTGCTTTGTGGGACAAAATGGCGGATTATGATTAGTCAGATCGCCTGTCAATCAAACTCCCTGCGAAGGGTCAATTGAGAATGCCCGTGCGCACAATTCTGATCTAATCGACAACTTTGCAGTTGCACATTGGAAAGCCCGGAAAATCCCGCTATAATGTAAGAGAGCATCTTTTTTATGTATTTGGACCTAGGCCTAACAATGTGTTATGGTGCGCTGTCACCAGTGTTTTTGGTGAGCGTAGGCTTCTCCTGATTTTGTTAGTCATCTCATCTCTTATATGCTGTGTATGATCATATCCTGCCCTATTCATGGTAGCCTACTCGCAGACATTGCGTCATCAATGTCATCAATTGCGTCATCAAGGGGCCCGCCTTGATAATCCTACTTAATAATGTGGGCGTGGTCTGTGTCGTGAAATCTTCCCTTAAAGGAGAACTCCAGTCAATTTTAACTGAGCTCATTTTTTTGAAAATTTGGAGTGCTGTCAGTACAGAGAACAACGACAAAAATCGGTGTTGCCTACACTGTGTTATCCTCTTTTTAAAATTTGCACCCTGTTGACTTCAATAGGGCAAGTGTTAAACCTGCTTTTAGCCTCTTAACATCCTTGATGTGTCATTACAAGTGCACAGCCATGTGAGTGATTCCTTCAGAGTGAACACGGGTGAATACATACCTGTATTTCGGTCAAAGTCCAAAGTAGTCGATTGTCGAGTTCACGCGCGTGATCATACGTACTAAACCTATGTGCGTGAACTCGACAATTGATTACTATGGACTTCGACCGAAAACAGGATGTAAATACAGGTATGAGCGCTGGCTGAAATAACATCATTTTTATTCATATCTTTCACATCTACTGCAGTCAGATTGACCGCGTGTTCACTCTGAAGGAATCACTCACATGGCTGTGCACTTGTAATGACACATCAAGGATGTTAAGAGGCTAAAAGCAGGTTTAAAATGTGCCCCATTTAAGTCAACAGGGTGCACATTTTTAAAAGAGGATAACACGGTGTAGGCAACACCGATTTTTGTCGTTGTTCTCTGTACTGACAACACTCCAAATTTACAAAAAAATTAGCTCAATGTTAAAATTGACCGGAGTTCTTCTTTAAAGGCGTCTAAAACATTCAGCGGAGCAGCGACAGAGTAAACAACAGTGTCCCAATATGATACAAACATTTACCAATAACGTGGAAAGCTTTTAACCCTCTGGGGACCAAAAACGCACCCGCGCGTTTTGCTCGTTTTTTTTTTTTAGCAATGAAAAATAAACACTTAATGCTCTGTTAATTTTGATCTTTCATTTTCGTGTAATACATCAATCGATCCTGTTCAGTTTCTATTTTTTTTCTGTATACTCACAATAAAAATAAAGTGTTTTGCTTTTTGACAAATAAAGAAAAATTAACATGATGCGATTTCTGCCTTCTCTCTGTCAGTAAACTCCCATTTGAAACGCGTTCGAAAATGATCTATAACTCCGCGAAAATTCAGTCAAACAGGCAAACAGACCCACGGGCATAAAGCTTGAGATCGCATCTTTTAAATGAAGTAATTTATATAAAAAACAAATATTCTCAGCTTCTGTAATCTGTATAAAAAGAGAGCGACTCCAGTCGAGCTCATTACGAGCCATTCAAAAGTAATTTTACCACTCCCCGGAGAGCGCGTGCTATTCAAATGCAAATTCTGAGAACCATTTCAGTCTGTGAAACGCCCCCACATCAGCTGTAAACAAAGCGCGTTGCAATCGAGTGAGGCATAATATAGCCTACCTTATGGAGAAAAGTTTCCTCTGAACAGTGCTGATATGAGGAGCAATATCTCCTGATATGAGGAGCAGATCCCGCTTGAGGAGTGAGGTAGGCTGTTTTCTTTTCTCAAGTGTTGATTTGGAATAACGTTATGGAATAACGTTAGTGTAGGCCTATGCAAACCGCAAAAAGATGAATCGCATTTCTATAATATGACTCGCCTTTCTGTGAGATGAATGAAGGGTACATATTTGTAAAGACTGTTTAGCCTAAATATGAATCGCGCGTCTGTGTGTGAAAGAATAAACTGCTTTGCTATAGCCTACTGAGATGAGTAAAAATCGACTGGAATATGTTGAAATAAAATGTATTTGTATAAGCAACGTATTAAACTGCAAATTAGCATTTATATGCCCTAATATTTCATAAAAACAACGTTACAGTCAGTCACTTGTTGACTAGATTTGGGTACAGTTTTTAGGCTACTGTAGAATATACTGCCACATCAAATAAGCTTTTGTTTAGCAATTTCTGCTCATATCTAACGTTATATATATATATAACTATATTATTTATATATATATATATATATATATATATATATTTGCTATATTCAAACTAATGAATACATATGATAAAATGTAGGCCTATAATCTTTTTTCCTTTTCTTTTTTACAAAGAAAGAGTACACTTGAAATATTGTTGAAATTGTAATTATTGTTGTAATTGTAACATTTTTAATAAAATAGCAAAACATATTTACAAGATAGATGTAAGCGAAATCTTAAATGGTCAATATAAGTCTTCTTCTAAATACATCTTTTGTCCTTGCATTGTGGCTCAGTCAGTGTCACACCTGAATGAATGGCTAATTATGCAGAGTCATTATGCAGAGTGGGTGGGACATTGTAATCTAAGGTGTAAACTACTCCTCCCCCTCGCATATTGGCTTTCCAAGCAAAACCTGTTTTACACCATTTAAATCAATGTTTTTTTGTTTTTTTTGTGAACGATAAAGCAAGACTATTTTCACATAATTTTGAAGCTAGAACTCAAAGGGACAACATCCATTAGTCAAAAGTCTTGTGGACACATATTTAATATGTGTTTTGTGGTCTCAATTCAGCAACTTTCATTTAATTTTTTTCCAATAACCACGCATAAACATTATTCTCTTAAAAATACAAACATCTACATACACGTTGCTCGCATATTATGGTAGCCCTGTTTGTGCTATATAGAGTGAATTTACACCTTTGCCATTAACATGTTTATAAATAACTGAAAAAAGCACAAATGTCAGAGCATGTCAGAACATCTCAAGGACCCCAAAAACAGCTTGGTCCCCAGAGGGTTAAATCTGCTCAGAGAAAGATTCGCTGTGACGAATCTGTCACCGTTCAACATCTGCTGGAAATCCAGGTAAAATTATCTGCGTGCACGCGCGCATCCCCAGTTAACATGATCCCCAGTTGATCCGTAACACCGGTGCACTGGCAAAGGTTAACAGGTTAATAACACAAAATTAAAAAGGTGATATCAAGCTTTAAATATTTGATTAAGACAGACAGTTTGATCATGGGTCAATAATTATATCAGTTTCTGTAGAGGCAGAACAATGTTTTTTTTCAGACATCAGGATCAGAACTGTTCATAACTGCTTTCAATTTAATCTTTGTATTTCACAAATATCTAATTTTGGTGCAACATATACTGTAACTTGTAAAAACCGAATAAGTGCATTTTAAAAGTCTGTGATCAGTGTCTGCCTGTAATAAGATCCACTGAAGGTAAGTTGACTGAACGCTAGTGATGGGCGCTTTCGAAACACGCTTCATGAAGCTGTGAAACCTTTACAAATCTTTTGATCGGATCAGTGGTTTGGAGTGTGTGTCAAACTGCCAAAGTCACATGATTTCAGTAAACGAGGCTTCGTTACGTCATAACTGTTTCCAAATGTTTGGAAATGTCAATGGTTCACCACTGGGGGGCGATGATCTCTGTGAACCCATGAATCATGCAGATTCACTGAGATTGAACAAGTGTCTGTGGGTTTTACCTGATCTCTGATCAGTTTTATACATTTGTAGACATTTTAATTAGACATTAGTATAATTAAAAGCAATAATAGTAGTTAATAGTCTCTTATTGGCCTGTTTAGCTGAGCCATCCATAAAATACACCGACACTGCCTCACGGTGCAGCACTAAAGCAGATTAACTACCTTTTACAAAACTTGTTTGATTGTCTTCTGCTTAAAGAAATACTTTTATTCCTTAATCTGATCATGTTAGTTTATACAGTTATTCTTTGTTCATGTTAGTTCACAGGGGATTTACTAATGTTATTCTGTTAACTTTTGTATTTAAAAATGTATTAGTAAATGTTTAAACTTAAGGTTATTAAATGCTGTATAGTATTGTCCATCATTGGTTCATGTTAACTAATGTAGTTAATGTTAACAAATGAAACCTTACTGTAAAGTTTTAGCAAGTAGACAATGTGTCTGAAAACAACCGACATAAACACATTTGACCCAGTGAGCAAACCAAGGGTAACATTGACATGAAAGACCCTTAAAGATTAAATGAAATGAATGTGTAAACTAACATAAATAAAACAACGCTTTCAACCTTTTTATTGTTACAATGTTGGTAGTATATTTAAATGAACAATGTGTAGTCTTTCTCCATGTTACCTTTACCTTGATATCCCTGTTTATTTGTCAGCAAAAGTCTGCTGGATGAAGATGAACACGTTAGTTGATCATCATAGATCTGAGTCATTTTCTCTTTCTGTCTTCAGTCTGAATAGATGCAGTATTACAGAGAAACAGAGTCTCATCCTGACTTCAGCTCTGAAATCAAACCCGTCACACCTGAGAGAGCTGGACCTGAGCGAGAATACACTAGGAGACTCTGGAGTGAAAAACCTCAGTGATCTACTGATGAACCCACAACTCAAGCTGGAGAAACTACAGTTAGTATCATTATACTGTACAGCAATTACAGTGTGACTGAAGTTTATTTATTTGAAGACAGCAGGGCTTATGTTTCAGTGTTTATAGCAGTGCACTTTCTGGGTTTTTTGAAAATATCGCAATGTCATTTTTTCCCAATATCGTGCAGCCCTAATTTAAAGTGTGATGTTTGTGCTTGGAAGCTTTCAAATGTTCATGTTAACAGACATTAGCTCTCTAAAGTTCTCTGAAGTGTGGCTGAAAAAGCCAAGTAAAACTTTAAATAACCATTGAATCAAATTCAAATTGTATTCTTATCTGTGAAATAAGCATGTAACCCGTTTCAACTCCACCACTCAAAGAATTGTTAAATTGTTCGCCAAATTTGTTGCTTCATACCCCTCTGACACTGGGTAGTTGCGCCCCTGGTCTCACTCATCCTTGCAAAGCTGCTTCAGCTCAGTGACATTTGTAGACTTTCCAGCATGAGCTGTGTTTCAAGTCCTTCCACAGCATTTTAATGGAATTGAAGTCTGGACTTTATTGGGCCATTCCCAAACTTTAATTTTCAAATTTTCCGACCATTTTCAGATCATAGACTTTCAGAGTTGTACAGTTTTAGTTAATTGCAATCTTGAAAGGGATGTTGATGTCTAACATATTAAAGTTCACTGAGCCTTTTGTTTGCCTCCATATTCAATTGTCAGTTTTTGCAACTGACTTTCAATACATTTGTATAAAGAATACAATTAAATTCAGTTTAAGGATTTATATTGTTCAGGTTTAACTGATTAATCAGCTGAAAGTTTTCCTCTCTGTTCTAGACTCTCTAACTGCAGTGTGACAGAAGAAGGTTATAAAAGTCTGGCTTCAGCTCTGAGATCAAACCCTTCACACCTGATAGAGCTGGATCTCACAGGAAATGATCCTGGACAATCAGGAGTGAAGGAGCTCAATGATTTACTGCAGGATCCAGACTGTCAACTGAAGACACTGAGGTGAGACGGGATCAAATAATTAACTAAATTAGCTATATGCAGGCTAAATATTCATAACTAATATATTATTTTAGATATATAATAAGCTGTACAATATGTTGCATCAAAATGATCAAGATCAGATCAGATGCTGCAGGTTCTGTCATGATGATGATAACCGTCAACACAGTTTAGTTGTGATACGAGCTACAGGTCAAATAGACATTATGGGTCAGTATATGTGTGCTGACATTCAGGAGTATACCTTGATAATTAACAATAATAGTTTTCCATCAAGCCCAGATTCACTGCATCTCTCTGCACCAGGTCTATGAGTCTCCAGATGTTCACAAACATGCAGTTTCACAAGCCAGTTTTCTCTGTGCTGACATTTCTCACTCCTCCTGCTTTACAGAAAGATCTTAATTTCACACTCTGTATTCATACTGAAAATCATGATCTAGTGAGCTTTTGCCCTTCTGCTCTGTGAGACCTTTCTGTTCTTATGCTTATGTTTGCTTTAAGACTGAGTGTTGCTCTAGTTTCTTTTAAATATATATATTTTTTGTGTATTTAAATGTTTAAGGAAAAATTTGATATCTAAATAACTAACTTAAGCTTGTCTTTAAAACAATAATTGATACCTGAATTGCCTCTTCTGCAGGTTTGTGAGTCCTGCTGCAGAGGAAGCCTGTCAGTATGTGAATAGAGTTGTGGGTATAAACCCGTTACTCCAGAGAGAGCTGAATCTGATTGGACATGAACTAGGAGACACGCGAGTGAATCAGATCGCTGCTCTACTGCAGGATAAACACTGTCAACTCAACACACTGACGTGAGTATTGCTTATTTATTTATTATATTACTTTTAAGCATTTTTTCCCTCAGTCACACAGAGCCAGAACAATTTAAAGTAATACAATTAAACAGTCAATTAAACTATTAAGCTGCAGCCCCACTTTTGAAAAATCCCCAGAATGTCACATGATTATGGCACTTTTTCATGTGTTCCATATATGGACTAAAGCTGCGTCCGAAATCGCGTACTATGGGAGTAGGTACTACATTTAAATTAGAACGTACTTCGCGACCGTTAAAAAAGTACGCTCTATATAGTATGAATACGGGTAGTATGAATGGAGTCAGGACGTACTGGTATTACGGTTGGTATTGTCACGTAACATGCGCGGTCACATCAGCGCGAAAATTTAAAGAGCCCATTCCACTGACTGCACCACCTTAGAGCAATGTTTTTAGTTCTTCATTCCGCTTTCGTCTGCGTTTTTACGTCGTTCGTGCTCACAATTCAGAGGATCACGCCTTTGTCGAGAGCTTTGGTGTAATTTCTCAAATAAGTTAAATATCATTTAGCCAATACATTTTACCCCAGAAAAAAAAAAAAAACCACACACACACACATACACTTGTGAACAATGACAGATGTTGATTTTTGGTAAGGCAAAAGTAATGTATTTGCTTGTGATATTACCATCAATGAATAAACATGAATGAATCAATAGTATGCATGTGTGTATCTCTGTTGATTTATTCATGGATGGCAATATCACAAGCAGTGTATATATATATATATATACATACATACATACATACATACATACAGGGTAACACACTGAGGTCAGATACAATACACACATATATACACACACATTAATATGCATGTGTATACATGAAGACTTCAGATGTAAAAGAAAAAAAATCTTCTAAAATGAGCATTTTTATCAAGCTTGTATATTTAGGTTCAGTAATTTCACTTTAATGACAATTAATAGGTCCTTTTCATTGCCATTAAAGTGAACATAAAACTGTGAAAATAACTGAACATAAACATACAAGCTTGATAAAAACGATCAAACTAGAAAAAAAATTCAGATGGCACTTATAGGCTTTTACATCTTAAGTATTCATATATGTGTTTGTGTGTATGTATATATATATACAGTGAGGAAAATAAGTATTTGAACACCCTGCTATTTTGCAAGTTCTCCCACTTGGAAATCATGGAGGGGTCTGAAATTGTCATCGTAGGTGCATGTCCACTGTGAGAGACATAATCTAAAATAAAAAAAATCCAGAAATCACAATATATGATTTTTTAACTATTTATTTGTATGATACAGCTGCAAATAAGTATTTGAACACCTGTCTATCAGCTAGAATTCTGACCCTCAAAGACCTGTTAGTCTGCCTTTAAAATGTCCACCTCCACTCCATTTATTATCCTAAATTAGATGCACCTGTTTGAGGTCGTTAGCTGCATAAAGACACCTGTCCACCCCATACAATCAGTAAGAATCCAACTACTAACATGGCCAAGACCAAAGAGCTGTCCAAAGACACTAGAGACAAAATTGTACACCTCCACAAGGCTGGAAAGGGCTACGGGGAAATTGCCAAGCAGCTTGGTGAAAAAAGGTCCACTGTTGGAGCAATCATTAGAAAATGGAAGAAGCTAAACATGACTGTCAATCTCCCTCGGACTGGGGCTCCATGCAAGATCTCACCTCGTGGGGTCTCAATGATCCTAAGAAAGGTGAGAAATCAGCCCAGAACTACACGGGAGGAGCTGGTCAATGACCTGAAAAGAGCTGGGACCACCGTTTCCAAGGTTACTGTTGGTAATACACTAAGACGTCATGGTTTGAAATCATGCATGGCACGGAAGGTTCCCCTGCTTAAACCAGCACATGTCAAGGTCCGTCTTAAGTTTGCCAATGACCATTTGGATGATCCAGAGGAGTCATGGGAGAAAGTCATGTGGTCAGATGAGACCAAAATAGAACTTTTTGGTCATAATTCCACTAAACGTGTTTGGAGGAAGAAGAATGATGAGTACCATCCCAAGAGCACCATCCCTACTGTAAAGCATGGGGGTGGTAGCATCATGCTTTGGGGGTGTTTTTCTGCACATGGGACAGGGCGACTGCACTGTATTAAGGAGAGGATGACGGGGGCCATGTATTGCGAGATTTTGGGGAACAACCTCCTTCCCTCAGTTAGAGCATTGAAGATGGGTCGAGGCTGGGTCTTCCAACATGACAATGACCCGAAGCACACAGCCAGGATAACCAAGGAGTGGCTCTGTAAGAAGCATATCAAGGTTCTGGCGTGGCCTAGCCAGTCTCCAGACCTAAACCCAATAGAGAATCTTTGGAGGGAGCTCAAACTCCGTGTTTCTCAGCGACAGCCCAGAAACCTGACTGATCTAGAGAAGATCTGTGTGGAGGAGTGGGCCAAAATCCCTCCTGCAGTGTGTGCAAACCTGGTGAAAAACTACAGGAAACGTTTGACCTCTGTAATTGCAAACAAAGGCTACTGTACCAAATATTAACATTGATTTTCTCAGGTGTTCAAATACTTATTTACAGCTGTATCATACAAATAAATAGTTAAAAAATCATACATTGTGATTTCTGGATTTTTTTTTTAGATTATGTCTCTCACAGTGGACATGCACCTACGATGACAATTTCAGACCCCTCCATGATTTCTAAGTGGGAGAACTTGCAAAATAGCAGGGTGTTCAAATACTTATTTTCCTCACTGTATATATATATATATATATATATATATATATATATATATATATATAAAGTATATATATATAAAGTATATATATATATATATATATATATATATATATATATGTATATATGTATATGTATATATATATGTATGTATGTATGTATATATATATATATATATATATATATATATATATATACATACACACACACACACACACACACACACACACACACACAACATACAAGCTTGATAAAAATGATCAAACTAGAAGAAAATTTCTCTAGTTTTGAACTTAGAGGCTTTTACATCTTAAAAAGGTGATATCAAGCTTTAAATATTTGATTAAGACAGACAGTTTGATCGTGGGTCAATAATTATATCAGTTTCTGTAGAGGCAGAACAAAGTTTTTTTTTTTCAGACATCAGGATCAGAACTGTTCATAACTGCTTTCAAGTTAATCTGTATTTCACAAATATCTAATTTTGGTGCAACATATACTGTAACTTGTAAAAACCGAATAAGTGCATTTTAAAAGTCTGTGATCAGTGTCTGCCTGTAATAAGATCCACTGAAGGTAAGTTGACTGAACGCTAGTGATGGGCGCTTTCGAAACACGCTTCATGAAGCTGTGAAGCCTTTATGAATCTTTTGTTTCGGATCAGTGGTTCAGAGTGTGTGTCAAACTGCCAAAGTCACATGATTTCAGTAAAGGAGGCTTCGTTACGTCATAACTGTTTCAAAACATTTAAAAATTTCAATGGTTCATCACTGGGGGGCGATGATCTCTGTGAACCCATGAATCATGCAGATTCACTGAGATTGAACAAGTGTCTGTGGGTTTTACCTGACATAAACACATTTGACCCAGTGAGCAAACCAAGGGTAACATTGACATGAAAGAACCTTAAAGATTAAATGAAATGAATGTGTAAACTAACATAAATAGATCAACGCTTTCAACCTTTGTATTGTTACAATGTTGGTAGTATATTTAAATGACCAATGTGTAGTCTTTCTCCATGTTACCTTTACCTTGATATCCCTGTTTATTTGTCAGCAAAAGTCTGCTGGATGAAGATGAACACGTTAGTTGATCATCATAGATCTGAGTAATTTTCTCTTTCTGTCTTCAATCTGAATAGATGCAGAATTACAGAGAAACAGAGTCTCATCCTGACTTCAGCTCTGAAATCAAACCCGTCACACCTGAGAGAGCTGAACCTGAGCTGGAATAAACTAGGAGACTCAGGAGTGAAAAACCTCAGTGATCTACTGATGAACCCACAACTCAAGCTGGAGAAACTACAGTTAATATCATTATACTGTACAGCAATTACAGTGTGACTGAAGTTTATTTATTTGAAGACAGCAGGGCTTATGTTTCATTGTTTATAGCAGTGCACTTTCTGGGTTTCCCGTAGGGCTGCACGATTAATCGCAATAAAACCGCACGCGATTTGGCAAAGGCTGCGATTATTTTAAGCGCAGCTTGTCAGTGGAGTGCGGCTGATCGGTAGTAAACACTGCCCCATTTGAACACCAGAGGGCGCTCTCACGCAAACACGCTAAATATGCCCCGCCGCAGAAGTACAATAACGGCGCATCATTCCAGGAAATCCCTGTCGCTGTAGCTGAATAGTCAGAAGATTGAAACGCTTTGATTAAACATGACTTATAAATGCACGACTGCCTTATTCTGTGTCAGAAGCTCATCATCTCACAGAAGGAGGAGCTCAACTGTCCTTATGAAGTGAGTTTGGAGTAAATGCATGTTATTAAATGTTGCATGTTATTAAAACGAGGTTCATAAATCATTCTCGTGTTTGGAAAGATATTTGACTCGTGTTGTTTTTTTCAAATGCACGTTATAAGTGACTCAAACTCACAGTGCTTTCAGATGGAGCAGCGTTTACAGAGCCGTACATCAATGACAAACTGCGCATAAAAAATAATCGCAGCCTTTGCGATTTTAAAATCGCGATAAGCGATCTCGATTTAAGTGCGATTACATGGAAATTGCGATTAATCGTGCAGCCCTAGTTTCCCCTATTGCTCACAGGGGGTTAAAGTGGGATGTGAGTGTGCCGTACGGACTCTTATTCTGGCTGTACTGAAGACGAAGCGGTTTGACCAATCAGATGAAAGGGTCGTTTCAGCGCCGCCCACATGTGCAAACGAAATATCAAAGCCATAAACCGATTTGTAAACCACAAACGAAAAATTTGAAATCGAGCCGAAATCTCATTTTCGAAACTAAACGAAACACCAAATAAACGATCCGTCTTTTCATTTCTCGTTATTCCATTCCAAACAGGAAATGAAATGATCAGATGATACACGGATTCGTGTGTTCATCCGTTTTCTGATTTTCGATTTTAATTTTTTCCAGAACAGCGAAAAACAAGAATTCAGCTTGATTTTTCGTTTTTCCTTCTGAGGTAGAAAAATGTATAAACAGCTGGAATATTAGAATTTTACACGTGGGCGGGAATGAAACGCCCCTTTCCTTTGATTTGTCAGCCGAAGATCAAACTGTCCCGTCATCAGTTCTTCCTCAGCTCCGCTCAGCAGAATAAGAGTCCTCGCGTTGTGATTCTTAACGCGTTTATTGCAACTACATTTCATCTTTTTTTTTCATCAAATAACCAGACTAACATGGCTCGACACAACCCGTACGGGGGAAAACACTAGACAGGGCTTTCTTCTGTGTAGACCAGGAGTTCTCAAGTGCCAGGGGTTTGCTATTTTCCTATTTCCGAACTGTAAAGTCACGTTTATTTTTATTTTATTTTATTTTTATCATGAACCACGCTGTTTTTTTTTCTTAAGTGACTATATAATGCATTTTACTTCAAATAATCTAAATGTTGACTTTGAAAAGTAGGTGCGTCAGAAGGCTATTCACTCTATTTTGGTTCATTTTTGGTGTGCGCCAGAAAGATGTTCAAGGAGACTGAGACGCGCTAAAGCAGCGCATCATGTTGTTTTCTTTATTTTCCAAAGGCATGACATTTTGTAGTCATTTTGAATGTACACAAATAAAAATATAAATGTTACTGTTTCGAATGACAGAGTATTAAACGACAGAATATTATTATTTCCCCTGCTGAGCAACAAATCCAAGTGATGTCGCCGGTGCATCGCTCGCTCACACAGCATCTCTATCAGTTCACTTCTGGCATTGCTAACATCGCAGCCTGTTCATTATTAAAATAAAACACAGTCAACCAAACATATAAAAAGTTATTCTGCTTAATTTAATTGGTCTTTTGTACAATATAAAGGCTGTGCCGCACAGTAGGCTACTTGCTGTTACTCCAAACTCATTTCCCTTGCTGTGAAGATGCTGATTTAGCCTATACATGTATTGGGACTCGACTTAAGTATAAAGCCTTCTTTACATTACTAGTTAGCATCCAAATGTGACATTGCAAATATGGAAACTTTGGACCGAATGAGAGATGCGCGAAACTAACGTCGGTACAGTTTCAGTTTCGATTCAAATAAATTCGTTTAGGCTTGGCGTTTAAAATTGGCTAAATGTTGTTTATAATAAAGGACAAAATAGGCTATTTTTATAAGCTATAAGGCTATATTTTTATTATACGTGGCTACTTGTTTTTGATTCTTGTTGTTTTCTGAATAGGCCTACCATTCATTTAAGTATTTGACATAGGCTACAGTAAGGGGAAGTAAAATACGCATAGACATAGCCTATATGTTATTAATAGTGTTTATAATGTTAATGTTGCATTTTATTTACCGATCTTTTACACTATTTCTGAATAAGATAATAATAAAATGCGTTTGTTTCCCTCTCAACATGACCCGGTGCGCTGCGATACAAGCGCACATCTTTGAGATATAAATTAATACATTTTAATAAAACACAAGGCCTACATCATAAAACTCAGGAGAGTATGTATTTTAATATCTCTGTTGTTCTCTGTTCTCCGGTTGTTAGATAGTCAGTCTGAATGTCATGCATTTACGTTAATATAGACATATTATATTGTCAATGCATTATTCTTTTCTTTTTGTATTAGTGTTAAAAATATTAAATTTACAAGTAATTATATTGATTTATATCTTCATTTATTATTTAAAAAAAAATTACTGGGCGAGGGCGACCATGTAGGCTAACAGCTGTCATTTAGGCTATCTGCATACCCAGCTGATGCAAAGCGTAGGTGAATTTATATCTACACAGAAGAAAGCCCTGTCTAGTGTTTCCCCAGTACGGGTTGTGTCGAGCCATGTTAGTCTGGTTATTTGATGAAAAAAAAAGATGAAATGTAGTTGCAATAAACACGTTAAGAATCACAACGCGAGGACTCTTATTCTGCAGTGCAGAACTAAGGAAGAACTGATGACGGGACAGTTTGATCTTCGGCTGACAAATCAAAGGAAAGGGGCGTTTCATTCCCGGCAACGTGTAAAATTCGAATATTCCAGCTGTTTATACATTTTTCTACCTCAGAACGAAGTACAAAAAATCAAGCTGAATTCTTGTTTCTCTTACGAGAGGTTCTCTCGTATTGCGTAAGTAGCTTACGCTGCGGGTTAAGTCATCTTTTCTCGAGATTTGAAGCTAAAAATTATCCTTAATTTAGTTATCTTGTCAACGCAGTGCGGCAGCCAGCAGACCTAGAGCAGGCTTACTAGCGTGCTCATTGGCTGCCCTGCGGCAACTGCAGCAGCCTATGGCTGAGCCCTGGAGTGACGTCACGCCCAATGAGCGCGCTCGGCGCGCTGCACGCATCACAGCCCGTAAGAGGGGCGTGGCTTAGTGTATAAAGGTAGGCTCAGAGGCTGCTTTCTCTGATTTTTGTCTCTTCAGCGAAGCTCTCTGCATCGCTGGACTCTGAGGAAGCCGCCGTTGAATCAAGCGACTTGCAAGCCGAGGATTCTGCCTGAGGAAGACGGCCGCTTCGCCGTCTTCAGCCATCCCTGCCTGCTTCGCTATCCGGCATTATATCCTTTCTATTAGGGGTGTAACGATTCGTTTTACCAACGATTCGATTCGATTCGCGATTCATGGTTGTCGATACGATTCAAGGACGATATTGGTTCATTTAGAACGATCCGATCCGAAACGATTCAGTGACTTGAAATCGATTCAGTAACTTTTTAGCCAAAAATTCTTGTAAGGGAATCAGGTATCAATTAATTATAGATATAAACAAACAAGTAAACAACAATTAATGTAAAATGCATTCACATTTTATTTTAATAAGTAGGACTGAACGATTATGACAAAAATGATAATTGTTGATTATTCCCTTGAAATTGTAATTGTGATTATTAATTACGATTATCACAACATAGAATGATGTTTTGAATAGTTTGGCCATGGGACCCACATTTCCCCATGGTCATCAAGCCGCGACCCACCTTTTTAGGAATTATATAAGCCTATTATAATACATTTGTTTACACAAAAATTGTTGACACACAAGTTCTGTCCCCCTTTACTTAACACATTTTTTTTTAAGAATATGACAAATACTGATAGACAGTAGGCACTGCGAGGTTAAGCTATTAAATAGCAGTCCCAAACTAGTTTTTGTTAATACAATCTTGGTATGAGCCACCACAGTCATATAAAAATATACAAAACCAGTAAGTGGCATTTTGTTATGGAAACAAACAACAATTAGGCTACCATGGTGATACACAATACTTAGAAGAACTGGTAAAGAAACATGGAAACTGCTCCTGATAAATAGCAACACACATGACGTACCAATAACGTAATTTATTGGTATTTTACTTTTATTTCTTAACTTACTAATTTACGACGTTGCATGCTCGTATTTCTTTTGCGCTTTAGTGAAGTGATACAGCGCGCTCCGGCGCATTTGCGCGTGCAATTGAAGAGTGCGCGCTACTGCAGTATAGCGGGTGAGAGGACAGGACAGTCCGTGTTGTCTTTGCGCTGCTGCTGGAGTGGCGCGTCACGCATGGCGACGACGACACAGATAGGCAGACTGAATCGAGTAACGTTTAACGCCTTTATCATTAAAAGTGCAAAGAAAAAACATCCATATAAAGTCTAGCGTGCTTAAATCCAATGCGCTATTTCCTAGTATCGATACAATCGATTCATTACCTTTTAAAACGATATTAGATCGATATATGTCGTCCGGAAGGCCAACTTGCCGAGCACAGATCGATCCAGTTGGATCGTAGGAATATAAATCGATACATCGATGTAGTTGATGAATCGTTACACCCCTACTTTCTATTATTGTTTGTTCAGGCGTTTGATACAAAATGCCCTGCATTTCATGCAAAGGTCCGCTCAGCGATGGAGACCGCCATGTGATCTGCGCTCTCTGCCTGGGACCGGAACACGCAGCCCTCGCTCTCACGACGAGCGGCTGCGAACTGTGCGAAGAACTGTCGATGTCGACCCTGCGGGCTCGACTCGCCTTGTTCGACGCTCCCGCTGTCTCTCCGTCTGCCTCCACCGGGCCGCGTAAAAAGAAACGCCGCTCTCAAAGGCCACCGGAACCCGCAGCAGCTGCTGAGCGCTCGCCGGAGCCCCGCCTCACTATCTCCTTCTCCGCCCCTCTTCCCCGACGCGCAGCGGCCGGCCTTCGCCCGCACTGCCGTCGCCCCAAGGGATGTAGCGGATGACACAGCTATCTCCGACAGCTGTTCTCTCATGGCTTCAGACAGCGAGGAGTGGTCTGGATCTCACCGCTCCGCCTCCTCAACACAGGGCTCTAGCCGGTCCCGCGCCAGTGTCGACGCGGAACTTCTCCGCCTTCTCACCAAAGCGGTCGACCAGCTGGGACTTGAATGGTCCCCACCGAAGGCGCCCGCGCCCAACAGGCTCGACGGGTGTTTTCTGCCTAGCCGCCGCCAAGCGCCTGCCTCTAGGTCAGCACCCTTCCTGCCTGAGCTCCACACTGAGCTCTCAAAGTCGTGGAACGCCCCATTTTCCGCTAGACTCCGCTCATCGGTCTCCTTGACCCTCTCCCAAGTGGACGGGGCCGTCGAGAAGGGGTGTACTCAAATTCCCCCGGTTGAGGAAGCCGTGGCAACGCACCTTTGCCCGCCATCCGCCAGATGGCGCTCAAAGTCTGCCCTGCCGTCCAAAGCCTGCAGGACCACATCAACGCTCGTCGGCCGCGCCTTCTCCGCCGCCGGCCAGGCTGCTTCCGCCCTGCATTCCATGGCTGTGCTACAGATCCTCCAAGCCGATCTCCTCCGCGAACTGGATGAGAGAGGCCCGGATCAAGCCGTGCTGACGGACCTGCGCAGCGCAACGGATCTGTCGCTTCGCGCCACTAAGTCCGCTGCACAAGCCATCGGGAGATCTATGGCTTCGCTCACCATCACCGAGAGGCACCTTTGGTTGACGCTGGCGGATATGAGCGACACCGAGCGATCCGTTTTCCTCAACGCCCCGCTCTCTCCCACCGGCCTGTTCGGCCCAGCGGTCAGCGGGATTGTAGATCGCTTCTCGGAGGTACAGAAGGCGTCGCAGGCTATGAAGCGCCATCGAAGCGCCCAGCTCTGTCAGTCCCCTTAGAAAAGGCTACTGCAGCAGCTTATATCGCAGCCAACGAGCCAGTAACACAACTCGCTCGCCTGCCCACAAACGCCGTTTTCACGGCGACCCAGAGAAATCTCATAAAGAGTATTGTTTCGGATCTTCCGGCTCACGCCGAAGGTGTTTTGAGTGTAAAAAATGTGCCCACAACCCTGTGCTCACCACTACACACAAACACGATCTCCCCGGTAACGCTCACAGAGCGCACTCTCATAAAGCGAGCACGCGCCACTCGAGTGCTAAGTGTAGAGTATGTGCCCACTGTTCTGTGCCCACACCTACCCGCTGCCCGCTCTGTCACACAGTTACCTCGGGACGCAGATCCTATAAAGCTCCCAAACACTGGCCGTGTTGCGAATGTAAGCCCTGTGCCCGCTCACGAGCGCGCGTACTTACTGTCAAACACGTTAAACCCTATGTCGCTCTCGCGCCATGGGTTTCTAACAGCAAAATGTGCTCCGTCCACAGAGACCGAGCCGTTGTCTGCTGTACAGCCGGTCACCACTGTCTGCGAGCCCCGTGTGCGCCGCCCCATCCGCTCTGATACAGGTTCCCCATCCCGCACAGTGCGGCGATCTGAACCCGGAGATCATTCGACCCCTAGCGATGTGTGTGAAAGCATGGCAAGCTATCCAGGGCGTGTCAGAATGGGTGCTGAATACTGTAACGCACGGCTATTCGCTTCAATTTGCTCGCCATCCACCGCGCTTTTCAGCACGGGTCAAGACGAGAGTGAACACAGAGGCAGCACATCTGCTTCAGGCAGAGATAGCAAAGCTGTTGCGCAAGGGAGCCATAAAACAGGTACATCCTTCTCTGAGCGAGTCAGGCTTTTGCAGCCGCTATTTTCTCGTACCCAAGAAGGACGGACCGCTAAGACCTATTTTAGATCTGAGACATTTGAACAAAGCCCTCATGAGACGGCCGTTCAAAATGATTACAATCAGACAAATCCTCGCGCAAATTCGCTCAGGAGACTGGTTTATCTCTCTCGATCTGAAGGATGCATATTTTCAGATCCAGATAATACCCGGTCACAGGCCATTCTTGAGATTCGCCTTCGACGGTCGGGTATATCAGTACACCGTCCTGCTGTTCGGTCTATCTTTGGCACCCCGTACATTCACGAAGTGCATGGACGCGGCTCTCGCTCCCCTGAGAAGACAGATACTGTCTTGCGGATACTGAACTATCTGGATGACTGGCTGATTCTAGCGTAGTCAGAGACAGAGCTTTTGTCTCACAGAACAGCGCTTCTCAGCCATCTGAAAAGTTTGGGTCTCTCGGTCAACTGGACCAAGAGCTCATTACTGCCCCGTCAGTCAGTTTCCTTTCTCGGAATAGAACTGGATTCGGTGGCTATGACGGCCAGATTGCCGGAGCAGCGCGCGCGCCGCATCCGACATCTCGCCGCGTCTTTCCACATAGGCAGTCAGACTCCGCTGAGGACATTCCAGCGAGTCCTGGGGCATATGGCTTCAGCTGCAGCGGTGCTCCAGCTGGGCTTACTGCGCATGCGCCCGCTTCAACGCTGGCTAAAAGCGCGAGTGCCTCACCGAGCCTGGACGGCCGGCAGCCTACGAGTCAGGGTGAACCATGGCTGCGTTTCAGCCCTGCAGCCCTGGCTGGCAGCCGAATGGTATCGCACAGGAATGACGATGGGAGTTGTTTCTCGCCGGAAAGTTGTCTCGACAGACGCGTCCAACCGAGGTTGGGGAGCGCTCTTAGAGGGCAGACCGGTCTATGGCCTCTGGTCAGACCAGGAGAGTCTCCTTCATATAAACTGTCTAGAGATGCTGGCGGTCGAGAATGCGCTCAAGCATTTCCTCCCATACCTACAGGGCCACCATGTACTAGTCCGCACGGACAATACGTCAGTGGTGGCCTATGTAACCCGTCAAGGTGGTGTCAGATCCAAAACGCTCTGCACCCTGGCAGAACGCCTCCTTGTGTGGGCTCAGCACTCACTGCACTCGCTCAGAGCCGCGCATGTGCCGGTTCGCCTGAACGAAGGTCCAGACAGACTGTCCAGGGACAATGTTCCCCCGGGGGAGTGGTCTTTGCATCCCCAAACAGTCCAGTCACTGTGGCGCCTTTTCGGCGGAGCGAAAGTCGACCTCTTTGCGTCAAAAGACAACGCACACTGCCCAAGGTTCTTTTCAAAGAGCGAGGACGCGCTGGCCCAAGCCTGGCCCAGCGGCCCGCTGTACGCTTTCCCCCCGGTCTCTCTGTTGCCACAAGTCATCGGGAGAATCAGGGAAGTGCGCCACACGGTGCTCCTCATAGCCCCGTATTGGGAGAATCAGACGTGGTTCCCAGATTTAATACGGCTGGCGGACACAGCCCCCTGGCCGATACCGGTGAGAAGGGGTCTCCTCTCTCAAGCCCACGGCTCGATCTGGCATCCTCATCCAGAGCGCTGGTCTCTGCATGCATGGATTCTCAACGGATACCCGTTGACTTGCCAATAGGGGTTGTGAACACGATCACACAGTCTAGAGCTCCCTCCACGAGACGGCTCTATGCATCCAAATGGTCTGTGTTTAATAAATGGTGCACCGCCAAGGGGCTGGACCCACAAACATGTGGGGTGTCGCGTGTGCTTTGTTTCCTCCAAGAGCTGCTGGACATGGGCAGGTCCCCCTCCACGCTCAAATGGCGCTTTTCCACTGCATGGTACGGCACGGTTCGGCTCGGTACGGTTCGACTCGGCGCGGAACGGTTCGGTTCGCTTCGCTTTTCCACTGCGTGGTACGACTCGACTCGGTACGGCACGGTTCGGTTCGCTTTAGCTCGGTTGCTTTTCCATTGCAGTTAGTACCGCTTCAAACTGGGTGGGACTGATCGTTATAGTTGCCGCCTCTACTGCCATGACATCATCGTAAACGCGCCACATTTCAAACGCACAACACAGTGGATGGTGCTCTTGAATTCTCGGCATGTGGATGTTTTTAAATTAAATTAAACGTTCTTATAATGGTTTACTATATGGAAGGAAAATTCTTAACGTGTAATTAAACGTTGCGTTCATATTCTGGGCTCATCTGATTTTTTGTACATAGCATAGCCTACTTTATGATTTTAGCATCATAATGATTAATAAATGCACGCACAATTATCTGTGAACTTGATTTGAACAAATGCCTTTCAACTTGTGTGTGCAAAATTCAGAATTAAATGAATGTGCAGCAATCTTTATAAATAGAGAGTCTAGGCCTAATGTACTGTTTTAGCCTACTGCCATTGAAAAAGCACATTTAGTTAATGTTATGTTATTTTTTTCCATCTGCCTATGTTGATTATGAAAAGTGAACAGCACGAGTAGAGAGACATGGAGCGAGTCAGACATAATTTTGACCACTTCATTAAGTTTTGTTTTGTAGAAAGCATTTCTTTAAAGTGAATTTATAAATCGTTTTGTATAAATTGTATCTTAATTTTAATATTTTTTTCATCAAACAATTGCCTGGATTGAATAAATAAGATGCAAAATAGACAATTTAATCATTGAGGCGCCCGAGCGGTCACTTGCATTGTACGTTAACTGGAGCGCATCTCATCCTCAAATACACAAAGCTTGAAATGTCTTTAAACGAAATAATTCAAAACAAAAAGAAATAGGCTACTCTCTTGTGTAATCCATTATGTGCATTTCTCTCTATAGGCGCGTTTACTACGAATATGGCGATCGTCAACTTCATCTTTGCCATGCACAGACACTGACAGAAAACACTATTTTATAAATAAAAATCAGTGCACGCGTTTTAATAAAATTAAAACTTTAATTGTGATCATTAAAAAGTTTTGCTCATTTATTAATAGTATAGCCTATATATAGGCTATAGGCCTAATTTTATTAAATTGAACAAGCCAAAATTCAGCATTCAATCAAATATTCAAAAAGACTTAATAATAATGTTATTTCAACATAATATCTCGTTATTTCGACATAATGTGTGTGCAACAAGCAAGATGTGCATTTGTAAATCCGGGGACGCGTGCACTGATTTTTATTTATAAAATAGTGTTTTCTGTCAGTGTCTGGCAAAGATGAAGTTGACGATCGCCATATTCGTAGTAAACGCGCCTATAGAGAGAAATAACATTATTATTAAGTCTTTTTGAATATTTGATTGAATGCTGAATTTTGCGAAATTTAATAAAATTAAAACTTTAATTGTGATCATTAAAATAATTGAATATTAAATATTTTGTGGCCAAGTTTTGCTCATTTATTAATAATATATATATATACACACACATATGTGTGTGTGTGCCCTCAGAAACTACAGCGTTGGCTGTTGTCTACTGGCTATTTAAATCTAGCGGGTTTGACTCGTGCATGGTCTCGTGTCGCAAATACAATGACACTGGTAGTGACGATTCTGTCTGACCAATCAGTGATCTTCAGTGTTTTCACGTCACATTTTAGTATCGGTACGGTACGCTTGGAACCTCAACAGAGGTGGTACCATTTAAAGCAAGCCGAAGCGAGCCGTACCGTACCGTACCATGCAGTGGAAATGTGCCATAAGTGAGCCGTACCGAACCGAGCCGTACCGTACCATGCAGTGGAAAAGCGCCAAAGCGTGCCGTACCGAACCGAGCCGTACCGTACCATGCAGTGGAAAAGCGCCAAAAGTATATGTTGCGGCCATCTCAGCTTTTGCCGACTTGGCGCTGGGCCACGTATTAGGGAGGAACGAGTTCATCATCCGCTTCCTTAGAGGAGCCAGGAGAATGAACCCCCCCGCGACCCCCCTCGGTTCATATTTGGGATCTTTCCCTAGTCCTAGAGGCCATGAAAGTGCATCCCTTTGAACCCATGGAAAATGTGGATATGAAATACCTGACGCTCAAAACTGTTTTTCTGATAGCTCTGTCTTCAGTCAAACGTGTGGGTGACCTACACGCGTTATCAGTTAACACCACATGCCTCGAGTTCGGACCTAATGACTCAAAAGTCATTCTCAAACTGAGGCACGGTTATGTTCCCAAGGTTATGGGCACACCCTTCAGAGCTCAGGTCATTTCTCTATCAGCTTTGCCAACAACCGGCAGCGAGATTGACAGTAATCTCCTTTGCCCTGTCAGAGCGCTGAGAAATTACATTACACGCTCCGCCGCCGTCAGGCGCTCGGAGCAGCTGTTCGTTTCGTTCGGTGGGCGCACCAAGGGTCTCGCCGCCTCGAAACACACTCTGTCCAGATGGATAGTGGACGCTATTGCAGCTGCTTATGCGTCTAAAGACCTGCAGTGCCCACTGGGCATCATTCAACTAGAGGCTTGGCCTCTTCCTGGGCTTGGTCTAGCGGAATTTCTATTCATGACATTTGTACGGCGGCGGGCTGGGCCTCCCCCTCTACATTTGTTAGATTTTACAATCTGGAAGTTCCCGCCCTGCAGGCTAAACTTTTATCAGTCTAAGTCTCGGTGCGCGGGCTACTGCTGTGTAATTTAGCTCTCCTGGTTGAGCTGCACTTTACAGGGTAGCCTTCATTGGGCGTGACGTCACGCCAGGGCTCAGCCATTGGCTGCTGCAGTTGCCGCAGGGCAGCCAATGAGCACGCTAGTAAGCCTGCTCTAGGTCTGCTGGCTGCCGCACTGGGTTGACAAGATTACTAAATTAAGGATAATTTTTGGCTTCATATCTCGAGAAAATATGACTTTACCCGCAGCGTAAGCTACTTACGCAATACTCGTTCCCTCTTCTAGAGAGAACAGAGGATACGTTAGTAACCGATACGTTTTCGTTGTTTTGGAAAAAAAGAAAATCGAAAAAGGACCTGTTTTCTCATTTTTCTACTTTCAAAAAAAACGACTGAACGAATGATACACGGATTCACTTCCTTTTTCGTCTTTTTATTTTTTTCAAAAAAACTAAAAACAAGTATTCAGCTTGATTTTTCACTTTTCGTTCTCAGGTAGAAACATTTATAAACAGCTTGAATATTTGATTTCTACACGTAGGCGGGAATGAAACGCTCCTTTCGTCTGATTTATCAGCCGAAGATCAAACTGTCCCGTCATCAGTTCTTCCTCAGCTCCGCTCAGCAGAATTTAACATTTCAAAGCCGCGATGTACAGAAAATCACACAAAGATATAGAAAGAAATGTATAAAAACATTTTGGATCAATAAAACTAAGAAATAACATAACTCCAGAAAGGCCACACTGCAGACAGGATTTGCATTTCACATGCAAATCAAATTAAATCGGCTAAATTACCTGTGCGAGCAGGCTCTAAGTACAGCACAACATCGATGCACCGAAAAAATTAATAATTAATTTACTAAATTAAATTAGAACAGAATATACCTTTCTAATAAATAAAAATACAAAACGAAATAAATCAGAATCAAGTCACAAGATGAGGAGCAAATGTGTGCAAAATGCCTAAAGTGCAGGGGAACATATATTCAAAACACAAGCCACAAATAGTTAGATTAGATAACCCTGACAGATCAATAAATAAATAAAAATAAAGAAATTATTAAAATAACGATAGTAGCCAGAATTTTCAACTTTGTCTTTTTAACTGCAGAAACAACAATAAATGCTAAACTGGAGTGGCAGTCTTTAGCTAAACATGTTCACAGCCTCCAAAAATCAAATTACAACCGGCTGAAAAGTGTTAAATCACTTGTACCCTAACGTTACCTGATCGAGAGAACAAATGCAGTCTTTCACTCTGTCTGTGTCCGTTGGAGTCTTTTGTGCGCACGGATAAAATACATTCTAAAACACTTAACGTGAAAAACGTTTAACGACTTAATCTCCTAAAATAGTTACATTAAAATATCAGATTATGTAAAGATAACGCTGTACTAAAATAATAATGATAAAAAGGGAGAAACCCACTGTGAGGACAGTACAGCGCTGGACTGCTGAAGGTGAGCTTATGTTGCAAGATTGTTTCGATTCTACTGACTGGTCAGTTTTTAGTGATTCTGCTACCTTGCATGAGTACACTGAAGCAGTTACGGATTATGTTAAATTCTGTGTGGACAGTTGTATTCCCACACGTACTTTCTGTGTTTACCCTAATGAAAAACCGTGGGTAAACAAAAATGTTCGCGCGAAATTGCATGAGAGGACAGTTGCTTTTAAATCTGGGGATGATGCTCGTTACAAGAGCGCGAGATACGAGCTTAGGAATGCAATTAAATCTGCTAAAAAATTACATAGGGAGAAGATTGAGCGATATTGTTCTGAAGGGGACTCTAGGCGTGTTTGGCAAGGCCTACAAGCGGTCACCAGCTATAAGGCCAAACCTAGCGGCGTCATAACAAGCTCTGCTTCTTTCCCAAACGACTTGAACAACTTTTATGCTCGTTTTGAATGCGCTGCTGAGGCATTGACGCGGGGAACATCTCCAATTGGGGATGTGCATGTTAAAGTACCTTTATATGGGAACACACACACAGACATATCATCTCCCGATGGGGTTACCCTTGGCAGTCAAGCATATCAGGTCTCAGTTGCCGATACTTGTAAAGTTTTTAAAGCCGTGAAAATAGGGAAGGCTGCTGGGCCTGATGGCATTACTCCGCGAGTCTTAAGGACATGTTGTAATCAGCTTGCATCTGTTTTTACTGATATTTTTAACCTGTCACTCTCTTTTTGTATGGTTCCGAATTGTTTCAAAAAATCAATAATAATTCCTGTGCCTAAGAAAACAACTGCCACCTGTATGAATGATTTTAGACCTGTAGCCTTGACTTCTGTGATAATGAAGTGCTTTGAACTGCTTGTGAAATCATATATTAACAACTGCATTCCTGTCTTCACTGATCCACTACAATTTGCATATAGATCAAATAGAGCTGTGGACGATGCTGTATCTTTGGTTTTACATTCTGCACTTCAACATCTAGAGGGTAGGGATACGTATGTCAGGATGCTGTTTGTTGATTATAGCAGTGCCTTCAATACCATCAGACCTTCCATTTTAATTTCTAAGCTGTTAGACCTGGGCCTCTGTACTTCCATCTGCAGGTGGATACAGGACTTTCTAACAGGTCGTTCTCAGACAGTTAGAGTAGGCACTACATACTCAGCCCAAATAATGTTAAATACTGGAGCACCTCAAGGTTGCTGTCTTAGTCCTTTATTATATAGTCTGTATACCTATGACTGTATTGCAAAATATCCCACAAATAGTATTGTGAAATTTGCAGACGATACTACTGTGGTAGGACTCATTGACAGCAATAATGAAACTGCCTATAGGGATGAGGTGAGAAATTTGATCATGTGGTGCCAAAGAAATAATCTGTCCCTGAATGTGGGGAAAACTAAGGAGGTCATCATAGATTTTAGAAGAAATAAACCCACACATACACCTGTCTACATTAATAACTCTGCAGTTGAAATTGTTAATTCTTTTAAGTTTTTAGGCATTCATATTTCAGACTCCCTTTCATGGTCTTTCCACATCACCTGTGCCATTAAGAAGGCACACCAGAGGCTTTATTTCTTGAGGTGTCTTAAGAAATATGGTATGTCACTTAACATTTTAAAAAGATTTTACCGTTGTACAATTGAGAGTATACTGACAGGTAATATTACTGTGTGGTTTGGAAGGGCTACTTCAAGTGAATTGAATCTTTTGACAAAGGTGGTTAAAACTGCATCAAAAATTATTGGGGCTCCATTGGAATCATTACAGGATATTTATTGGAAACGCAGCACTGGGAAGGCACTGAGTATTATACAGGATGTTAGTCATCCGGCACACAGTCTCTTCTCCCAACTCCCATCAGGGAGACGTTGGCAGAGCATCCCAACACGTACGTCACGTTTTAGGGACAGTTTTTATCCACAGGCTGTAAGGCTGCTGAACGATAGTGTAAGAGGAAGGAGGGCTGAGGTTTGAGCGTATGTTTTTAGATTTATTTTTTATTCTATTCTATTCTATCTTATTTTTGACTGGTGCTGAGAGAGTGCTAAGGCACATTGTATTTCATTGCTGTGGTACTCTGTACGAATATGCATATGACAATAAAACTGAAACTTGAAACTACTATAGGAGGAACGCATTGCATTCATATTCTGGGTTCATCTGCTTATCATAGTATGGTTTCTTAATAAAGTGTGTATTGTGTACATTAAGCCATGTTAAAGTGCCTTTTAAGCGTTTTAAAAGCTTTTTTCACGTTAAGCATTTTAGAATGTCCCGTGGAAAACCAACTTGTTAACGTTGGCCGGCAGAAGTGCGATCATGGTTTTCCTGATGCTAAATCCAGCCTTGGAGAATATCCTTTCTGATGGTGTACATCCACACTTTAGATTTTCTTATCCCAGACATTGTTAAAGATTTAAATCCTTGCCGCCAAGACGCTCCTCTGTCGGTCACGGATTGAAAGTTAAACTTAAATCTGTCGCGGGGTGTTTGGATTTATTCACGCAAGTTAAAAAATATTTATTAAAAGCTTCTTTCTTTGCACATTTTTATATACAGCATTATCATAATAGGCTGAATATTAACATATTGACAGAAAACTGGTAGTTCTATGTGAAATCAGACATTGAGCGCCCTCATATAGCCAAAGTGGCATGATCCTCGTTTCATAACACCTCTGCGAAGATTCGACTGTGAGATCAGTCGAATCAGGCTCCTCCAATCGAAGCATTGAATCTTCGACTATTCGGGGTCACCCCTAATATATACAGTATATACTTTTTTTTTTTCATCAATCTCTTTATTAAATTTTGAACATGAAATAAGAACAAACAAAGTTCCCCTTCACATACAAAGAAAAAAAAATACAAAAACATAAACATCAAGAATCAACAAAAATAAACGACAAACAACATAGTAACAATGAAGGAAAAAACAACAACAAAAAAACACATTAACTAATAGCTGTGAGTGACGGTCCAAGAACTACTGCCCAGTCATTTGCAGCAAAAAACGTGGGACACTGAGTTTACTCAGGATTGTCTGGGAAGGTCAACTTCCCAACATATTCAAAAAAAGGGGATATATAATTTTTAACCACAAATGCCTGTCTTGTACCATCTCTGAGATGTGCCACGTATTACATCATCACGTATTACATCAGGTCACGCGTCACGTCATCAAAAAATGTGTTTTGGGGTTTCATGACCCTTTAAAAATGAGATGAAATGAATGTGTAAATATGAATACATCAACAATTTCAACCTTTGTTTTGTTACAGTGTTGGTAGAATATTTAAATGAACAATGTGTAGTCTTTCTCCATGTTACCTTTACCTTGATATCCCTGTTTATTTGTCAGCAAAAGTCTGCTGGATGAAGATGAACACGTTAGTTGATCATCATAGATCTGAGTCATTTTCTCTTTCTGTCTTCAGTCTGTATGAATGCAGTATTACAGAGAAACAGAGTCTCATCCTGACTTCAGCTCTGAAATCAAACCCGTCACACCTGAGAGAGCTGGACCTGAGCGAGAATAAACTAGGAGACTCTGGAGTGAAAAACCTCAGTGATCTACTGATGAACCCACAACTCAAGCTGGAGAAACTACAGTTAGTATCATTATACTGTACAGCAATTACAGTGTGACTGAAGTTTATTTATTTGAAGACAGCAGGGCTTATGTTTCATTGTTTATAGCAGTGCACTTTCTGGGTTTCCCCTATAGAGATGGTAAGTCCCGCCCCTTCCCGCTAACCCCACTGGACCTCTAGGTTGAAAAATCGTCAATGCAAGTGAATGGGAGAAAATAATTATTTTCTGGTCCCGTTTGAATTTTGCCATGAATGTGAACATATGTTGTCTGTGAATTTTTTATATAATCTTTCGTGTAAAGAATGCTACAATTTAGCTGGTAGAAGTTTGATACGGTTAGACTTTGTGTGAGAGCACTTTGTGGACTACAACTCTTCCTTCGGTGCTTTCGACGCGAATCTGAAGAAAGAACAGCCGATTTGGTTTGAATGTTGACATTTGGGTACAAAACACACAGGCATCTCGATCTGTCTCCATATATTATCGCAGCATTAGCACCGTGATTTGACAAGTGGAGGGAAAATGTGTTATGGGGTGACGTCACATAGGCGACATGTAGTCTTTCTCGTTATGTCTTTTCCACAACTGCTAGCCAAAGAATCATTCAATATACTGTCAAACTCGTAACATGAGATTATATAAAAAATATATAAAAGATTTATATAAAATTATATAAAAAGATTATATAAAAAATTCACAGACAACATATGTTCACATTCATGGCACAATTCAAACGGGATCAGAAAATAATTATTTTCTCCCATTCACTTGAATTGACGATTTTTCAACCTAGAGGTCCACTTGGGGTTTTACGGATGGGCGGGACTTACCAGCTCTATTGCTCACAGGGGGTTAAAGTGGGATGTGAGTGTGCTGTACGGACTTTTATTCTGGCTGTACTGAAGACGAAGCGGTTTGACCAATCAGATGAAAGGGGCGTTTCAGCGCCGCCCACATGTGCAAACGAAATATCAAAGCCATAAACCGATTTGTAAACCACAAACGAAAAATTAGAAATCGAGCCGAAATCTAATTTTCCATTTATTAAACTAAACGAAACACCGAATAAACGATCCGTCTTTTCATTTCTCGTTATTCCATTCCACACAGGAAATGAAACGATCAGATGATACAGAATCCGTGTATCATTCGTTCAGTCGTTTTATTATTTTATATTGAAAGTAGAAAAATTAGAAAACAGTTCCTTTTTCGATTTTCATTTTTTCCAAAACAACGAAAAACAAGAATTCAGCTTGATTTTTCGTTTTTCGTTCTGAGGTAGAAAAATGTATAAACAGCTGGAATATTCGAATTTTACACGTGGGCGGGAATGAAACGCCCCTTTCCTTTGATTTGTCAGCCGAAGATCAAACTATCCGGTCATCAGTTCTTCCTCAGTTCTGCACTGCAGAATAAGAGTCCTCGCGTTGTGATTCTTAACGCGTTTATTGCAACTACATTTCATCTTTTTTTTTCATCAAATAACCAGACTAAATTGGCTCGACACAACCCGTACTGGGAAAAACACTAGACAGGGCTTTCTTCTGTGTAGACCAGGAGTTCTCAAGTGCCAGGGGTTTGCTATTTTCCTATTTCCGAACTGTAAAGTCACGTTTAAAAAAAAAAAAAAAAAATTGATCATGAACCACGCTGTGTTTTATTCTTAAGTGACTATATAATGCATTTTACTTCAAATAATCTAAATGTTGACTTTGAAAAGTAGGTAAGGCTATTCACTCTATTTTGGTTTATTTTTGGTGTGCGCCAGAAAGATGTTCAAGGAGGACTGAGACGCGCTAAAGCAGCGCATCAAATTGTTTTCTTTATTTTCCAAAGGCTTGCTGTTATTCCAAACTCATTTCCCTTGCTGTGAAGATGCTGATTTAGCCTATACGTGTATTGGGACTCGTCTTAAGTATAAAGCCTTCTTTACATTACTAGTTAGCATCCAAATGTTACATTGCAAATATGGAAACTTTGGACCGAATGAGAGATGCGCGAAACCAACGTCGGTACAGTTTCAGTTTCGATTCAAATAAATTCGTTTAGGCTTGGCGTTTAAAATTGGCTAAATGTTGTTTATAATAAAGGACAAAATAGGCTATTTTTATAAGCTATTAGGCTATATTTTTATTATACGTGGCTACTTATTTTTCATTCTTGTTGTTTTCTGAATAGGCCTATACCATTCATTTAAGGATTTGACATAGGCAAGGGGAAGTAAAATACGCATAGACATAGCCTATATGTGTTATTAATAGTGTTTATAATGTTAATGTTGCATTTTATTTACCGATCTTTTACACTATTTCTGAATAGGCTAATAATAAAATGCATTTGTTTCCCTCTCAACATGACACGGTGCGCTGCGATACAAGCGCACATCTTTGAGATATAAATTAATACATTTTAATAAAACACAAGGCCTACATCATAAAACTCAGAAGAGTATGTATTTTAATATCTCTGTTGTTCTCTGTTCTCCGGTTGTTAGATAGTCAGTCTGAATGTCATGCGTTTACGTTAATATAGACAATATTATATTGTCAATGCATTATTCTTTTCTTTTTGTATTAGTGTTAAAAATATTAAATTTACAACTAATTATATTGATTTATATCTTCATTTATTATTTAAAAAAAAATTACTGGGCGAGGGCGACCATGTAGGCTAACAGCCGTCATTTAGGCTACCTGCATACCCAGCTGATGCAAAGCGTAGGTGAATTTATATCTACACAGAAGAAAGCCCTGTCTAGTGTTTTTCCCAGTACGGGTTGTGTCGAGCCATGTTAGTCTGGTTATTTGATGAAAAAAAAGATGAAATGTAGTTGCAATAAACACGTTAAGAATCACAACGCGAGGACTCTTATTCTGCAGTGCAGAACTGAGGAAGAACTGATGACGGGACAGTTTGATCTTTGGCTGACAAATCAAAGGAAAGGGGCGTTTCATTCCCGGCAACGTGTAAAATTCGAATATTCCAGCTGTTTATACATTTTTCTACCTCAGAACGAAAAACGAAAAATCAAGCTGAATTCTTGTTTTTCGTTTTTTGGGAAAAAATTAAAATCGAAAAAGGAACTGTTTTCTCATTTTTCTACTTTCAATATTAAATAAAAAAACGACTGAACGAATGATACACGGATTTACACGGACCGTGTCGTGTGTTCATTCGTTTTTTGATTTAATATTGAAAGTAGAAAAACGAGAAAACACTTCCTTTTTCATCTTTTTATTTTTTCAAACAAACTAAAAACAAGTATTCAGCTTGATTTTTCACTTTTCGTTCTCAGGTAGAAACATTTATAAACAGCTTGAATATTTGATTTCTACACGTAGGCGGGAATGAAACGCTCCTTTCCTTTGATTTGTCAGCCGAAGATCAAACTGTCCCGTCATCAGTTCTTCCTCAGCTCCGCTCAGCAGAATAAAAGTCCTCCGCTGCTGCAGTTGTACGGATTCTGAACGCGTTTATTGCAACTACTACATTTCATCTTTTTCTCATCAAACACCCAGACTAATGGCTCGACACGACCCGCACCGGGGAAGAGCCTCGACAGGGCTTTCTTATGAGGCTTTCAGTTCTCAAGTGCCAGGGGGTCCGTGAAATAATTTACTATAACCTACTGTATTTTCCGGACTGTAAACTAAAGTCACGTTTTTATAATTTATTCCAGAGTGACCTAGGCCTTTACAATGCATTTAACTTAGTTCACATAATCTAAATGTTGACTTTCAAAAGTAGGCGGGCCAAGAAGACTATTCGCTGTATTTTGGTTTATATATATACAGTATATACTTTTTTTTTTCATCAATCTCTTTATTAAATTTTGAACACGAAATAAGAACAAACAAAGTTCCCCTTCACATACAAAGAAAAAAACAAAACAAAAACATAAACACCAAGAATCAACAAAAATAAACGACAAACAACATAGTAACAATGAAGGAAAAAAACTAACAAAAAAAACACATTAACTAATAGCTGTGAGTGACGGTCCAAGAACTACTGCCCAGTCATTTGCGGGCAAAAAACGTGGGACACTAAGTTTACTCAGGATTGTCTGGGAAGGTCAACTTCCCAACATATTCAAAAAAAGGGGGTATATATATATATATATATATCACTGATTCTTGAGAGTCGGGACAAAACATGTCCCACATAGAAAAGTCTAATTTATAGCAAAAATTAAGAAATTCATCATGATTGACATACTTACAAAGTTAAATCTAAAGGAATTCTATATACCTATCTGATTTTTAGAATAAACCTTTTTATCTTTTTGGGGAAAATTTGTTTAAATGTATGGTCTGTGGTTAGAAGGTCCATGTTATTGCACTTGTCCTCAGCAAGAGGTCACAATATTAACCATCCCAAAAAACTTTTAAAAAGCTCTACAATTATGAAAACATATATATCAAATAAAAAATAAGGGGTATAAATATAAAAAAAACAATGCATGGAGTGAACATCAAACAATATTTTCTATAAAAATCTGCCTATTAAAGTTGTGTCCTCAGTTTCTGTCAACTCCGTCAGATTTTTTCATAAAGCTCTTTAAATCAGGAAATAGCATGGTCAGCTATATCCCTGAGGACCCCTTTTCATCTCCCTGCCTGTGGTGAATGCAGCACTACCACACATTCTCTGGTACATTTTACATTTTTTTATATTTTAGACAAACAATGTCAATATTCCTATGGTCACAGCTGCACCATGTCAATACCATCTTTCTGTTAAGATACTTTTTTTTAAACCATAGTGGATTGAATTTAAGCATTTTAGTGAGGTTATTGGGACATCTAGCAACTGAGGATAAACTACCTAGCTGCAGTGTACAATACATGTTTTGGCAGGAAAATACATGCCCTTACGTCAACTCCGTCAGACGTCAACTCCGTCAGGTTCTATGTCTGACGGAGTTGACCTGTAAGCTGACGGAGTTGACAAATCCACCAATAACCTCTTAATGTGCGAATATAATATTATTTGTGAATATAGTGAAGGGTTAAACTGTTATTTCAGGGTTTTATTTACACATAAATGCACATACATAGCATGCATTACATTATTTAACCGTACGCATCTGACTTGTAGAGAACGGGCAGGCAGTGGTCTGCTTATTATTGTGTAACGTGTAACTTTGCCAGCACTTTAATATATTTATATATGTAGAGACAGAGATAGAGAAATGAGAAGCCAGTGTAGGGCTGGGCGATATGGCCCAAAAAAAATATCCCGATAATTTTTTTTAATATCAGTCGATATCGATAATTATCACGATAAATGTCAAATCTTTATTTCTTTAAAGTTTAAAGGCAGATTTTTGCTCCTAAGTGAAAGATGTAGAAAACAGAGTGTTAATTGTGGTTTTAAACTACTCTTTATTGTCAGAACATATCATGAAAAACAGGTGAACATTTCACAAATCTGAGGTAAAACATTCAAACATTTTTTGTCAACACCGTCAGTTTTTCCGTCAACACCGTCAGTTTTTCATCAACACCGTCAGATCTTCGTATGTTTTTGTAAAAATTTTTAGGGAAAAAAATATTCTTCCTTCAGTTTATGTTGTTTTTGTAATAAAGGACCATCTGATCTACATCCTCTTATGTTTTATTTATTTAAGGAATTTGTTTTTACATTATTGAAATTAAAATCAAAGTTTGAAAATGCAAATATTTAGAAATCTGAGTTTTCAGAAGAGTGTGAAATCACAACTTAAGTTTATATATTGTATTTTTTTTACATATCAGAGTAACTAAACACTATTACAATATACTTCAGAACTTTAGATTCTTGTTTGATTTGAAGAATTAAAATTGTATACTTTTTAGTGTGTCTGACGGAGTTGACACAAATCCAGTTCTGAAGGGAAACATGTTTATTTGTTAAAAATGTGTTTTTATTTAGAACCTGTTCCTTTACATGGTTAAATAGCTAAGACCTTTCTCTGCAGAAACATATAACTCTAATTGATATAGTGTGTATTTTTTTTAAAAGTTTTTTAAAACGTGTTTTGTCCCGACTCTCAAGAATCAGTGATATATATATATATATATATATATGTGTGTGACCAGTCACGGAAAGTAGGGACACAAGTCGGTTCTGGGGCATTTTGAGTTATTCACATATTCTGAAAGTGTAGTATTCAAGCTTTCCAACGATGTGTAACACATGGAAATCTGATAATATTTGGAGAAGTTGTGACCATTTGAAGGTAGGCACTCAAAAAAACTGAAATGGTAGAAATCTGCTTCTAAAGATTGGCAAGTTCTCACCCTCCTGGGAATGACAATAGGGCTCATTTACATCTCATTTAGATAAGTCATACCCCCTGTAAAGCTCCCCCGTCTCCCCCTCCCCCCTGAATGTACCAATTCTACAAATTCTCTAAATAAAACATCTCCAGTTAACTGGCAGAGCATTCATTTCGTTCGTTTTTTAAATAAGATACTAGCGCTGAAATGTGTTTTTTTAATCAAGTGATCAAAGTGCTCGTTGCCGTGGCGCAGATACAGTGTTTACTCGTGTGGCTCGCGCACACACTTCATTGTCTTCACTCGACACGCGCTTCAATCCGTTGCGTTGCGGATACTCTCTATTCGTTCTGTTGAAATAACAAAATAATTCAAACGTTTGCGTGTCCCTGCTTTATATACAACCACTGATGAACATAATCGTTTTGATGAGAGAAAAAAAACTATACGAGAAAAAAAAAAAAAAAAAACCTATACAAGGGCGGATTCGAACTCAACCTCTGACACGGCTGGCGAAAGTTCTACCACTGTACCATTCATACACAAGTTAATTATATAGGCGGATCTATGCATTGGCACTGACAACATGTATTAGGCTACATCTCATTAAACGACAAATTAAACCCCATGTAACCTACTATTTAAATCGATTGCTGGACATCATAATGTTATTGGCGTCCATCTTCACTGAATTTTGAAATCAGATAGAGCCGGCCAGAGCGCTGCATAATAAGTAGCCACGCCGCCTTATTCAGTATGGAAATACACACCGACAATGACACGCCCCTACTGCGTGCTAGAATCTCCGAAAAACAAGCCGATTTCAAACTCAAAATGTACGCTTTTAAATATACCAATACTGCTATCTCAAACATGGAGAGGCTTCTTCGTGATCTCAACTAACAGATTCTGCAAAAAAAACGAAAATCACCAATTTTGAAAAAAAAAAAAAACGCTTCTTTCTCATTTTGCTCAAAAGTTGTCCTGCCGACTTGTGTCTCTGGTTTCCGTGACGGGTCACATATATAAATATAAATATATCTTTTTAACCACAAATGCCCGTCTTGTACCATCTCTGAGATGTGCCACGTATTACATCATCACGTTGGAAAGGTCACGCGTCACATCATCAAAAAATGTGTTTTGGGGTTTCATGACCCTTTAAAAATGAAATGAAATGAATGTGTAAACATAAATACATCAACAATTTCAACCTTTGTATTGTTACAGTGTTGGTAGTATATTTACATGAACAATGTGTAGTCTTTCTCCATGTTACCTTTACCTTGATATCCCTGTTTATTTGTCAGCAAAAGTCTGCTGGATGAAGATGAACACGTTAGTTGATCATCATAGATCTGAGTCATTTTCTCTTTCTGTCTTCAGTCTGTATGAATGCAGTATTACAGAGAAACAGAGTCTCATCCTGACTTCAGCTCTGAAATCAAACCCGTCACACCTGAGAGAGCTGAAACTGAGCTGGAATAAACTAGGAGACTCTGGAGTGAAAAACCTCAGTGATCTACTGATGAACCCACAACTCAAGCTGGAGAAACTACAGTTAGTATCATTATACTGTACAGCAATTACAGTGTGACTGAAGTTTATTTATTTGAAGACAGCAGGGCTTATGTTTCATTGTGTATAGCAGTGCACTTTCTGGGTTTTTAAACTAAAACACTTTATTCTCAATATCTCACAGTGAGTCTGAGTTCACATTATATTTGTGTAATATTCTTCACATTCATGATTTGTTTGTAAGATAATCTCTCTTCCTCTGTTTGTGTCTTTCTAGTCTACGGGACTGTGGCATTACAGATGTTTCTTCTCTAACTCAGTCTTTGACTAACTCAAAAGCACTGCAGTTTCTAAAAGAGCTTGATCTGAGATTCAATAAGATAGGAGACTCACAGCAGCGACTCAGAGACGAGCTACGAGACTCAAACTGTGTCCTGAGGTGAGGAAACATCACTGAGATATTAAAGAGATCTTCATTTACCTCTGATATGTGAACAAACCTTTCAAACATTCGTGAAAGGAAATTATCATTAAGCTTTATTGCAACAAAGGGTTTGTGTGAGAACAAAATGTGAAGTTATTGAAATGTTTAACACAAAGGAGGAACGAGAACAAAAGCTCACTGTCACAGCTTTATACAATGTCGTAGAAATTTTAAACTGTATATTAAACTAACCATGTTTCTATCATCTAACCTTATTTAACATCTAACATCTGAACAGGATGTACTGTACGAAACCAATGGAAAACTCGTATCTTTGAGTGTGTGCATATGTGTGTAAAAATAACATAGTTTGGGAAATGAAACTAGACAGTCTGTTAGAATCTTGTGATTAACAGATGAAGTCATCATTAAAACAAAGTTTGCTTTACCTAGTAACAGAGGGGTTTGCATATTAAGAACCAATCAAATAATGGGGAAATTATGTAATGCAGCCTGACATTTATGCCATACCTCGATTCTATAAAAACTGTTGTATCTGTGTTTTACGGTGGGATTTCTCAATGGAATTTGTCTGAGATCCTCCGGCCTTGATTCTTCTTGGGAGAGTTTCTCTGAGAACTGCTCGAAGACTCTCCCGGCCGTTATTAAAGCATTTAAAGGACATTTGCTGAAAGTCTGTCTGTTAATTTCTGCTTAAACTGGTCAGTTTAGGGAAGCAAGTTAGTTAGAAACTCGGCCAGTTGTCGACGGAAGACACAAAGAGCTGGAGTATAAAGGTTATTAAGTGTCGATTGTAGACGCAACAGTTTTATTTATTAAGTGTCGATTTGTAGACGCTAGATAGTCGGGATTTAGGAAAAAATCCACTACAACATCAACACCTGCTTTATTAACAGTAGAAGTGAATCATTTCAGTGTGAAAACAGACTTGGTCAGATTGTAGGAAAACGCTGCACTCCTGCTAAAATCAGTGCAGTTCCAGCTTCAGCTCACAGCCTCCAGCTCACATGAGGAATGTCTCTGTCTCTAGTGTGTTTTTACTGTGACAACTTTACACTTACTTTACTCTCAGTTATTTACTAAGATCCTACAAACTTGTTTAAACTAGAGGACAAACGGCTTTAACTAAAGGTTTGTGTTTGAACTCAAAATAACATTTGTATTTGCTCCCTGTGGTTTATTCCATACGCCGTACACTCATTAGTTTCTCCTTTACAGAGACTCAATAGGAGTCGCACCGACACACACTCACACACACACACACACACACACACACACACACACACACACATGATTCATGCTTTACATCTATTATATTTAAAAACACAAATATCTATCCAAGATCATGTATTGTCAGTAATTAATCTGATTACAGGAATTCAATTTAACTTATTTTTACAAAAAAAAAAAAAAAAAAGTTATTGAAATATAATAATTTGCACTTTGTTCCACTGAACTCTGATTGTTTTCTCTTCTGTTCCACTTTACAGAGTATATTAAGATCGATCACCAAACATCCCTGATAAAGATCGATCACCAAACTCTGATGGATGTGTTATATCGTAGTGTGAAATGATCATGAGAGGAGCAGAAACCATCAGCTGATCCACAGAAGAGTCTCACTACTGTCTATGAGGAGAAATACATGTGTAAAGGTGGAAGAGACTCAGACTTCACAGTTAAATAAAGCAGCGTGTGTGTTAGCATGCGTTTTAGAAACGTGATATTGAATGATCAATGTTGGTTTAGTATGAATAATAATAATTTATAATAATTAATATAATAATTCATTATTATAAATATCTATTTAGTTTTGTGTGAAATCCAAGTTGTGGAATTGGGAATATATTGTTGATTCTGATTTGTATATTTCATTGATATTTTATGTGAAGTTGTACATGTCTTATATAAAAAAAATAAAAGATTTAAAAAAAATTTTTTTTGTAAAATCTATGTTTTGGAATACATTTGTGACTCTGATCTGTTATATATTTATATATATATATATATATATATATATATATATATATATATATATATATATATATATATATATATATATTGTTTTATATTATGTTGTGTTACATTTTTTTCTCTTTTGTGACTATTCTACATGACGTAATCAGGTGATTGTCACATGACTAACTGTTGTGTAAAAGGACTGTGAGTGTGTTTGCTACACCCTGGCTGTGTTCGAAACCGCATATTCACTGAGTAGGCACTTAATTTCAATAAGTACTTGCTTAACGAGCGCTAAAAGAGTAGGTACTATATAGCCTGATCGCGTTAAGTATGAATGCGAGCCGTACATCATCCGCCATGTTGAGGTTATCATGTGACCTACAACGTTATCACAAGCACAACAACTTAAAAGATATGATCAACAGCTTTAATTAATCTGTAAATATCCTGATATTGATGAAACTTGCTCATTTTGTCGTTTTGTTGAAGAATCAAGTGGCCATTTAGTTTGTGATTGTAATTTAACCAATACATTTAGGGTTGATTTAAGTTCTTATATTTTAACCCTATAATGTGACCCACAGTTTTATCCTTAAGGATGTTATTTTTTATTATAAAAACCCAAAATCGTCATCTCTTGAATATGTTGTTAATTTCTTTATTTTATATGCAAAATGTTTCACCCACAAGCAAAAGTGGCTTAAATCTCATTTATGTTTAACTCGTTTCATCCCTCAGGTTTATAAATAATAAACTTTTTTTTTTTTTTTTTTATGTATTATGATCAATTATTCAAATATATTTAACCTTGTAATTGTGCTTTTCCCCCTGTGTATATAATCTCATACTATGATGCAAACCCATGATATTTATGTTTTCTTATTTTGTTTAGTTTATTGTCATTATGATTGTTCATTGTTAAAGAACTGGAATCTTTCCCTGATCTTGTATGTAACTATAAGTTATGAGTGACAGGTGCACTTACACTTGATAACATCAGTAACTCGACAGCCTAGAGCAGTTCTCCTCAGTGTGTGTAATGTGTGTAATGTCTGCACAGAGACATTAGAGACACACAGAGACAGATTTTATACTCCAAAAATGTAAATATCCCTCCTTAAAAATAAAGATTACCCCAGAAAGAATTGCATTGCTAGCCCACCCCAACATTTACACACAATTATAATGATAAATGCTGACCAATACTTAATTATATTACTTTTTTAACTGAAAATTATATATTTCAGTAAAAGAAACAAAATGTCATTTGTTTTGTCATGTGACATACACAGCAAAATCCCTAGAGTTAAATTAACTCTGCTCAGAGAACATTTGGTCCCTCTCTACAGAGAGTTAAAATAACTCTGAAACAGAGTTAAAGTTAATGAGATACTTAAGTGATTAATTAAGTGATGATTGGGCATTAATGATGAACACCTGCTGTCAACAAGCAGAATCACTGAAGGAAAGAGAAACAAGAACAGAAAAAAGAGAAACACAAGAACTACAACTGACTTTCAGCCACAGATGAAATCAACTGAAGACAAAATAAGACATTAAATCTCTCAAGATCTCAGCAGAGGAGGATTAAACAACTCCACAAACAGCATTACCAGCTTCACTTATTACTGACCAGATTGACTTTATTTCTGTCATACATTTACAGAAGTTCGTATTGAGAATTAACAGAGGTTTAGATGTTGACGATTTATTGAAAATGGTTGGTCACCATAATGGTGATGAGTGTTTCCTTTAGTTGGGCAGTTTGACTCTTAGCTTATTTTTTTGTGAGTTTGTGTTTTTTGTAACAGTTTTTACCAAAACACGTAATTTGTTGCAAAGAATGCCAGACGCAAAGATGTTCAGGTGATCTAGTTTTCAACAACAAAAAGTAGAATGATGCACTTATATCATCACTGTCCAAAAGTGATAATTTGATGTTAATAGATTATATTCACTAACAATACTCTCTTGCCACAGATTGGACATTTTTAATTTTTTAAATACATAATAGGGGGATTTTTTTTTTTTCTAAGACACAGACATCAAGACTCAGCATATGAATCTCAACAATGGTGACATGTTTCATCCCGCAATGCATCCTGGGAGCCATGAGTTTTATACTATTGTGGCTCCCAGCCAGTGATGGGAATAACGGCGTTATAAATAAACGGCGTTACTAACGGCGTTATTTTTTTCAGTAACGAGTAATCAAACTAATTACTGATTCCTCTATTACAACGCCGTTACCGTTACTGTCCATAAAAATGCGGCGTTACTATAGTTGAGCTCACTGAAGCGGTTTTCATCCGAGTAGGCTCTCTCTCAGCCATAGGAGCTGCAAAGTTTTTTCTCTGGTGTGTGAGTGTTTATGAGGCGCCGGACTGGACAAAAGCGAGGCGAACGCTGCGAGCGCGCTCGACAGTGCGCGAGAGAGACCGAGTGTGTCCGAGAACGCGTTTGACAGTGCGCGGCAGAGACCGAATGTGTCCGAGAACGCGCTCGACAGTGCGCGAGAGAGACCGAATGTGTCCGAGCATAAATACTTTTTTTATAAATAGATTACACATTTCAGCATTAGAATAATATATGTAGCATATTGGTATCATATGCAATGTTTTAATTAGTTTATATAACATAAACTCCAAAATAACCTGCAGGGAACGTTCAAACATATATGTTTGACGTTGTGAACACGTGCGTCAAACATGACTAGAATTTGGCTAAAATAAATAACCTCTGATGATGACGTTCTCTGTAGGTTATAAAAATAAACCCACAAAAGATTATATTGTATTATTATTATTTATGTTGATACATTGTTCAGTATTATATTGAGAGCACTTTTTGTTAAACTTACTATTGTGAGGAAGAAAATACTTCAAGTAGGCTATGAATGTCTACCAGTTGTAAAGGTGTGTGAGTTTTATCATTTTAATTATATGCACTAGTGTATGTGTATGAATATTTTTATAAGGCTACTATTTATTTATTTTTGGTACATTTCTTAAGAAGCATGATTTATTTTAGACTTATTTGTTGGCCAGTTGTGGTCTGTGCAATAAATATTAAAAGTTCTAAACCATCTATTATTTTGTTGTTCCACTAATGATAATATTTTAATATTTAAGTTAATCGGTGTCTCTCACATTGTCCCACAGCAACATTAAAATAGTGTAGATTAGTGTACAATGTTTAATAATAATAATAAGATGTTCTATTTAGTGTCCATTTCATTCATTTAACATTTCATATTGGGGGTATCCAAGAAATTTCTTATATTAATTTTTTTTTTTTTTTTTTTAAGTAACGCAATAGTTACTTTCCCTAGTAATTAGTTACTTTTGTAATGATGTAATTCAGTTACTAACGCAGTTACTTTTTGTGAGAAGTAACTAGTAACTATAACTAATTACTTTTTTTAAGTAACTTACCCAACACTGCTCCCAGCATGCATTGCAGCATGAAACATGTCACCATTGTTGAGATTCATATGCTGATTCTTGATGTGTTTGTCAAAAAAAAAAAAAAAAATCCCTATAATGTATTTTAAAAATCTAAATTCAGAATGTCCGATCTGTGGCTAGAGAGTATTGTTAGTGAATATAATCTATTAACATCAAATGATCACTTTTAGACAGTCATGACATAAGTGCATGTTTTTACTATATGTTGTTAAAAACTATTTCACCTGATCATCTTTGTTTTTGGTTTTCTTTGTAACAAATTACGTGTTTTGGCAAAAACTGTTACATAAACCACAAACTTGCAAAAAGAGTCAAACTGCCCAACTAAAGGAAACACTCATCACCATAATGGTGATCATACATTTTCAATAAATCGTCAACATCTAAACCTTTGTTAATTCTCAATAAGACCTTCTGTAGACGTCTGACAGAAATAAAGTCAGTCTGGGGTGCGTTTCCCGAAAGCATCGTTGGCCAACTATGGTCGCAAGTTCCCTCGTTACCATTAGAGTTCAATGGACATTGCGATGAACTTGCGACCATAGTTGGCCAACGATGCTTTCGGGAAACGCACCCCTGGTTAGTAATAAGTGAAGCTGGTAATGCTGTTTATGGAGTTGTTTAATCCTCCTCTGCTGAGAACTTGTTGACAACAGGTGTTCATCATTAATGCCCAATCATCACTTAATTAATCACTTAAGTATCTCATTAAGTTTAACTCTGATTCAGAGTTATTTTAACTCTCTTTAGAGAGGGACCAAATGTTCTCTGAACAGAGTTAATTTAACTCTGGGGATTTTGCTGTGTAGATATGCATAAATACACACTAAATAAATGCAGTGAACACACCTCAATTTTCAGTCTAGCAATGAATTAATGCATATATTAATGAAATAATTATATTTTATTTACTGACAAAAAGAAAAATGAATAAATGAGTAAAAGTGACCATCACAATAAACAAATGCATGTACAAGTCAACAACACACCAAACAAAGCTTTATTCAAACTTATTGTTCTAGCAATCACATATTTCCAGGCGGTGAACCCCACATCTCACTGCCATCTCAACACAGCGGTTCTCATTCTGTGTGTTTATTCTGATGAATCAGATGACCACCGTTCCCACCTTCACCTGTCTCTGCCGTCCATCATGTCCCTCATCACTGCAGTCAGACTCAACAACACACAGTCCTGTGAGTGAAGCATAGTAGAGCGAGTCTTTAACATGCTGAACACACACTGATGCTTTATAGAGTCTGTACTGAACCTGTGAGACTCAACAACACACACTCCTGTGAGAGAAGCATAGTAGAGCGAGTCTTTAACATGCTGAACACACACTGATGCTTTATAGAGTCTGAACTGAACCTGTGAGACTCAACATCACACACTCCTGTGAGAGAAGCATAGTAGTACTACAGACTGCATAGGTCATTTTATGAGGATGTCACTGAATGAACGACCGACTTAGATCGGGAGGTGAGGTAAACCAACAGACTGCATAGCCTGAAGACCCAGATAAGCAAATAATCATTTCTGTTTCTCATAATTTGGCCTTGCAATTTTCAGCTGGTTCAAACAGTTGAATGCACTAGTAGTTAGTCAGTTTAGTAGCCATGAAATTAAAAGTGAAAATTATAAATGTTTTACAGAATGTTGCAGTGCTTATTATAAATGAGTTATCCGTGCACAATATTCTAATTTTTTTATATTTTAATATGCCCTTGTAATCTTTAATCAAAAACGCTAACTCACCCCCTGCAATGCCCAACTTCCTACAATCCAATGGGACATTTTCACATATACAATATACTTGCTTTCATGCCAACTTTAATCACCACTCAAAATTAAAACGCTGTCGTCACTGAAGCACAAACACTGAAACAGGAGCACATAAACTAATAGGGATTCACTGGTTAGACGGATAGTATTCAGTACTTTAGATACATTTATCAATACATTTCTTAGAATATTTGTAGATTTCTTAACATGTCCTATACACTTACATGCTTGTTTTTGTTTCTCCCTGCAGATAAGTTGCGTGAGCTGCTAAAATCAAGATCAGTGGAAAAAGGTGATCATTGGACCATGGAAAGATGTTTGCAGATTACACTTGTAATAGTTGTAGTGTTTCTGTGAAAACCCTAAAAGGTTATGTACAACATCAAGGGCTACACAGAAATGAGGCACATTACCTATATGCATGTAGCATGGCAGGTTGTAAGTTACGCTTCAGAAATTACAACGCATTTAAATGTCATGTTTACCGTCATCATCGGCAGTCATCTTCTGGTCTCTGCAGGGACCCTTCACATGTGAAGTTACAAACCGTCAGAAACAGTTGATTGATCTTGCAGATCTTTTGGGTCACCTTAAATTTCACATTTCAAAAAGAGAGCAGGTGCATTGCCCCTTCAAAAACTGTGATCGCTCATTTTCACGTCCCACCTATCTAGAAAGCACAAATACTCTACAGCTTTGCATGTCTCTGGTGCATACTGTCTTCCTTCAGTTCCTAGTGAGTATCAGTTCTCTGTTACTGAAAGCCACTCAGGTGAAGGGGCAGATGACGATGGGCATGAGGAGGATATGCTGGACCCTGCACAAATGAAAAGTTTATACATGAGAAATCTGTCCATGTTTTTCATGAAGTTGCAGGCAAAGCACCTGATCCCTTCCTCAACAGTACAGTTAATCGTAGAAGAGATAAATAAGCTTAGTGGAGAGTGTGCCAGCAGTACACAAAGAATCAACTTAAAGTATCTCTTCAAGCAAAAACTAAACTCTCTGAGATAGAAATTGAAGATGCTTTGAAAACCCTATGGACATGGATATTCATGGATCATGCAGCTCTGCTCTTTCCACAAAGTACAAGAGAAAACAGTACTTTGAGGAAAACTTTCCATATGTGCATCCAAAATGCATTTTTGGGGGATTGATGAAAACAGAAAGGAGAGACATGCCCAATACATTCCCATAAAAGACACATTGACAGCACTCCTGAAAGATCCTGCTGTATGGGAAGAATGTTGTACATCTAGGAATGAGAGTACACCTCTCATTTTAAATGATGTGTGTGATGGATTGGTATTAGTTTAGACGAGTTAGGTGAAAAAAAAAAAAGGAAAGCAAGTCATTGTTAGCTAGCTGCTAATTGAATTCAATTGTATATGGTAGAAAATTAGACTATTAGTTAAAACAAACTTTTTAATGGTACTTTTTTATTCTACTTTTTGAAATTGATTATTTAAAAATAAATACAATACTTAATTTTCAATTTTCAAGAATGAAAATATGACCTCAAAATTAACATTCGCAAAATATTATTCCTTAAACATTAGAAAGGAAGACAATTTCAAACTCCATATGTGAAAGTACGTTTTATTTTGCAAAAGGAATAACAATTCAAACCTGATGCATTAATATGTCTGTAATGAGGTATGTTGTTATGGGAAGAAGGAGGCGGGAACCGGCGAACGTTCAACATATTTTAATAAAAATAAAACAACTACAAAATGAAAATAAAAGCCAGCAGCCCCTCACGGACGACTGCTGGCAACACACAACAGAAACAACACATCAAATAAAATCAGGCCTGTCCTCTCTCGCTCTTCACTGTCGTCGCTCCTCCTTTATGCCTCCGCTCCTCCGTGAGAGATGCGAGACCGGTGCGTCTCACAGGTGTGGCTCATCATAATCACGCCACCGGCCTCGCGCCGTCCTCCCACGGCCCTCGACCTCGTCCTGCTCGCCACAATGTCTAACTGCCATTACCTTTTGAGAACATAACCAAAATGTCACAATATCTAGACATTTTATAATAATGTATAATAATGCATTTAAAAGTTCCGGACGTTTTTACACTGTTGATGCCAGCATTATAACAGATCTCTGTATACATTAGAATGTAACTGTATTAGTCACAACAAATGAAAAGGACAGATAAGGTGTAGAAAACTAGTGCGTCCAGAGATGCAGGAAAAACTCTTTAACAAATAAATAATGTTTTTAAACGGCAATCTGGGTGCTAGTGGCTTTCAGTAACGCAATCCCAGTAAATACTAAGTGAACACAAAATCTGTGTTCTGGAAAATTTCTAAATTTGAGATAAGCATTACAATATAGACTGTAACAATATTAGTCACTCACAACAAGTGAAATAAAAGACAATAAACAGTCTCTTGTGTATCCAGAAATGCAGAACATATCTTAATAAGGTAAACAAAACAAAAATTAGACAGCAATCTGGGTGCTAGTGGCTTTCAGTAATGCAATCCCAATGAATACTAAAATGAAAATGCAATTCTCCACTTCACTGGGCAATTTCAAATCTTGAGCTCAGTGTTTAAAAGGGCAACTACAGTAGTCACAACAACTGAAAAGAACAGAAAATAAATTGTATAGAGCTCGTACATCCATTCCTCTTAGCTCTTTTTTTTTTTGACTCAGCAATCTGAGTGTTAGTGGCTTTGAGTCATCCAAGCCCAGTAAGACTTTTTGGATGAAGTTAAAGGTGTGGGTCAGCTCTTTGGGGTAGTTGAGATGTATTGCATATATCAAACCAAACCGTCAAAAGAAAAGCATCAGCCAACCTGGAAATGTCCCTTAGAACAATGTCACCTTCCAGCACAATAGCAATCCCAGCAGGGTCAAACTGAACAGTAGAACTCGAGTCTCCATTCACGATGCTGACAAGAGCTACAGCTGAATCTGCAATGTCTGGCTCATCCACCTCTTCAGTCTGAACTTCATGAGCATAATCAGATAAATAACATTAAAATTCAAATGAGATGTATAAAAACGTACATTCCACATCTTGAAAAACACAGAGTCATCTTCGCGCAAGTAGACAGGGAGGGCTCGAAGTGCAGCTGTACATCTGTTGTTAATATCGTAGTGATCCTGAAAAAAGACAGAACTGTCTTAGTGGTGCAAGAGAAAAGGAAAAATAGAGATAAAAGTACAGATGAAAGAGGGAAAGAAATTTAAAGCAAAAAAAAAAGTTCAAAGCCAGGTTTAAAAAATTAACAGATAGCAGTAAAATACTTGTGCACATTAACCAATTAACTTGTACTAAATGTAATTAACCAAATTTTACCATAAGATCATAGGCACTAAATATGCTTCTCAATGCTTCTGCTGCCTTGCCAGTGCGGGCAGCCTTCTGCCTGTAAACAGCACTCAGTCGAGGAGTATGGTTGTCCAGCTCTGCATAGAACTTGTTTTTCAAGCTGATATTAGTAATTCTGTGGAATTCTGCAGCAATCTGAAAGCAAGCATTCAAACAAATAACATACAAAAATGTTAAACAAGAAAACAAAAGTAACAGACACACATAAACACAAAAAAAATAATAATAATTTAACGGACAGCAACTGAGAAAATGACCTGAGATTCCAAACGAAGTGCAGGCCACTTTTCCAAAAAGTCCTTCACTGGTTGTGATGGGTTATCTACAACAATCTGTTTGCGACACAGCGCAAATGTACTTTGCATGAGTCTCTCTATCAGCCCAAGACTTCTCTCTGTCTTAGACACTTCCTCAACTATTTGCAATCTTTGTTGTTCCAAGCTTTCAGCACTCTCTCCTTTTGGAAACTTTGGTAGGTAGTTTAGCTCAGCTCGACGAGCTCTTTTGATGCTGGAATATTCTGGCTTCTCTTCCCCGAGTTAACAGCCACCTCGTCACCACCAGATCTGCTGAGTTTTGTGCGATAGTTGCCCATTTTAAACTTTAAACTTGCCTTCCAGCCATACCATCCACATTGACTTCCTGGTTCTGTGAGGCAGGGGTGCTTAGAAATAAGAGCCTCAGCTGCTTTAGCTACTTGTTTGTCGCTGGGGTAAGCCCTAAAGCTGTGCATTGCCTTGGCCATATTTTCTAGAATATCGTGTTTTTGGCCTTTTGTTAATTTTAAAATGTTCCACTGTTTTGATAGGCCTTATTTCCACCATTTAGGCTGTGCTCGACATCGTATGAAAATTGAGGAACTGGGAACACATCAGGCCAACTCTGCAGGCGTCCTGGGGCATTAAGCAGTATATCTGTGTCTGGAGTTGCAACTGAACCGGTGTAAGGCCCGTGAAATTGGTCCAATGGAGGTTTTCCAATAACACAGGGAAGGTCTCACGTGCTCTGTCCTTTCCTCATGCGAAGTATTGGTGGTTAAATTTGTAATACATTAATCATATGTATTTACTCGTTAATTCATCTGACTCCATAAATGAAAGGTTTTAATAATATCTGTGCCTCACTAAAAGTGAGCAAAGGTTTGACTATTCCTTTTAACCATTAAATGAACGATGTCAAGATCAGTTAGAATAATCACATGTAAGGATTTATTATGTCAGGTAAATGTATCATGCCAATTTCATAATCAATTCAAAGATAATCGATACAAAACATCAAATGCTCTGGAATAGAGAGAAGATGCAAACCCAACTTTAAGAAATACGTGAGGCTGAGAGATCTATCTCTCTCAGCCTCACGGACCGATCTGAAGTACAGAAAAGGCCCCGATCTCCCTGCTGCACCTCCTTAAATAGACAAACCTTTTCACCTGGAACCATGTGCTAACAATAGAAATTTGCATTCAGAGGTACACTGTAGCACCTCTTGGGGGTGTGTGACCATTTGCTTGAGAGATCAACCCCTCCTTGTATGCTAGTTATCCATAAACCTTCAAAAACCTTATTACCTTGTGTTTTACTTATTCTGAGATGAGAGAATTGTACCAGTCGCACTGTGACATTTTAAACGATACCAAACATGAATATACTCTGTGATAATCATTCACATTAAACTGTACATTTTCTTGGGTGAAATCAGGTAGTCACCTGAGCATGAGAGAGAGGGGGTGAGGGGAGAGGGAAGGAGATGCAGATTAGATGACTCGGGGGTGAGACTTTCGTCTCGATGGTGCATGAGAGCCAGTTCAAATGCTAATCTCCAGAGAGGTCCTTTTGTTCTCTCAGGGCCTGGTCACCCCCAAAACAGACCGTCTGGAATCTCCTAATTTATCAATTCTTACAGTTTTCCCTCCTTGACTCCGTGGGTCAAATTCAAATGAGCTCCTATGGAGTCACTGATAAACGTCTGTTGTCATTCTTGAGATGTCCACCCGAAAATTGTCTTTTCAATGTTAGCATCTGTAGAAGCTTGCAGAGGGCTGTGTTCCCCTGCAGAACACCTGGTCTCACCAGGTGTATGTTGCTTGAGTCCAGCAGGTGGATGAATGCATTCAGGTTCTCTTCCTGTAATCCTGGGACGTGAGCAAAGTTCATAGTCAATCTGGACCTTTGTGACTTGTTCAGTTGATGTGTCACTCCTCCATGGAGAAACTTCTGCTTCTCTGGCACCTTCTCCACGATGATGATCTGACCCTTCTTGACCAATCCTGTCACCTCCAGCGGTGCGGTTGTCTGGGCAGACCTCAGTGGATGAAGGGCTTCTCCTTGGTTCACACTGCTTTGTGTGAAAAGCCTGAGACACCTGAAAAGCATCTTAAATCCACTTCACGATTGAGCACTTATGAACTTGAAGTCGTATGGAAATGCATGGGAACACATAATGCAACAAAACAAAATCATATCATGTCTAATATAAAATATCATGTTCATGTCAGCAAGTGCAAATGGTACATCTGGTCTCAAGTGTTTCTCAAGGTCAAGGAGGATGGTCTTGTTTTAAATATCCAATTCTTCACTACCACTGTGATATTAAATGGTAGTGGAATTTAAATATTCTTGATCTGAATTATTCAAAGGAAATGCAGCAAGAGGTCGGTGTAACCTAAATAATAAAATCAATGGTATGCATCAATAAATCTTGTAATAACAGTTGAAGTGCACGTATATATATAATAATCACTTTGTTTGTTCATGAATCTTCCAATGCAAGCCACATATGCAGATCTAAGAAGTAACTTGGAACATGTTTAGGCATATAAGAATGGAGATTGTTAATTCATTGCAACAGTGTTGTGTGTGTGTGTGTGTGTGTATGTGTGTTTGTGTTGGTGAGAGAGAGTGTGTGTGTGTGTGTGTGTGTGTGTGTGTGTGTGTGTGTGTGTGTGTGTGTGTGTGTGTGTGTGAGAGAGAGAGAGAGAGAGAGAGAGAGAGAGAGAGCTGGCTAAGTCACAGTCGATGACGGTTAAATTGTAAATTTTTGTTATTAATTGAAGTGGTCTCACTTCAGATTTATCCATTTTAATTATGTTTCTGTTATTAGTGGTAAGTTGAGAAATCAGGGGCCCTCTGATCTTCCAACTCCCATCAACAATCATAGAGTTTGAAATTTAATGGCAGGTCTGCCTTAGAATTTGTCTTGATTTGTGACTGTAGCCATTCAGTTGTTCATGTGTGTTACATTAGTTGGCAGTTTGTTGTGAATAGCGTATGCTATTCTCTGTGTCTCTGTTAGACAATGATCATGAGATCAGCTCCACCCTGTGTGTGTGAAGCTATCTGGATCTGTTAGTGTGAAGATGACACATCTTCGTCTGATGTGCAGTGTTCAGCCTGGATAGACCATCTACTCCAGGTGATGATGCTGTGAGGGTATAGTGATGGAGGGGTGTGTTCAGTGTTGATGTCTAGGAGATGGGTATAATCGAATCTATAACAATTGTGTTGCAAATTTCGATCCAGTTCTAAACTGGGAGGCCATATTTATGCAGTAATGTAATAGTGTGACGTGTGAAAAGGCCTTTTATAATATCTTTTCACCCATCTCCCGAGTCTCAGGTTATGTTCTAACAATTCCGCTGTCCTGGGTTTGCTCCAGGTGGGCTCCTGCCCCTCCTGGCATCCATCTTCCGAGAAATTTGCAGAAGTAAGCCTAAGACAGAAAACAGAGGAGAGCGAACCACAGGCAGATAATTCCAATATTTCAAAAGCATTAAATTCAGACGTGTGGAATTCTTTTACTTGCTCCATTATCATGTCAGTTGCAATTTTAATTCCAGATGTCACATGAAACCGAGTTTCATTGACCAAGTCTGAATTGTTGCTGTTGTTTCAGTGTGTTGTGACACCTGAAGCTGCTTTTTCAGTTCATCCTTCAGTCCGCTGCATGTGCAATGCTCATTGCTTCCTCTCATTACAGCCAGATCTGTGGGTTGTCTGGTCAGCATTTGCTGTTTATGGTGTCATTCACACATTTTAGTTAGTGCAGATATTTTTTACCTGCAAAAAACTGTGGTACTTCTGTCTGCTGTTTAGCATTTCACACCCTCCTCGTAAATTTACTTCTCTGGTTAGATTACATTTTAGTTGTTGCACAATTTGGTTTGCTATTACCTGTGCCACAATTCTAGCCGTGTTTTCTAACGGTGAAAAATAAAGGCATACCCCTCCGCTTTTGGCACTGGGTAGCACACAAATGAAATTCTGTTTTAGAAATTCAGTTTTAATGACGAAAGTCACACTTCTCCAATTGTTGTCCTGCTCGGCGAGTGTAATATAATGTTTATTATAATTCAAGTTATAATACAATTATATTCTCTAACAATACAAGTCAATTATATTGTTTTCGGTCTCTTAAGAGTCTCCGGAACAACTTAACGCATGGTCAAATCTCTGCTTGTTCTCATGTCAATACATTTGAATATGAAAAGGCTTTTGGCTCAGGACTGATAAGATGTACATTGGCTGTTCCTCTTTTCTCTTAGCGAGGTTTCAAATACCTTTTCTTCTCATTTAGTCTTTTTAAATGGTCATTTTAACGTTTGATTATTCTATTTACTCTTACTTTATATTTTCCGTTTATAGATAAGGAAACTATATCGCTTTGCAGTCCTTCTCCTAAGGATGCACGACACAATCTCGCCAGTCTGGCTTACCAAAACAGAGGTAATTGGCTAAATATCTGGAATCTGCCGTATTCACACGTACAAAATAACAGACACTTAAATAGCCCCCTTGAATGCCACCTCAGGAACTTAATTCAATCGTTTCAATTAGTAGAGGTCAAGACCACCATTAAAAGACGTTAGCCGATCAACTTACTTTTCTTAAAATGGCTTTGGTTTAGTCAAGCCCGTGGGATATCCACGTACACTTATCTAAAAGAACATTAAATTAGAACAGAGGTTATGGAACGCACCCGAATCCAGGTTGATCAAACAGCATTAGCTGATTCTGGACGGAAATTAACTCGTCCCCCTCATTCAAGTACACTTGAATCTGATATCCAGTATTAGTCGTCACTAATGTCTGGCGCAAACTTGTGGAAATATACGAATCCGGTAATCTATTTGGGAAAAATAATTGCAGAGCAATCCAGAATGAGTTCAAACGTGACAATATTTAGTTCTCTGAAGCCTTAAATCTGAAAAGGTTTTTGTTTCAGGATTAATGAGATGCGTTCACTGTTTCTGATTTTCAGATTTCTTTGTTTTGTGATTTACATTGTGGCCACATGGCAATCCTATGCTCCTGTTAGGAGACAAACAAATTCAACAAACACACTTGATATTTAATCCAGTTTACACAAGACACGTGGCCTAGCATGCCTGGCATCTACAACCTTTTACCTAAGTGTTTTCTACAACACTTACAGTAAAGCAATCTTGTGTTTTTAAAGAATAAACTCAACTAGCCTATGTTCACATTTTCGTAGCACAAACAACTATAAAGTGTGTTCTAGCACAATGTGTTAAGCACAACTACAAATTTGAAAATCCAAACAGAATATGCATCGCTCAGAATAGTATCCTCGAATATTTGAACAGCTTGACATCAAAATCAGGATGCGCGTGATCATAGCTAGTTATAACGGCGCCTTTTTATACTTGTATTACCCCAGCGTGTTACAATGTTTTAGAGTTTATTCTGCCATCGTTTTTACAGACTCGCCACATTTAACAGCTCCTGTCAGTTGTGTTGGATATATTTTAGAGATTACTCTGCCATCGTTTTTACAGTCTCGCCATATCCCCAACCACCTAACAGTGATAACCAAGCAAAATTTTCTAATTTTCCCGAATTTTTGACTAGATAGCATATCAAATACTTTAGAGGTTTTCCATCAATGTAAAAGTTTAAGCTTTTAAATTCAATATAGAGTTTGTCAAGATTAGTTTTGGTTTGGTATAGGATATTGCCTATCAGTCAGCCAGTGACACAAACCAACACAGCATGGCTTTAGCATTTATCATTAGCCTTGAGCGTTTTGAAAACAGCATGGACAATAGCATTTAGCATTAGCCTTGAGCGCAGCATGGCTTTAGCATTTAGCATAGCCTTGAGCGTTTTGAAAGCAACATGGACAATAGCATTTAGCATTATCTTTGATATTTGAGTTTTAGCCTGTACATCATATCATCCTGTTTTCCCAAAATTTTCTTTCCATAAACAATGCATCGATCTGCCTTTTTATTTATAAAATCACGTGTTTTCCGATTGTTTACAAACGTAGATTTTTCTTTCTCTGTTTCTTGTTAGTTTGCTCATTCTCTTCACGTGTTGCTAGTGTTTAAACAAAGCCAATACAACAATGGCCGGAAAAAATGCTTCTGATTTTAAAACTTTTAGGCTTTCCTTTTTCAGCTCTTCATCGAGTTACTAATTATTTGGAAGATGTTATTCTCACTTTAGGTTTCGTTTCTTGTTGCTTAGGCAAAACAAGGCGATCTTTAAAATCTAATACACAAGGTTTTTCATTCTTCATCTGGCTGCCGCATCACGTTTCTAAACAAAGCAAGGCTTTAATTCCGACCCGTAAACAATGCAAACATTTCTTCAACACTTCTATAAAGGGCAGAAAAAGTTTACTTACCACAACCGCGGAAGAAAGAGAAGATGTTCAAACCTCTTGTTGTTTTTAAAATCCCAATACTTGCTGGAAAGGACGTTTCTCATGAAACTGTTTTGATCTGTTTTGAGATCACGTCTCGAGGTCACCACTTTGTAAGGCCCGTGAAATTGGTCCAATGGAGGTTTTCCAATAACACAGGGAAGGTCTCACGTGCTCTGTCCTTTCCTCATGCGAAGTATTGGTGGTTAAATTTGTAATACATTAATCATATGTATTTACTCGTTAATTCATCTGACTCCATAAATGAAAGGTTTTAATAATATCTGTGCCTCACTAAAAGTGAGCAAAGGTTTGACTATTCCTTTTAACCATTAAATGAACGATGTCAAGATCAGTTAGAATAATCACATGTAAGGATTTATTATGTCAGGTAAATGTATCATGCCAATTTCATAATCAATTCAAAGATAATCGATACAAAACATCAAATGCTCTGGAATAGAGAGAAGATGCAAACCCAACTTTAAGAAATACGTGAGGCTGAGAGATCTATCTCTCTCAGCCTCACGGACCGATCTGAAGTACAGAAAAGGCCCCGATCTCCCTGCTGCACCTCCTTAAATAGACAAACCTTTTCACCTGGAACCATGTGCTAACAATAGAAATTTGCATTCAGAGGTACACTGTAGCACCTCTTGGGGGTGTGTGACCATTTGCTTGAGAGATCAACCCCTCCTTGTATGCTAGTTATCCATAAACCTTCAAAAACCTTATTACCTTGTGTTTTACTTATTCTGAGATGAGAGAATTGTACCAGTCGCACTGTGACATTTTAAACGATACCAAACATGAATATACTCTGTGATAATCATTCACATTAAACTGTACATTTTCTTGGGTGAAATCAGGTAGTCACCTGAGCATGAGAGAGAGGGGGTGAGGGGAGAGGGAAGGAGATGCAGATTAGATGACTCGGGGGTGAGACTTTCGTCTCGATGGTGCATGAGAGCCAGTTCAAATGCTAATCTCCAGAGAGGTCCTTTTGTTCTCTCAGGGCCTGGTCACCCCCAAAACAGACCGTCTGGAATCTCCTAATTTATCAATTCTTACACCGGCATCAGTCTCAGATCTGTGTACTTTCAATACAGCCTTCTCTGGCAGTTCTGAAATGTCTGTTAGAAAGCAGAGTTGCCCCCCAAAGTCTGGGTCTTCATATTGGAGGCTGAAATCAAAATCAAGACAAGGTCTGAATTTCTCTTTAATCACTGTAATCAACTCTTCTACTTGGGTGTGTAGAAAGGGTGATCTTGTGGGCGATGTCAGGAGCAATGTAAACTCTCAGTAAAAGTTTCTGTGATTCCGCCATCTAGGGGACAAAAACAACAAGGTAAAAGACAAGTTAAAAATATAGTTTCGAACAAGTGGACATGGATTTCCAAACAATGTAGAAATCTTTACCTTATTGTAAAGGTAGAAATCGCTTTGGTGTCAACAGCAACTGGCCTCTATGCTGTAGGCAGAAAGGGGGGCTGTGTCACTCAAATCTGTTACTGTTTTAACAGATATATCACCTTAACACAGATTAAAGGCTCTTATGTGTTCAATATAATGGGACTTGTGCATAGGAAGGCAACATGATCGTTCACAAGGAGGATTGACTCAGTTTTACAAAACTGAGGTAACCCTGCTTCAAAACCAGCAGGAAAATATTTCCCAGTAGAAATGGTGAATCGAGATGCACAGTATATAGTGCTACTATCAGTCTTCTGTTTAATATACTGTATTGCCACTTCAGGTAGTGTTGAAACTAAAACAGATGTCACAGTTGATGTCTGCAAATGTGGTTTGAAGAATGCTTGCGCACTTATGCTGCGTTCACACCAAACGCGAATATGCGTCAAAATTCGTGCCTGCCGCGTCTAGTTATACGCGTGACCACTTTGTGTGCATTCGCGCGTCAGAGCGAAATTGACGCGCGTAAAATCAAAAGTTTGAAGCAAAATTTACGCGCGTCAAAGGCGAATTCCGGGGGCGAGAGTTTCGAAACCTGTTGGCGGCCATCTTTTTTAGATGTTTATCGAGCATTAGCAATAGCATTAATCGAGAGAGTCACCGCTCGTATATGCTCTGGAGAGCAGAAACAGCTGCGTAGGGGACATCGTGGCTGTACTCGGGTCCACCAAACCCTCCGGAGGGTTTCAGGAGTTTCACAATTTGCTTCAGGAGGTAGGTTTGGTGGACCTAACGGTGAGGACGCTGACGAGGACAGCGTAGGCCGTATAAAGCCTCGGCCTCGAGTGGTCTCTGCATGACGAGCCCGCGCTGTACAGCCCGGCGCGAGGTTCACCCTCTCCCGCACCTAATCTGTCATTTATTTTTGTTTTGATAATAAATGGAGCCAGCCTCCAAAAGTGAAACCTGTCCTGTGATTTTTTGAAAAGTTTTTATATTGTGTTTGTTGTCTTTACATTAGATTAATAAAGTTTCATATAATCTAGAATAGATATGAAATAAATAGCATTCATTACAAAATGAGTATCTCTCATTGAATTCGAGTTTTTATGTGAAAGATTATTTGCTTTGTTGTGCATTTTAGTCATATTACAAAATAATTTATTGAGGCCAAACATAAAATAACATTATAAACTGTCAGTTCACCACGTGACAGCAGCAAGCAGGCTCCTGATTGGTTAACGCGGCGCGAATTGACGCAGAAGTTCAGATTTTTCAACTCGGGCGGCAGACGCGAATTCGCGTCAAACGCGTGAATGCACAAATAGCACTAATAAATTTCGCGCGTAACCAAACGCTCAATTCGCGCGAATGAGGCGAATTCGCGTCTACCGCGCCGCGCTAAACGCCTCATTCGCGCCGCAAGACCTCCAGACGCGCGTAAACGCGTCTTACCATTGACTTAACATTGAAATCACTCGCGCCAGATGCATATTCGCGTTTGGTGTGAACGCACCATTAGATGGTAAGCCATCATATGCTGATGTCTGCTTGCCAGTGTCTTCAGCACTTTTTTAAAGTTCTGTGTATCGTGCACAACCCGTTTGAAGAAGCGGTGTTTGCCTTCAAAACGCATGGTCCATAAATGTACAAGAGGTCCAAAACATCTGATCAGCTCTGGGTAATGTTCGACGTAGTGATGCTTTGGGCGAAGCTTGAAATCTGGAAATACTTCAAGAAGAATTTGCCTGTGGTCCCTAATTTTACACTGAAAAAAATGATACTTTGGATTAACTTAAAAAAATTGATGTAATTTGTTACAGCTAATTTTTTTAGATTTTCTCAAATTGTATTTATGATTTAGTTAAAACCATAAATTTTGATTAATGTCAAACCAAAATTTTAAGTTTTACCTTTACCCAAAGTACACAGCAAAAACTCCAGTGTTAAATTAACACTCAAGAGTGTTAAAGTTAATGAGATAATTAAGTGATTAATTTAGTGATGATTGAGCATTATTGAAGACACCTGATGTTAACAAGCAGAATCACTGAAGGAGAAAATCACTAATTGTAAGTTACCATTAGGGAGAATAGTGTTTGCTTTAAGCCTGTTTTATACTTCTGCGTCGAACTGCCGCCGTAGCTACGTCGTAGGCTGTATGTAGCGCGCGTACCCTTCGGCGTACCCTGACGTGCACCTCTCCAAAAATGTAACAACGCGTCAATTCTACGCGGACACAAGCGCTGTGATTGGTCTGCCAGAACCCCTCCCTCGGGGTTTCATGCTCCCCAGGTGCGCGTCAACGCGGACAACGACACAGAAGTATAAATTAAAACCAACACGTTGCCTACGGCGTATAGGCTCCGGCGTATGTCCGACGCAGAAGTATAATGAGGCCTTTAGTTGGGCTCTTCACCCTTATATGTTTACTTTAAATTTTGTTTGTCTGCTGTTATTGATTTATAACAGTCAGATGAACAAAGAAAAGTGTGGTGTTGGTTATGTTTTGACATAATCATGCTGTGATCTGAAGAATGAAACTTATTGAGATAGTTTGGTTTAACTTGTCAATTATATCAGCTCTGTAATTCTACAGCATATGATTTTCAGAATTTTTCATATAACCCATAATATTTAATAAACATTTTTCTAATCAAAAGACTTTCGAATTAATTTACTTAAAAACACAGACATCAATAATCAGCCTGTGAATCTCAACAATGGTGACAATAATAAAGCATGTTGCAGCGGCTGCCACCAATCACAACTCATTAATGGCTCCCATCATGCATTGCGGTATGAATAAATTATGATCTGAATTGTCTATGTAATTTCCTTTTCCTAATTGAATATTTTGCTTGTCACCATTGTTGAGATGCATAGACTGAAACTTGACGTCTGCGTGTGCCTAAAAGAAAGATTTTTTTTTTTCCCAAAACAACTTTTAAGAAATCCTTTATATTATATCAACAATTCTGGGTATTTATGCAGAATCACAGTTATTCTGTAATAAACAACATAAACCTATGTCAGAAATAAGGATCTTAATGAGTTCAGTGATCAAGTTCAAATGATGATTGTCATAATATAACCAACACCATCAGATCACTTTTTTTTTTCTTTGTTCATCTGGCAGTTTTAATTCAGATATAACAGCCAAACAAATATTAAAGTAAACATATAATGGTCTAGAGCCCAACTAAAGCAAACACACATCACCATAATGGTAACTTACAATTTGTGATTTTCTCCTTCAGTGATTCTGCTTGTTAACATCAGGTGTCTTCAATAATAGTCAATCATCACTCAATTAATCACTTAATTATCTCATTAACTTTAACACTCTTGAGTGTTAATTTAACACTGGAGTTTTTGCTGTGTACTTTGGGTAAAGGTAAAACGTTGAGTTGGAAAAAATTAAAATTTAGGTTTGACATTAATCAAAATTTATGGTTTTAACTAAATCATAAATACAATTTGAGAAAAACTAAAAAAATTAGCTGTAACAAATTACATCAATTTTTTTAAGTTAATCCAAAGTATCATTTTAGAGGGTGTAACACTTACTTTGAGGCAAAGTGAAAACAGAAGGTATAAACTGAAAATCACAATTTTCCATTGGACCAATGCAAATATATACTTTGAATGAATTGCACTGATGTTTCACTTTTTTCAGTGTACTCTGTAGATACTGAATCATCTCTTCAGTAAATGTTGGAGACAGCACTAACTCCACAATGTCTTTCAATTCCATTAACACTGCCCATGCACTATCTCCCTCTGGTACAACATTGCTAACCATAAATGGAAGTAGCCGAAGTAATGCAGCATTTTCATGACCATTACCACCTATTGTTATTTTTGTGGTATAAGTTTTGGAAATTGGCTTTGGTCTATCAACCTTATCTGTATGCTGATATGGGAATGATTCAATTTTCCTATTCAAATAATCAAGCGTGAAGTGTTTCATTTTCTGAATGCATACTCGACTGGCACAATACCTTCAAGGAGGTCATGGAGAATATCAGGGGGGAAACCAGTGATTGGATGAAAATACTGCAGCTTTTGTTTTAACACACAGTCCCCTTTCACACCACAATTACTTTCCCAATTTCTACTGGAGACATTCTGGACATGCAGATCATGAGTTACCTTAGTTCTCAGACTGAATTCACCCTCAGCAACATTTGCTTTCAACGCAACTTCAACAGAAACTCCAGCCTTGCTGCTGTGAAACAAGTTCTCATTACCCACTTCTAGACTACCTTGTTGTTTCTTATGTCCTGCAGTTTCTTTAGACCTTTTGTTGCTTTCATCGCCTCCTTTTCCCTTTTCCTCCAAAGCTAGACTCTAAAAATAATCAGAAGTTTAATGTGTTAACATGTTATTTCACCTCTACACTGTTCATTACGGCACAAAGGGCTTTTACACTGTTGAATATGACACGGTGTGCTGAGGATTAGCACATGAGCAGTGCGCTTGTCTGGAAATGTGACAGTGATGGTACTTGTGTGAAACTTTGCCAAACACTGAATACAGTTGTATAAACTATAAACATTGTGTTAATTCTAATTAACATAAACAATTGTTCAAGTATCAAATATTCAGACAGTGCTTCTGTAAATTGTTCCATGGTTGCAGTACTTACCACATCTTTGGCTTCTGTCTCAAAACACTGTTTTGCTGACTCAAAATCTCCTCCTTTACCCTTCTCCGCCAAACCCTGGCTCTGTGAACATTCAGCAGTTTCAAGCATCAACAATTCTTCAAGCATCAAATCTTCGGACATTGCTTCTGTAGATCGTTGCATGCTTGATGTATGAACCACGACGTCTCTCCCTTGTGCTTCAGAAGACTGATTTGCTGACTCAGAATCATAAATGATGCCGAGATAACACGTTGTCCTCTGTATTTTATGTGCAAATGGCCATGATCATCACTGAGCAACTTTGCTGCCAGCTCATCTGGTTCCAGCCGACTGTTGACTTGCACATCCAGCAACTCATGAAGCACAACATCTTCTATTACAAAAGTGCTCATTTGATCACTCTTGTCCTGTACAGTGACAGCTGCACGAATAACTGACATCACTCTTGCTGTTTTGCAGTATGCTGCACATTGTGGACATCTTGTCATCAATGTCTGGAAATTGACCGCAGGCAAAGGATGCCGCTTCGGACTTTGGTATCCCGCTTTGACCTCTGCCGTCACAACTTCTCCCTCTTTGACTTTAAAACGGTTAATTACTTACGCAACATTGCTTGATACATCAGGCACAACTGTTATAGAAGACTGTTTAGTAGTAGACAAACAAGTGCAACCATCAAACTGTCGAATAGATGCATTCTTGATTGTGTACCACTTCCCTGTTTCAAGCATATCTCCTCCCCAGACAGTCAATGACAAACCACAGGTTTGATCTGCCACATCATAAGACCTTCTTTGCAATCTTTGATTGTTGCCGGTCATTGCCTGAGTGTCCTCATCCAACTGGAGCACTTTGATTGTGACATTCACCTAAAATACAAAATACAAGGCAAAGAATTGTTACACTAACCAACAATCTCTTTTCTTGGCAGCAATAACATGATGTTACACCACACACACATGAATCCAACAAACTAAACTTTATCTAAGTTACTTAAACTAAACTTTATCTACTATTATCATAAAGGACTGTTTAACAACCACACTTAAAACATTCGAATAATATTTTCTATATATACCAAAACAAACGCCATCTTTACAATCAGAACTGCCAATCAATAGTGATTCTAACAGCAGCACATCCTGCCACATGACCAGAATGATGCATACCGTCTTCACCACCACTATTTACAGATTAATGTAGTTAATAGCGCTGTGCAATATGGACAAAAATAGATCTATCACAACTTTTTGATCAATATTGCAAAACAATTTTTAATACACCTAAAATAGCTTTATTGCCAATATTTGTAGCCACCATACCTTTTCATAAATTAAATGTGACATCATTGGTTATTTCTTTATACTTTTTAAACTTTTTTCATATGTTGTCCAGTACGCAAATGCTTGTATTATAGGTTTGGAAGAATCTTTTTCACATCTTTTGCATAATCTCGCACACGACACAATGTTCTACGCTACACTCATAGTAAAAGAAGTTCAACTTTTAAAAAACGTGCCCCTACACCTGCATCTCGAAAACAGCTTCTGTGTGAATGGCCTAATACTCAATACTTTGTTTTGCTGCAGTGATCATTTGAAAAGACTTGCAAATTACATAATTCTGACACATCATCTCTCCTGAATCCAAAGTATTCAACATATATTTAAAAATGTGTTGGTCCTTATCCTGCCCTGAATTCACCTTCCCTGTTTCTGTGCTTTCTTCTGCCTGTTTCACACAAACTCAGTGCATATGTGATACAGCAGTAGCACACACTCATGTGCTTTCCCATATGCCACATCTGCAGTGCACAAATAATCTATGTAATCCGCTGTATATCACAAATACAACATTTACTTATTTTTATTTCAAATCCAAAAGTTATAAAATGGCTTATCAGCATTGCTATTCTCTTTGTACACACTTTTTCATAGATGTCACATTTAAACACACAACATGTGAATAATCAATTCATTACTTTATACTTGTATAGTAACACTTTAGATTTATATATTACAAAGCTTACGCAAGTGGCAAAACATTTCTCCAGTCTTCTACAACCTCACGTGAACGGTTATCGAAGGCAAACTCCAGCCGAAGCACACGTGTCACGGAGGATGAACCGTTTACGATGATGTCAACCTCTCCTTTCTTCTGCCGTGAAGGGGACAAACCCACCTCACACAGCCTTACAGGACTCCTACAAAAATAACAAAGCACAACTTCCATTAAGATTATCATACATAGACAAACATGCAACTAATAATTATTCATGAAAAAAACAAAAAAAACATTCCGCTTTAACCTATCACACTTTTTACAATTACCTGTCTTTCTGGGCTTTGACAAATATGTGATGCTTTTGTACGTCAAAGATAACAACACAACTATTTCTTCCTGCCTCCTGTAAAACGGCAGTGAAATATTTGGCCGATTTGCTCCTTCAGTAACATTCGACACATCATGAAGGTTTCCTCCGACCTGATATTTTGCTCTTTTCTCCATTGTTAATTTCTGAAAAAAAAAACAACAACAGCACCAATTCAAGTGCAGCAATTTCTTGAATAATAGGTTCATTATTATTATATATTTAGATAATTTATTGTTATTTACAAGACAATATACACAAATTTTCATAATCATTGCAAAATAATAAACTCTTTCTCTGTCAGATGAATTCGCCTGAAAGACGAAAATCATAAGCCGCGTTTCCACCGAAATTACCCAGAACAATGTGTCCCAGGAACTTTTTTTTCCCCAGATCTGTTGCTGTCTGCGTTTCCACCGTGATTTAAAGTACCGTGATGATTAGGCAAATAGCCTGGTGACGTAGGACTGCACGCTACTTTACAGTTCCCGCTGGATTTCATCCTCTGAATTTAAGCTTAAAGGGATACTTCACCGATTAGCATTAAGCTTTGTATCAGTAGAAAACCTGTAGTATTTTCGAATCACCGTCCTTCACTCCCTCATATCCCCCTGAGACGAGAGATTTATGTATTTTTTGTCTGAAAAAAACTTCCGATCAAAAATCATCATTTTGCGTCATCGGAGGCTTTTTTGGCCAGAGGTGAGAGACTACAGCCAGTAGTAGGAGCTAGTTCCGCATGTTCTCAACCCGCCCATAGGGGGTGGGATCTCACTCACAGAATGTACAAATAGTGTCAGCCATCTTTTTTTTTTTAGCTAAGCTAAGCTAACAGGCTCTTGCTCTGTGGAGAAAGCTAAGTGGTGGGGGTGACCGTACGTCCTCTTTTTCCTGGACATGTCTGGCCGGGATTTTAAAATCGGCGTTTGCTTTCTACAGCCGCCATTCTTTATGTTTACATGCACACCTTTTGTTTCAATTGGACTGAATTCATTGCGATTGGTGAATCTTAATGTAGTGTTTACATGAACGCTAAACAAGTGATCGGTTGATGTGCGTTTTAAGAAAATGTAAGAAAATTCCTGTGTTTTCGTCTCGGTCGGGATCCGTGTGAAGCAGAATGCATGACCTGCAAAGCTGGCAAGTACGTGTCAGTGTCAAATATTGAAAATGTAACGAGGTTCGTTTGTTATGGGAAGAAGGAGGCGGGAACCGGCGAACATTTAAAGACTTAAATGACATAAAATAAAACAAATACAAAACGAAAGTAAAAGACAATTGAGCCCCTCACGGATGACTGCTGTCACATCAAATAAGACATAAACAACTCTCTCGATCTCCACTGTCGTTTCTCCTCCTTTTGCTTCCGCTCCTCCATGAGAGATACGAGACTGGTACGTCTCACAGGTGTTGCTAATCAGTAATCACGCCACTGGCCTCACGCCGTTCTCCCACGGCCCTCAGCCTCGTCCTGCTCGCCACAGTAAACATGATGAATGGCGACTGTAGAACGCAAAAGCCGAATCCCGGACATTTTTGGCGATCTCAAAATCGTCCCCCAGGGCAGCTTGGCAGTTTCTTGGAAGAGCTTGATGTGCTACTCTCATCCTTCCCTGAGGACGGTCCTCCTCTCATAGTTCTTGGAGACTTCAACATCCACCTAGAAAAACCTCAGGCTGCTGATTTCCACACTCTGCTTGCCTCATTCGACCTCAAACGAGTATCTACTGCGGCTACTCACAAATCAGGTAATAAATTGGACCTTATCTACACACGCTACTGCTCCACTGACCATACACTGGTCACTCCACTGCACACCTCAGACAGGTCACCTGCCTCAGAACACAACACACACTGCTCCACAGGTCATCTGCCTCAGAACACAACACACACTCCTCCACAGGTCATCTGCCTCAGAACACAACACACACTCCTCCACTGGTCATCTGCCTCAGAACACAACACACACTCCTCCACAGGTCACCTGCCTCAGAACACAACACACACTCCTCCACAGGTCATCTGCCTCAGAACACAACACACACTCCTCCACAGGTCACCTTTCGGCGAAACCTACGCTCACTCTCACCCTCTCGTCTATCCTCTCTGGTCTCATCCACACTTCCTCCACCTGATCAGCTTTCAACACTAGATACTAACAGCGCAACTGATACTCTTTTCTCCACTTATATTATCACATATCTCCACAAATTGTAATAATTGTAATCTTTAATTACAATTTACAATTTAATCTCCACGAAGCCTTGAAAAGGACGACTTCACGCTCTTCCCCATCTGATGTCATTGTGCAGCACATTGGTTTAAGATTTGGCAACTTACTTGAGTGATTAATACGTCGCCCAAATGTGTCTGCATGGGAGTGACAGCGGCACGGGAAGGTTTGTGCATCATTACAGAGGCTTTTGGTTCCTGATTAAAAAAAAAAACAAGTACCCTGCCTCATCTCTCAGGTCCTCCATCATTGCCCTCCCTTCAGATGCTGTGATTATATGGCCGTGATAATCACAGACTATATCGTTTTTTGCAAAATTTCGGGTTGCCACCACTCATGTAATTAGGAAAACATTACATTTTGAGTTACTGAACATACTTTAAATGCAGACAAAAAAAATCAGGATTTAATTCTACTTCTTGGTGCAGTAAATGGCTGTTAAAAGGTAAACTTTTCACTTAAAAAAAAATTTTTCTGCCCTTAAAAATTACTGAAATGTTTTCTTACCGAAACCTTTTGGTGGACCAAAGTCCTTAACAGCAAGGCCTGTCCAGGTCTGCTCAGCCACACAGTGCTGGATAAAAGGATCTGTTTCAACCCTCTGTTTAGAGGGTGGCCTCCACAGCTTTGCAATATCATTCAATTTGTCTTCAACCCCTCCTGACCAATCACCCTTGCTACTTTAGCTGCAGAAGGCTTGCGGAGACTGAAATAACCTGAAAGACAGAATGACAAGACTTTACTCATGCAAGTCATTTGTCACTGTGAATTAATGTCAAATGAATGGGTGCCAATGCTGTATTGATGGATTTGGTGACCAAGTAGATATTCTTTTCTTTGCCCATACTGTGAGAGGCGCCACTTATCATAATATAACTTGGGAACCCACGGTCCATCCGCTGCCTCTTAGTTGGAGGCTGGCCCTCCAGTGAAACAGGAAATGTTTCCAAAAAATCAGAAAAAGAACGGCGCATGCTGGTTCCAGCAACTGCTTGCTCTTCATCTGAACATGTCCTGTATAAGTGAGGAATATAAAGTTTATAGTAATATACGATACATTTAGACAAGTTGCTAATCTGCTGTTCAAATAGTTTGAGTTATGTCTTTGATAAATGAAGAGACATACACGGCCAAGGAGTGCAAAAGCTCGGCTGCCTCTACCACCTTCTCACTTTGCGCCCGCGCCAGCGTTACGGCCCAGTAGGGGCTGATACACTCCTGTTGGTGTGAGGACAGCTCTTTTACAGCCACCATAACTGCCCTCCTCACATCCTGGCTTGTAAACATGTCCACTTTATACCTGTAGAAATAAATATAAAAGGAAATGTTCGTGGAATCGTGGAATGACTGTGACTGACAAGATGTAACTAAGTGTATACATTCACACACGTGCACATTGATCTGTGTATGTACATTGAATGAAAGTGGTTCATGTCCTGGGAGCTGCATGTGTGTATAGACAAAGACCGCCTCACAGTAATACCAAGTTCCTGCCCAAGTTCAGGTCCTCTTGGATCCTTTGTACGTCATTTTTTGCGACCTTCAAAATCTTCGGACATTTTGAAATGTCAGAAGCAGAAAATGCAATAGACTGTCTGTTTGGATTAAACATGAAAAAAAAACCCGACAGGATACTTAAAACACAACCCTTAAGATTATGTGAGAGAAGACAGGTCAATGTGGATGATAACAGTGTTATTACAAACTTTTATACTGAGATGATGAAGTCGCACCGCAAACAATGCTTGCAAACTACACTGCACTTACTTTTCCTTATTCGAAGGGCTGACAACATTCTGTATGCTTAAACCAGCAGAGGAAGGGTAGTCAGATGCTGAAGGAGTTTCTTCGCCGGAGTCCATGTCGGGCTGGTTATGGACCAAAAAACCCAGGCGAAGAAGCTCCTTCAGCATCCCCACCTGACATCCTCTGTCTGGCAGCAGCACACAGAGATGATGGAAATCCCTGGTCCTTGCATTTCTGACCCAATCACTGGCTGAAGCCTTGGCTTTGAGGACCTCAGCCTCTCTTTCAGCCTGTGTGCTCTCTATCATGCACACAGTGGCCAGATGAGAGGCGATGTCCTCCTGCGGCTTGTGGCACATGAGGCAGTGAACAATCATTTTTTCATCAGATCTTCAAGACAAAAAAAACTATATAATATATACTCAAATTAAATAGATTAAATTAAATTTGATAGCATTATTAAACAGTTAATTCATTATTTATACAACGTTAATAGACATTTATAAGCAGTTTTCAAATACAGTTATACATGCTTTATTATTGATTCATAAGCATATCTATCATTTGTTTAATAATTGTATTTGCATAATTATGATAAATTTATAATTTCTAAATGAAGTATAGCATTATTTAAAAAAACAGTTATTTAGGAGTTGTCAATGGTTCATAAGATCACTTATAAAGTGTAAGTAAATTAAATAAATTCAGGTAGTTATAAAGCATTTAGTAAAAAAAAAAGAAAAAGAGTAATTTTGGTCAATAAAAATGACATGTTAAAAAACGCTATTGCACATAAAATAATAATAATTTTGGTCCCTAACATACAATGCCAACAACAACTGTGTTGTTCAAACTACACTATTAAACATTCAAAATAAAAGAAAACGAGTCATTTGGGACATTACTACGGTGACGCATTGCTGCCACATACATATTTTTTCCCCTCAATTATGTCGTAATAACGAGATCTTATGTCGTTAAAACGACATATTTTCTTGGCCTTATAAGGACGTGTAGTCATGTACAAAATATGCCTTTATCCACATAAAATTGATAGCCTATCATGCCTTTATCACACCTCTACGTTCAAAAAGCTTAAGCAAATAGTAGCATTCAATTAATCAATGAGGCCCTTTTTTAAATATATTTTATATAGGCTTATAAGGTTTTTTTATATAATATATAATATATATTTTTGTTAATAGGCTATATCTTCATTACCTAGAGATATAATTAAACAAAAAGTAGTCAAAACACATCTAACAGAACATAGCCTAAGTTATTTATTTTCAACAACACTGTGTTCTTATTTTAATTAACGAAATGTCAATCTTCGTCTTTATAACAGAAGATATAAATTAAATTAATATTAACTATTTTAATTTCTTTGAAGGTAATATTTCTTAAGTGATGTTTTGAAACCATACAGAGTGTTTTGTTGTTTGATAGTATTTGGGAGAGAGTTCCATTCACACATCGCTCTGTTCCTGACTGAACGTTGAATTGATTTGGTTTTTTACTACAGGTAAAATAAAACTACCTCCTACAGCATGCCTTGTTGGATAATGATGTGTATCAGTACTAAAGGATAGTTTTGTATATGAAGTAAAAGGTGTTTTGTTTGTTATAACATTATATAAAAATACCATTAGTGAATACACCAATCTATATTGAACTTTAAACCATGAGAGGCTTTCATGCATTTTGTCAACATTTGATCTAAACCCACATGAGAGAGCCACACGTGCAGCTTTATTCTGAATCACCTGTAGTTTTTTTATATTAGTTGATGAAGTATTGGACCAAACCACAGAGCAGTAATCAAGGTGTGAAAAAAACAAAGCATGAAGTACTTGTTTAACGATCTGTGGTGTAAAATGTTTTGCACACCTTTTAATAACAGACAAAGTGTTGCCCATTTTAGTTAACAGTTTCTGAACATGTCTGTCCCAACACAATCTATTATCAATCATCACTCCCAAAAGTTTAGCTTCTTCTCTTTGCTCAACAGAATTTTGCTCTATGCTGAGTTCAAGTTTCGGTTTGGAAAGTAAAGAAAAAGGAGTTCCAACCACTAAACAGGTAGTTTTAGATGCATTGAGAATCAGTTTGTTACTCCTTATCCAGTCCACCACTAACTGTAGCTCTCTTTGTAGTTTTGTATTTAAATCACCAATATCAGTTCCTGCTAAATGTATAGTGGAATCATCAGCAAACATTGAAATGCTTGCTTTATCTAAAACAGATGGAAGGTCATTGGTAAAGATTGTGTAGAGGAGCGGCCCAAGACAACTTCCTTGAGGCACGCCATGTTCCACAACCCTTACCTTTGAAAAGCTTCCATTAAAGTAAACTAATTGTCTTCTGTCTGACAAATAACTTTTCATCCATAATAATGCGGGTCGTGAAAAACAATAATATTCCAGTTTTTTTAACAGTAAGTCGTAGTCAATTATATCAAATGCTGCAGTGAAATCAAGCATTACAACACCTATTATTTTCCTCTCCTCCATATCCTTGAACCAGTCATCCACCATCTGAGTCAAGGCAGTGGCTGTTGAGTGTTTTCCTCTATATGCATGCTGAAAAGTTGTAATTAAATCAATATTCATAAAATAAGACTTAATCTGTTCATAAACAATTCTTTCCATTATTTTACCGAGAATTGGTAATAAACTTATTGGTCTACTGTTTGACCCAGAGAAAGGCAGTTTCTTATTTTTAGGTATTGGCACAACTTTACATATTTTCCATGCTTGCAAACATATATTATCCATAAAACACAAATTAATTATATGAGCAATAATAGGACCAATGATTGCAACTATTGGCTTAAGCAACTTATGTTCAAGGTAGTCAACACCAGGTGGTTTGTTTTTACAATTCATCAGAAGTAATTCCACTTTGGAACCACTGACACTCTTGAATTTAAAGCTACATGATCTACTTTCCATCATCTTATTTATCAGTGTATTTGATAAATCTGTCTTGTATGGCTGTGTAGTATTTTTAAGTTTATTTATTTTATTTATGAAATAATCATTAAGATGATTCGCTATATCACTTGGTTTAGTAAAAAAAAAAATCCACCTTCATGTTCTAAATAAGCTGGAGTTGATTTATTATTTCCTCTTAATACATTATTCAGTGTATTCCATAATTGTTTACTATCATGTTTTATTTCTATAATTTTCTTAGTATAGTACAATTTCTTTTTCTTATTATTTACCTTAGTTACAAAATTTCTGTTTATAATATATTTGCCAGTCCGATTTGAATTTAGATATGATTGCTGCTTGTTTAGCTAGATCTCTCTTTCGTAAGATCTTTTAATTCTTGATCCAACCACGGGGTGTTGACATTTCGAACTGTAAACTTTTTTTATTGGTGCATGGTTTTCTACAATTGTCATTAAAGTTTGATCAAAAAGCTGAAATGCCTTCTCTGGATCCTTTTGTAGAATTACCTCAGACCAATTTGTGTTTCTGACATCATCTTCTTATTGTAAATGATTGAATCTTCTAAATGACCTTTTCATTATTACTTTTGGACCCAATTTAGGAACTTTTGTTTTCCTTACAATTGCAATAAGATTGTGGTCACTAAAACCAACTGGCACTGATAAGCAATTTGAGCAAACTTGTAGTCTATTTATAAACATGTGGTCGATACAGGAAGCTGATCGAGTGCCATCCCTTTTTATACAATTCTAGTCGGGTTTATTAATTACCTGTGATAATCCACATGCTGTTGCTGTGCTCATTAATTAGATTTTCCTAGGACAGTCAGAAGAATTCCAATCTATATTGAAATCACCCATTAAGTAAGTTTCCAGAGTCATACTGCTAGCATGATCGAACATATCACATATTTTGTCCAAATATTCACTATGTTGGAAACTCAGAATCGAAGACCAGGAGACTTTGGGATCACGTTCAGGAAGGTTGTATTACAAATTTATTAAAATGTTTAATTTAGGTTTACATTGAATTCAGCATGTTAAGGTTAGGTATAAATTATTATTATCAGAGTTTTCTAGCAAAAGACTCCGGTCAGTCCTGTTTTACTGAAACTCTTAATGGCTCTTGGAGCTTGTGTTTTAGCAAGAGAGTCCTGCCAGTCCTGTACTCGGGTCTCAGCATTTGAATAGATATGCTGAGTGGATTAGGATGGGCAGCACTCTCAGTCTCGAACAGGTTCCTAAACCTGTCTCATCACAAAGTTTTGGTATCTACCCCTAAATGTATATAAACTGTATGAGAACGTCCACTTAGTCAGACTTTGGAAGAACTGCAGCCACGTCAACGCGAAGTCCTCAATAAAGAATAACTTCTTGAACATGATCCCAAAGTCTCCTGGTCTTCGATTCTGAGTTTCCAACAGTGCCATCTTGGAGGTTTTACAATCCTTGATGAACGTTTAGGTTTCACACAGTCATCCTCAGTCTCCATTCCAGTAGGCTCCCCGGCTCGAAGGACCATGTAGAAATTTAGCAGAAATTCTAGGTTGATTTGGCTGTTGCTACTGGAATGGTGGGTCCATTAAAACTCATGCAGTCATCAAGTACTTTTCCCAGTTTATTTGTGGAGACATATAGGAGTAGACATTTCACAGATGGCAGTGATGGTAATTGTTGGTTTCTAAAACCCAGAAACAAAATCATTAAGAAATACAAACATAATTGCAAATCTTAAATCATACATCTGAAATCAGCTTTAACAATCACATGAGTATAACACTGAAGAGCTACTAAACATAACTAGAATTCAATATATCATATCAAACACACATAATAATCCTTTAAACTAAACAAACAATCAAAAAAGGAAACTAACATGGTCAACAACACAACAATTCCACACAAGCCATGTCTGAACGACAGCTTTTCGGTTCAAACAAGAGGAGACTGAAACATAATTAGTAAGGGGGCACAGGTGCTCTTTATCAAGACTCAGTCAGCCAATCAGATCACAGCAGGATTTTCTACACCATTTAATGACAGCAACAAGGCAGACCAAAGTGCTGTACAACACAAAATAACAGACTATAAGATAACAAATAAAAGAAAGCAGAGAAGAACAAAACAAGATAATAAAGGCCAATGAACAGAGATATGTTTTAAGACTGGATTTGAGTGCAGATCAGGTAGAAGCAGCCCTACTGTGGTTATAAAGAGGGACCAGACACAAGTGCAGCCAAAACTTCCAATTGCATCTGTGCTTAGATTCTACAACAGCGTGCTAAGACAGGTTGCTGTTTCACAGGACAACACTGATTACTATGGAATGATATTCCGGACATTTTTCAAAAGGAATTGCAAATTGTATCGTTTAAGCGAACGCACAGTGACTGCCAAATTTAAAATGGAAATGCAAAGTTCGTTTGCAACTGTGTTTCCCATATCTAACGAGTCTTGACCCTGTCATATTTAAATAGCAATTTCAATTACCATGTCTGCTTTTTCACTTTCTCAGCGTCGCGTATGAAGCCAGCCAAAACTCAAATGAAATTGCAATTCCCTTAGTATTTCCATTTCCGATGCCTTACACGGAAACCTGTCAATCAGTGTCAAGGGTGGGATTATGCTATGGGGCGTGTTCGTGTTGGGACGTGACATCACTCACAGTCGACCGTCAAGTGGTGATGCCCTGAACAGACGCCGATTTATTTTAAACAGTAGTTGGTAAAATTGTGGAGGACCTTATGATGCTCGCGCAGCAAGTTGACTCTTACTCAGAAGCCATTTCGTTTTGGATAAGTTAAATGAGTTTGTGGCCTTGACCAACAGCAACATCAGTAATGGTGTCTTTGCCAACCTTCAGTCACACAAGCACAGTCACACATCTTCAAGTTCGGCTGCCAGGTTGTCAGCAGTATGTCGGTCAGTGAATGAAAAGCAGTCGAGAAGAGGTGATGAAAGAGTAAAATGTTCATCGATAAAATGACAAGTGACTGCCATAAAACTTGTAGTTGTCCGAGACGTCCAGGTATCAGTCGTCAGACACACAGCAGAGGCATTGCTGACTTTCACCTTCACCTCTTCTTTAATTCTGCAAACTCAAACAGGTATGAGGCTCTCAGTGTTTTCAGCATCTGCGCACACACACACACACACACCCAAGCACACACACACACACACACACACACACACAGTCTCACTGTATGAGGACACTCCACATGATCTTCATCTCCAGAGCTGCTCTTCAGAGTCACTTCACAAGCTTTCCCCCGTTTCATCTGAGAAAAACTACTGTTAAACACACACTGAAACTGTCTGATTACATTTAAAATGAAAGGTTTTATTCATTTCAAAACACATCATTGTTGTGTATTGATGTGACGTCATAAACGTCATTACGTACAAGGTGGAGATAAAGGATGGTTGAAGTGAATTCTGGTGTCTGTGTGGTTCAATCCGAAATAACTAGAAAGGTTATAACATTGGCGACGAGGATGTTTCAACAAGGACTCACTCGTTAGTTAAATCTGAAAGTGAGTTAGACGTGCGTCACCCCGACTATTTTATCGGAGTTAACTGAAAAGTTTAGTGGAGATAGGCGGCGCGTTAAAGATGGACGGTACTGTTCCCAAGTTCGACTGCTACAGCGATCCAGCCACGTTGGGTCCGCGGTGGACAAGATGGTTAAATGCATTTGAACTTTTTGCCGATGGAAAGGGTTTGATCCTGACTGACGATGCACCCGACGCTACAAAGCATAGACGAAGAGCCTTGCTCTTACATCACGCTGGGACAGATGTGCAGGATATTTTCTCCACACTCGCTGACACAGGAGGGCCAACAGACTACACGCAGGCAGTAACAGCACTGAACGCATACTTTGTGCCTCAGGTAAACACGGCGTTTGCCAGACAGACGTTTTATCAGCTAAAGCAGAAAACGGGACAGACTGTGCAACAGTTTACCACATGTTTAAGGCAAGCGGCAAAAGATTGTGATTTTGGAGCTGATAAAGACAATCAAATAAGGGATGCTGTTCTGAGTCGGTGCAGTTCTGAGTATGTGCGTAGAAAATTGCTGGAGGAAGGAACGGCTTTGACACTTGCTCGCACTCTAGAAATCGCAGCGCAGTGCGAACGTGTTGAACTGCAGATGGCGGCGTTGCACATTTCTCCAGAGACGGAAGTGAAAGAGACGGTGGGTCTGGTATCCAGAAAAGGAGTGAGAGATCAGAAAAAACGAATGCAGTGTAGTAAAGGTAATGCTGATTCAAACAAAACCTGCTACAGATGCGGACAGACAGGTCATTTTGCAAAAGATTATAAATGTCCCGCGCGTGGAAAATCATGCAGAAAGTGCAATGGAAGAGATCATTTTGCAAAAATGTGTAAAACAAAGGAAAGTGTTAGACAGACAGTGAAAAGAGTTGAATCAGATGTGAAAAATCAAGACTTTGCATTTGTTGTAAGAGAAGAGAGCAACATGGACAGAATAACATTCTCAGTTGGAGGTGTCAGACTACCCATGTTAGTTGACTCAGGAGCAACAAACAACATAGTGGATAAAGGAATTTGGGAAATGCTTAAAGGAAAAAAGATCAAATGCAGTTCTGCCAAATCAGACAAGAAATTGTATGCATACTCATCAAGTGAACCCCTACCAGTGAAAGGAATATTCTGGTGTGAGGTGGGAATCGGAAAACGCAGCACAACAGCTGAGTTCACAGTTATTCGCGGGAGAGGGGAGCCACTGCTCGGAAAAGACACAGCAGTTAAATTAGGAGTGCTGAGGATTGGAGCTAATGTTGCAGTGGTGAGTGATGTGAAGTCCATGATACGACAGAAGTACCCCAAATTGTTCTGTGGAGTAGGCAAACTAAATACAAAACAGATTAGCCTACACATAGACAGTACAGTGACACCAGTTGCACAGCCCCTTAGGCGCGTTCCGTTCCACCTCAGAGAGGCTGTTGAGGAAAAAATAAATGAGCTGCTCCACATGGACATTATCGAGAAAGTCAATGGAGCAACCCCTTTGGTAAACCCAGTTGTCATTGTACCCAAAGCGAATGGGTAAATAAGGATGTGTTTGGATATGAGACAAGCAAACACTGCAATCATTCGTGGGCGGTTCCCGATCCCCACAGTGGATGAACTGTTGCAAGGAATGAATGGGTCAGTCGTTTTCAGCAAACTAGACCTGAAATGGGGGTACCATCAGCTGGAATTGACCCCAGAATCAAGAGACATCACCACATTCGCCGTTCATAATGGTATATACAGGTTCAAAAGACTTGTGTTTGGAGTGTCATCAGCAAGTGAGCAGTACCAGCATGAAATAGCCACTGTTCTAGCTGGCATCGAAGGAGTGGAGAACATATCAGATGACATCATCATCCATGCACCTGACAAAGAGTCTCATGAGAAAAGAATGCATGCAGTACTAAAGAGACTGGAAAGCTGCGGCTTGACTCTGAATGTAGAGAAGTGCCAGTTTAACATGGACAAATTGGTGTTTATGGGCATGCTGCTGTCAGTGAAAGGCATAGGCCCGACGGCAGAGAGGGTGAGAGCAGTTGTGGAGGCAAGAGAGCCTGAAAACGTTTCAGAGGTGAGAAGTTTCCTCGGTTTAGCTGGCTATAGTAGCCGTTTCATACCTCAGTTTGCAAGCATCTCAGAACCTCTGCGCAGACTGACAAAGAAAGACGTCAACTTTAATTTTGGAACTGATCAGAAGAAAGCTTTCAAAACTCTCAAAGATAAGTTGGCCGAGGCAACAACACTGGCTTACTTCGACAAGGACGCACCAACAAAAGTAATTGCTAATGCTGGACCAAAAGGCGTTGGAGCAGTACTGGTTCAGGAACAACGTGAAGGGATGGTTCCTGTCTGCTACGTGAGCAGGAGCTTGACAGAGTGTGAACAAAGGTATTCACAAACTGAGCGCGAAGCACTTGCTCTGGTGTGGGCATGTGAACGATTGCACCCTTATGTTTATGGTCGGAAGTTTGATCTTGTCACAGACCACAAAGCATTGGAAGCAATTTATAGCCCTCGCTCAAAACCATGCGCACGAATCGAAAGGTGGGTCTTGAGATTACAGCCTTATGACTTCCGGGTGATTCATATACCCGGGACACACAACATTGCAGATCCTCTGTCACGTCTGCTGGGCCCATCAGCCAAAGGCGAGATGCACACACATAAAGCAGAGGAATATGTGCGGTTTATAGCAGTTTGTGCGACACCCAGCGCCCTCACCACCAAGGAAGTCGAGCAGATCTCAGCAAATGATGTGGAATTACAGAGACTGAGAATGGCTATTCAAACAGGTTGTTTTGATGACTGCCCTGCATACAGACATATTGCAGGTGAGCTATGTGTCATTGGCCAAATAATACTCAGGGGAACAAGAATTGTTTTGCCACAGTCGCTGCGAGGAAGAGCATTACAGTTGGCACATGAGGGTCATCTTGGGGTGGTAGGAACAAAACAACACCTGAGAACAAAGGTTTGGTGGCCTGGAATGGACAAGGCCGCAGAAAGACTTGTGAGGACATGTCATGGTTGTCAGTTGGTTGCGAAACCAGATGCTCCTGAACCACTGTCACCCACAGTGATGCCTGAAGGGCCATGGCAAAACTTAGCCACAGATTTACTTGGTCCTTTACCGGATGGACATTCGATTCTGGTTGTCGTTGACTATTACAGCAGGTACTATGAATATGCAATCCTCAAGTCAACAACAGCGGAAAAAGTGATTGACCGTTTGGAAGACATTTTCAGTCGGCACGGACTCCCTTTAACAATCAGGTCAGATTGTGGCCCACAATTCAAGTCCAGCCTTTTTCAGGATTTTTGTCAGGAGAACGGAATACACCATATCAAAACAACTCCAAAGTGGGCGCAAGCAAATGGAGAAGTGGAAAGACAAAACGCATCACTGATGAAACGAGTACGGATTGCCCAAGCTGAGGGCCAGGATTGGAGAAAAGAGCTACGCAAATATGTGACTGTCTACAGGTCCATACAACATGCCACAACAGGCAAAAGCCCAGCAGAACTTCTCTTTCAGAGGAAGATGAGAGGAAAGTTACCAGACATCACAACTCCACACAGTGACCTTGAAGCTCAAGACAAAGACGCAGAGCAGAAAGGAAAAGCCAAGATGTACACAGACCACAGACGAGGCGCTAAGACATCAGACATAGAGGTTGGGGATCAAGTGCTTGTGAAACAGGATAAAACAGACAAATTCACAACGACATTTCACAGCACTCCTCACAAGGTTGTACGCAGAGAAGGTAACAGCGTTGTCGTTCAGTCACCCACTGGAGCAAAGTATGCGCGGAATACGACATTTGTCAAGAAGTTTCTGTCTGCGGAAACACCAACATTGGATGGTGAAATGATATGTGCTCAAGAGCTGAGTTATGAGCAAAAGGGAAGTTCAGAGGAACGCAAAGGGAACTGTGAAACATTTCAGAGAGAGGAACAGATTCCTAAACCTTGCAGACCCCAGAGACAAATCAGATTGCCTGAAAGGTTTAGTGATTATGTTGTTGAGTGACGGATAAAGGCTAGGCTATGTAAGAAGAAATTTTTTTTTTAGATTAAGAGTTATGTTGTGGTGTGGTGCACCAGTCCAGAAAGCATTGCTGATGTTCTATTAAGATGTACAGTGTTACATGTACTTTGAAAGGTTCTGAACTGTCTTAAGTTGTAAGAAGATGTGAATGAGAACTTGTTTAGTTGGGGTAAGTTCATATTCAAGTAGGGGGGGGATGTTGTGTATTGATGTGACGTCATAAACGTCATTACGTACAAGGTGGAGATAAAGGATGGTTGAAGTGAATTCTGGTGTCTGTGTGGTTCAATCCGAAATAACTAGAAAGGTTATAACAATCATATTTGATGCTACATTTGTATTCAATCATAAAACATAGAATCCAGATAAATACTGTATAATAAAACACACTTTAGGAAGAAAAATAAAAAAATAAATGTGGGCCCTAAATTAAAAAGTAGCTTACTCTGTGGAGTTTAATTGTGAACAAACAAATTATGATGATATTTTTGGCCATATCCAGCTCTATTTTTGAATTATGAATCATTTGTGTCCTAATACAAAACAAAAGGATTTAATGTATAATAAATACAAACCTCAGGATGTCAGTCATTTACAATATCCAGCATCTTAGATAATAGTCCAGAAACAGGGAATATAACAGATCTATGCACTGTTGAAATGTCTATTTAAGAGGTTTTAAACAGGATTTAGAGATATATGTGGTATAATATCCCACTCCAGTGCAGTAGGTGTCGGTGTGCGACTGTTCAGCTGTTCCAAACCCTCCTGTGAAACACACGAAGAAGAGGAAAACGAAAGTAAAAGCATCTGGGCCTCGTTTATCACCGCTGCGTCGCACAGAACAGACCCTGAGAGAGGCGGACGACACTTCCGACGCATAAGTTGTGATTTATAAAAACAAACTTGACGGGAAAATGTGCGCATCTGCACGCGAACTGTGACCTATGTGTACGAACGTTTTGGAGACGGAGCAGTTTGGCGAACCGATGGTGAGCTGGAGTTAAATGTCGTTTTGGTCGCTTTTAGACAGAGCATTTTAAGAAAATTATACATACAGAAAGATAATACAACTATAATTTCACTCACCAAGCCTGTCACATGAAGCAAACATCATGATACCCAAACCTGTTGCTCACTGGATTTGATATAATCTATGATCCAGAAAACATTTATCCAGATTTAGCACAATGCCTCCAAATCTAATAACACTCGCGGCCATTTATGTGTTTAATCCACAATCCATCGAAGCTGTTCTTCTGCTACTCTGAACAGACGAAGAATCTGCCAGAAACTACAATCTTTTTAAGTTAAAAAATTAAGATTTATTGAGAAAGGTTTATTGAAAACGAATATGTTTCTGAAAGTTTTCCCCCATTTCCTCTTCAGTTTTAGGCTGTTGTTTTTGTGGTGTGAAATCGAAAGTATTTTTGAAGCAGACATTTACAGTAGACAGACAGATGAAGCCTGACGTCAATGAACAACAATCTGCTGTTATTAAACTGAATATCGCAGTTCAAATATAGCAATTATGGTTAGTAGTTATACAGTATGTCTATTATAATTCTGGTTACTTTTACTCAATCAGTTATTTTAGGATCATTTGAAAGTAATGAAATCAATCATCATTGTGAACTTGAAGTAATGATTAAATTACAAACGATTCAACAATTAATAAAGATTGGGTAAATATGATTGTAAAATGATATTAAACGATAATAGAGAATATAACAAATCAGCTTCAATTTTCCCACTCAAAGTTTTAAACACAATTTCTGTTCCCCAATGAATTAATATTAGAGTCAGTTAAACTCATTAAACAATCAGAAATGATTAAGACCATTCGGTTATTTTACATGGCAATATATTTGTCTGTAACTCACTTTATTTTATAGATTGTTTTTGCTGTTGCTGTTGTTGATGATAACTCCGCATTCTTCATTATTGTCTTAAATAAGATGTTCTTCATCTGTGTAAAATGGTGTCATTTCCAGGTGATGCTGAAGGATTGAGTGTTTCCAGAAAGCAGTGCTGATCAGTTTTCAGTGTCAGTTTAGCTGCAGTATGTCAGAGGAAAGAGGAAAGGACTCTCTCTCTCAGATGAGTCTCTCAGAGAAACACAGGTAAGACTGCGTCTGTTTTCATCAGTTTAAACTCCACTGGACTTTGTGTTTCCCTGTCAATAACACAACTTTAAGCATATTTGCACATGCTTTGCACAATTTCTATTTTTAACTTCTTAAATTAACTCTGACATTGTCTATAAAGCCCTGTTTGCTCTATAGAAAATATCACAGTTAATAATTTGTTTATAACCTTCTAGACGCTGAATTAATCCAAATAAATGACTTCAGTTTTTAGATCATACAATTATTGACAGACATTAGGAAACAACTATACACTTAATTTAATTCAAGTAACTGTTCAACTGTTCAACTGTGTCACAGACATTTCTGCTCTCTATTTCTGTCAATAAACAAAAACTTGAAATGTTCTCATAAATTAGAGTGAAGTATTTTTGTAACATATTAAATCTCTCTCATATATATTAAAGAAATCGTTAAACTAATGTGAGCCAGTAAAATAAAATAGTAGTTAACTATAAAACAGTAAATTGTGTGAGTGTGTGTATTTCTGTGGAGGATTAGATAAAGACACAGATGTGTTTCACACACAGTTGATCCTCCTTTACTAAAGTGTTTTCTCTCTGTTCTTTGTGTCATCAGTGTAAGATCAGGCTCACATGTGTCCAGCTCTGTGTCTCTGAAGAGTGATCGGTCTAAAGGTTTAGAACCACCAAACTTCAGGGAGAAAACACCATCATCTAATAAAAGGTATTTTGTGTGTTTACATTGCATTATATTGTTGTATTATTTGTCTACAGTGGTGTATATGATTGAACTTGACTGAATAAAACAATAAGTCTCAAATAAAACACAATTCCTGGGAACCTTATGAAACTCATTCCAGTAACACAATTACACAGGCAGCCACAAGGAGACACAAATACACTATGGTGGAAAATAGATCATGAAACTAAACATGTATATATGTTTATCCATCCGACTGTAGTAAATGGACAAATGCACAGCTATACTGCATTTAATTACTATTTGCAACATTAAACCTTTTCAAATGAGACTAAAGTATCTCCTGTAGTAAAGTGTTTTCTCTCTGTTCGTTGTGTCATCAGTGTAAGATCAGGCTCACATGTGTCCAGCTCTGTGTCTCTGAGGAGTGATCAGTCTAAAGATAGAGGACCAGACTTCAGTGAGAAAACACCATCATCTAATAAAAGGTATTTCATAAGTTTCAAATTTTTTGTCACACGTTGTCTGTTTAAAAGTTGTATCAGCGAATACCAATCATGAAACATTTTTAGATCCAATATTTATCATTATTTATCATTGAATCATTTATCATGATATTTCTCATTGACTATTCTGATAAATATTTGATCTGATAAATATTTATCAGAGTATTCACAGCTAATGCTTTTTCTCTTTCTGTGAAATTTTGCCTGGAAAATCAGTATTTATTTGATTTATTTGATTACAGGCTTCAATATGAGACATTAGACTCAGACGTTCAGACTCACAGGAACCACGAGAATTTCAAAGACAATCTTCTAGGAATCTTCCAAGTAGGAAAACACATTTTTATAAATGTTTAATATTTGTAACAAACAAATATGTTATTGAACAAAGACATTTTATTTAATTCCTCCAGATCCATTTTTTCCTCTGAAGCACTTATATATTTTTTATTTTTCTATCTGTTAAAAATATCAGCTGGTTAACATGTTAGTCTTTTAACTGGATTTTTTTTTATAGATATTATAGTTATTGAATAAATTGTGTTGACAAAATGTAGATGTACAATTTGGTTTAAATTGTGTCTTTTCTCTTACTTTTGTTTGTAGGATCTTGAGAGCAAAATAATCACGTTTCTGAAGAATGAGCTGGAGAAGTTTAAGAAAATATTACACAATGAGAACACACAACACTTTGAGAAGGACTTTAATGAGAACAGATCCAGTATCAAAGAATCAGCTCTTGATCTCACACTACATTACCTGAGAGAGATGAAGCAAGATGAAGCTGCTGATGCTCTAGAGGGTTAGAGACTCATGATCATCTGTCTGATTGTCTCTTAAAATGTAGGAGAGAAAATGAAGACTAAAACTGTCTATTTTCTGTTCCTGTGTTTAGATGAGCTGCTCTTCATTCCTCAGCTGAAATCCGGCCTAAAGAAGAAGTATCAATGTGTGTTTGAAGGAATTGCGAAGCAAGGTGACTCCACACTTCTGAATAACATCTACACAGATCTCTATATCACTCAGGGTGGCAGTGAACCGGTCAATACTGAACATGAGGTGAGACAGATTGAAGTTGCTTCCAGGCATCATGAAGCACAAGAGAAACAGGTTAAATGCACAAATTTGTTTGAAGCTCCTGAACAAGACATGAAGATCCGAACTGTACTGACAAAAGGAGTCGCTGGCATCGGAAAATCAGTCTCTGTGCAAAAGTTTGTTCTGGACTGGGCTGAAGGAAAAGAAAATCAAGATATCCGCTTCATATTTCCTCTTCCATTCAGAGAGATGAACTTAATGGAGAAAGAAAAACTGAGTTTGATGGACCTTATAACTAAATTTTTCCCAGAGACAAAAGGACTGAACCTTACAAGAAGGAATCCATTCAAAGTGCTGTTCATCCTTGATGGACTGGACGAATGTCGCCTTCCTCTGAAGTTTGATTGTAATGAGACGTGGAGTGATGCATCGTCACCAGCCTCTCTGGATGTTCTCCTAACGAACCTCATGAAGGGAAATCTGCTTCCTTCTGCTCTCATCTGGATCACCACCAGACCAGCAGCTGCCAGTAAGATTCCTCCTGACTGTATCGACCGGCTGACAGAGATACGAGGATTCAGTGACGCACAGAAGCAAGAGTACTTCAAAAAAAGATTCACTGATGAGAATCAGGCCAACACAATCATAGATCACATTAAACAATCAAAGAGTCTCTTTATCATGTGCCACATCCCAGTCTTCTGCTGGATATCAGCCACGGTTCTCCAGAACATTCTGGAGGAGAAAATAAATAATGATGTGAAAAATACTCAGGCTGATGCGATCTCTAAAACACTGCAGGAATCAAACACAGAAGACACTCCCAAGACTCTGACACAAATGTACACACACTTTCTCCGCTTTCAGATCCAGCAGAGCCGCCGAAAGTATGATGGAGAATACACACCAGATGTTTCCTGGGATAAAGACGCCATCCTTTCACTGGGGAAACTGGCGTTTCATCAGCTGGAAAGAAACAACCTGATCTTCTATGACACAGACCTGGAAGCCTGTGGTATTGACGTCTATAAGGCATCAGTGTACTCAGGCATGTGTACCCAGATTTTTAAGGAGGAAACAGGGATCATTCTTGGTACCATGTACTGCTTTGTTCACTTGAGCATTCAAGAGTTTATTGCAGCCCTTTATGCACATCTGTTTCTAGACATCAACAAGACAAGTGTGTTTGATCATGAGTCTACAGAACAGGAAAACACAAATGAAACCATGATTGATTTTCTCAAGACTGCAGTGGACAAGGCGCTCGAGAGTGACAATGGACACCTGGACCTTTTCCTTCGCTTCCTCCTCGGTCTGTCGCTTCAGTCCAATCGAGGACTCTTACGAGGTCTGTTGACACAGCAAGATGGCAATGACCAGAGCAACAAGGAAATAGTTCAGTACATCAAGCAGAAATTAGAAGATAATCTTCCTGCAGAGAGATCCATCAATCTGTTCTACTGTCTGAATGAACTGAACGACCAAACTCTGGTGAAGGAGATTCAGACCCACCTTAGCAAAGGAAGTCTCTCATCTGGTGACCTTTCACCTGCCCAGTGGTCTGCTTTAGCCTTTGTGTTGTTGACATCAGAGGAGGAGCTGGAGGAGTTTGAGCTTCAGAAATTCAAGAAATCAGACGAGTGTCTCATTAGATTATCGGCAGTCATCAAAACCTCCAGAAGAGCTCTGTAAGTATTGTAATATATTTTTATCTACATTACTCTATAGTGATTCCTCATCATGAACATGAACTTATCCCTGTAAAGCCTGACATATGAAATAATAGTCAGATTTTTTTTGTGTGTGTGGAGACAGTTTATCAAACCTTTAGACAAAATATAAAAGACCATGTAAAAATGTTTGCATGTTTTGTATCAATATGATACACCAGACTGTTATGACTTATATAGAATTATATATTAGCACATACTCATAGTTGAGGGGAAAAAAGTACATATTTTATTCATATACCCAAACTGGGGGAAAGAATGTAATTTGGTACAGATGTTTTTTATATTGCTAAAATGAAAGATGAAATTCTGAAAGGTTATAATATAAAACATTAATATTTTTATAAAACAGGCTACTTAAATAAAGTACATATACTGTACATTATCGGTTGTTACTGTATCTCCCAATAATTTAAAATTTTAAATGCTAAGTTTATGTAAAAAGTGTTTATGTAAAAAATGTACATGAATATGTGCATTTTAATTAGTGGTGCATGATATATCAGATATAATATCGGCCAATATAGTCATTTTTTGACACATCGGTATCGTTCCGATGTCAAAATAGGGCCGATGTGAACAGGCCGATAGTCATTCCTGTGTATTTGACGTGTGAAGTTGAAGATGAAGTTGACGATGCTGACTCGTGATCTTCGCAGTAGTGAACGCGCCTGAGAGAAATGCACATTTCATACGGATGACATAAGCAGAGAACAGTCTGTTTTCTTTCGTTTTGAATTGTTCTGTTTAAAAGTACACATTTCAAGCTTTCTATGTGGTTTCGGTTCATTTATGAGACAAGCTCCAGGTTCACGCACTGGCGCCTCCGTGTCGTGATTAAATATTTTCTATTTAATTCTTATTTTTTAAAATCCAGGCTATTGGTTGATGAAACATTGATCAAAATTAAGATACAATTAATACAAAACGAAATAAAATTTAAAGACGGGCTTTGTGCTTTCTGTTTGAGGTCGCTGTGAAAGTTTTAAAGCAGTCTTTTATACAAAAAAAAAAAAAAAAATGTTATGGACGGGACAGTTTTCTGAGCGCTCGCGTCCGTAACGGAGAACTGTCCCGTCCATAACATTTTTTTTTTTTTTTTTTGTGAAATAAATTTCTAAATAAATGCGACTTATAGTCCAGTGTGACTTATATATGTTTTTTTTCCTCTTCATGACGCATTTTTTGACTGATCGTTTTTTGACTCGTAGATATTCGAATACATTGCTTGATATTTTTGATACCCGTTCGAATTAGATTTTTCTCAAAAGTGTCAGCACGTTTGATCTGTGGATTAATGATAAGAGCGAGTCTGGAGAAACAGGCGTTTATTTATTCATTCTCAGTGTTGAGAAACATAGCCTTCATGTGTTACATTATTGTGTTAATAATAACTAAATTACCTAATTATGTTACATATTTATTTTGTATAAAAACTAGCGCGTTCGTTACCTATAGATTAAAAAGTACTGTTGTATCAGTGCTGCGCGAGCTCTCTCTCACAAACACGGACGCGCACACACAGAGAGAGAAGATAATTGTAAAATGAAAATTGACGGGCTAAGTTTAAATTTTGTTCTTGCTTGTTTTTTTTTTCTGTCAAAATGTCAGAAAACATTTTGTATTATCCATCCGTGTTTTCATATGTCGGATTCGTCTAACTTATTCTTGATATTATTTTTAGAATAAGTGATTCGTTATGCTATTATTGGACTCCTGTCTATTCAATGTCAACTGTTTTCTATAAATATGTTTGTATTGGCTAACATTTATTCAGCTAATGCCTGTTTAAAATGTGCAATGTTCAAACGCAAAGACAGCTCGTCACAAATAGAAGCCAAATATCATATTTGGATATTGGAATAATAAATTAGCAGCCTATCTTAATTGTACACAATGTTCCTATGTTTTTTTGTTGTTGTTGTTTTTTTGTTTTTTTTACTTTTTTTCTAGGGGTTTCTTAATTTTAGACAAGTTGACCAGCAGACATTATATGCAATGCAATATAATGCATGTGTGTCGTCGTGCATTATATTATAAAAATATGTGTTTTGGAAAATAGCTCTTTATTTGATTATCATAAAAATGTGTTTTCTATACAGAGATATGGACATCTGTAAATATCGGTATCGGCCATAACAGCAATATTAATATCGGGTATCGCTATCGGCTACAATTTTCACATCGGTGCATCACTAATTTTAATGCATTATTAATCTTAATTTTAATCAGTGTTTCATCGACAAATTGCCTGGATTTAAAAAATAAGAAGCAAATATAGCCGACATCAGGACTTGGAGGCGCTAGAGCGATCACTGGCTTTGCCCGTGAACTGGAGCTCGTCTTATAAGTGAATTGAAACTCAGAGTAGTATAGGCTACTTTCCTCACAGACATGATGAAAAAAATATATATATAGAAAGCTTGAAATGTCTATATCAAACAAAACAATTCAAAATGAAAAGAAACAGTTGGCTATACTCTCAGCTTATGTAATATGTATTGTATGAAATGTGCATTTCTTTCTAGAGGCGCGTTCACTACTGTGAACATAGCAAGTCAGCATTGTCAACCGACACTGACACAGAAAACACTAGTTTATTAACCCTCTGGGGTCTGAGGTGTTTTTGGGGTCCTTGAGATGTTCTGACATGCCCTGACATTTGTGCTTTTTTCAGTTGCTTATAAACATATTAATGGCAAAGGTATAATTACACTCTATTTAGCACAAACAGGGCTACCATAATATGTGAGCAACATGTATACATGTTTGTATTTTTGAAAGAATAATGTTTGTGCATGGTTATTGAAAAAACTAAAAATGAAAGTTTCTGAAATAAGGCCACAAAACACCTACTAAATATGTGTCCACAAAACTTCTGAATAATGCATTTTGTCGCCTAGAGTTTTTTCTGCAAAATCATGTGAAAATCACCCCGCCTAATCATTCACATAAAACAATACATTGATTTAATTTTTGTAAGACACTTTTTCTTTGGAAAGGCAATATGCGAGTGGGTGTGATTCACACCTGAGGAGACAATGCCCCCGCATAATGAAGCTGCATACATAATGAGCCATTCATTCAGGTGTGTGACTGAGCCACAAGAAAGAATGGAAGGACTATATATATATGTATTATTTTTATTGTGTTTTATTAGTGACACATTTGGGTAGAGAATATATTCCATAACTTTCTGAAAATACAGTATGACAACAATTAACTGCACAATTACTAGAAGTGTTTACCTTGGATATTATACAATTTGCAAGCACAATTTGTGAAAAAAACAACAACTGTGTTTCCAATGTAAAGCCTCATTGGTGATATATTTGACATATTGGGATAGAGTTGTGGAAGGCCTATGCTTCATGTTAAACATAAATATATAGCAGCAAAGACAACGTCGGCAGTGTTGACAGAAGAATAGGCTACAGAATATTTTGTTCTGTATTGACAGGTGCAGTATTTGAAAATTAGAGCCCGACCGATATATCGGCAGGCCGATATTATCGGCCGATATTAGGCATTTTCCTAACTATCGGTATCGGCATTTATAATGGCCGATAAATTAATATTTAAAAAAAAAATGCAGCGTGCGCCGTGCATGATTTATGTAAGGATGACGCTGCCAATAAAGCACCTAAAAGCTGTCACAAAGAACTGGCAAAAGTGGCAAAAAAATAACAGCCGCTTCTGGTGTAGACACAGTGTTAAAGCTTTTTGAGCTTCGAAGCTTCGGTAGTAATGGACATCGGATAGACGGTGCTGAACATATTTTTCTCTCTAATAAAGGTAGGATTCTCTATGTGTCTGTATGTCCGTTTGCATTTTTATTATTTAATCCAATCGACTTCTCAAGGGAGTGCATTGTGGCATTTGGTGCAATATAGATGGACACGCGAGATGCGACACGTTCAGAATTAATACACGTTTAGTAAACTACAGAACAGCGCGAGCTGGAAGCGGCGCACCTCCCGCGGGCAGAGAATGCGTCCTAGAAGGACACTGCAGTGATATAAAACGCACACACACAGGTCTGTTAAATTAAGCAATACTTTTAAGGTAATCTAATATTTTTCTGACTAACAAATTACTGACAGTAAAGGGTAGATTTAAATAAAGAAAAACGAAATTTAAATAAAGAAAAACGAAATTTAAATAAAGAAAAAACGAAATTTAAATAAAGAAAAACGAAATTTAAATAAAGAAAAACGAAATTTAAATAAAGAAATTACAAAATTTAAATAAAGAAATTAAACGAAATTTAAATAAAGAAAAAGGAAATTTAAATAAAGAAAAAACTAAATTTAAATAAAGAAAAACAAAATTTAAATAAAGAAAAACGAAATTTAAATAAAGAAATTACAAAATTTAAATAAAGTAATTAAACGAAATTTAAATAAAGAAAAAGGAAATTTAAATAAAGAAAAAACGAAATTTAAATAAAGAAAAACGAAATTGTTAAATTAAAAAACGAGATTAATTTAAATTGATAATAACGGGTAAAAAGGCTAATACATTTTGTTTCTATTATTCTATTTTCCACAATGTCAAAGCAACGCAGCTTAACCCAAAACACAAGCTCAGACATGCACTTCAGTCCACACACACTCCGCTGTTCTGCGCTCTAGCCAGAGAACACAGTTGCTGGAACACTCAGACGTCGGTTATATTTCTAGCATGCACTGCACGCGTTTTCCGCGTGGCTCGAGCCGGGCCTGAGAGACGTGTGTCTCACGCAGGCAGTGTGCAAACTCCAACCTGTTAACATGGGAGCCGAAATAAAAACGGCCATGTCACGCAGTCAGTGTGTCGCCGGCCTTATTCAAGCGCGAATGAGAACCGTTTCGCGGGGGATCCCAGATGTGAAAAAAACCAACGAATATTCAAATGTCAAATTTTCAAATCCACTACCAACCCACCGAACAAATATTCGAATATTCGGGTCCAGCCCTACTCCAATAATTTATATAATTATAACACTTTATATAGGGCCATTTTGCATTAAGTGTAGGCTAGCCTAGTTTCACGTTTAGTACATTTTGCTTACTAATTTAAAATAGTATAAAACTACTGTACATATGTAATTATAAACGTTTTCATTATATGATTAATTTTACTACTAAAAAGATCTGAGTTCTTCCTCCACTGGTAGATATTAGAGAAATTAAGATTAAAAATAGAAGATAAGGTTTTGTCAGTGACACTTTTGATATATTTATTGATACAAGTTATGTTTTAAATAAGATGACTAAATTAAAAGGACAAAGTCGTTAGTGAAGATTATGCAACAGTATTTAGAATATAATAAAATATAAAATGCAATGCAAACTAGTTTGGTTACAGCTCAAATTCTCATTCTATCATTCACCCTGCCTCCATTACATAGCCTATCTTTGTCACACAAGTGTTTGATCACCACATTTGAGTGATCATTGCAAAACGTTTATATATTTATTCTGTTTATACTGTGTATTCTATATACAGTACCCATCAAAAGTTTGTAGTTTGACATAGACTGGTCATTTTGCCTGGAAACGCTTCCAACACGCTTGTGTGTCGCATGAAAAATAGGCGTCGGTTCTATTTCTAGCATGCACGCGTTTTCCGTGCGGCTCGGGCGCGTGTGTCACGCAGGCAGTGTGCTAGCTCTAACCTGTTAACATGGGAGCCGAAATAAAAACGGACACGCCACGCAGCTGAGACACTCACGCCACGCAGCCAGTGTGTCGCCCGGCCTTACAAATCTGGAACGCGGTCATTCTTAGAAGTATCGATACTAATAAATGTAGGAATCGTGACGTTTTTATTTTCCGAGAATCACGCTACTTTTGAAGTATCGGTGCACCGTGCAACACTATTTCAGAATTGACTTCACTGACAGAGAGAAAGCAGAACTCGCATCATGTTTATTTTTCTTTATTTGGCAAAAAGCACAACACTTTGTTTTTATTGTGAGTATACACACAAATAATACACACTTAACAGGATCGATTGATGTATGAAACTTGTTTGTAATATCAAAGTCAACAGAGTATTTTGAGTCTCTTTTGAACTCATAAGAAAAAAAGCGTGCCTATCGCGCCGGGCATGATTGTCGACCTCAGGGGGTTAATAAACAATTCAAATGTCTGCTTGCTTTATTTGACACCTTCATAATCATTACTTTTGCCGGTTCTTTGTGACAGTTTTTTAGTGTGTAAGTGGCAGTGACGTCACCCACTGGTTACATGAATGCATCACCACCTCATCATTAAGTCCGTGGCCAGGGGTTAGCCTTGCCTGCTGCGGCTCCGACTGATTTCCGACTCATATTACGGAAGACAATTTAAACTTACCATTGTCGATATTAGAGCTCCTTTGAGCTAAATAGCCTACTGCTGAAGACATTTCATTATTGAATAAATGAATGGCCAAATCCACTGAATTAAGGTTATTTGCTCTCAATAGTAAATTCACTGAATGACCATGATGATTAGGGGGGACGTTGTCTCATCACAATGCCCCCCCTTGGCGACGGGCCTGGACGTACCCTGAAAGCTGGCCGAAATCACTGCTGTGGCAGTGAGAAACGAAGTTTACTCTGAAAGCTGGTGTTAGACCAGTAGATGAAATCACTACTGCGGTAATGAGAGAAATATATTTTGATGAGGGGAGAAAGCACCGCTGCAGTAGTGAGAAATGAAAGTTTAACTGGAGAACCTGAAGGGAAACCCATGCTATGTGGGCTCGCAGCACTTGAACGGAGATAGGCTGACGGAGCTATAGGGTGGAGGGGGAAAATAAATTCTGCAATTGCATAGGTAAGGAGGAGAGCAGGTGGAATTTATTGATTAATGAACATGTGCGCAGCAGCTACATTGCTGAATGGGTAATTGGTGAGCTTGTCTGTGTCACTAGTTTGAGATTATGTTTTGCTCTCATCTGAAAAATGTCTTTATCTACATTACGCTATATTCAGATGATGATGAACTGAATATAGAGTTCATCATCATCATTACTCTATATCATCATTACTCTATATTAAGTTCATTGATGAACATGAACTTATCCATGTAAAGCCTGACATATGAAATAATAGTCTGATTTTTATTTATTTTTTTAAGACATATTTTATTGATATACCCAAACTGGGGGGAAATAATGTAATTTGGTACAGATGCTATTTATATTGCCAACAAGTATGATGAAATTCTGCAAGGTTATAATATAAAACATTGAGATTTTTATGAAAACGGCTTCTTAAATAAAGTGCATATATATTACCACATCATATATTAGTGGTCCCTGTCACCTGTGTTTGTTTGGACTTTCAGTTCGAGTTTTGCTTGGTTCCTGTTTGTAACTGTGTGCTGTATTCAATATTAGCCTTACCTTGTCTTTATGTGAAAAAAATATGATTACCAGTGCGCACGATATTACCAGATTACTGAGTGCCCTGTTACAGTGTTTGCTTCCTTTTTATTCACATATTCATATATTTTTAAACAATTACTTTATTGGTGAAAAATACTGTAATAGGTTTGCAGATACAAGAACTTGCCATCTAAAGTATAAGCATGAAAAAGATTTGTTTTCTAGTTTATATATAATTTATTAAATATTGATTAAAATAAATATAAAGTATATAATAAAAATATCGGCTTTACATCGGCCATTGGCCATCCTGCTCTCTAAGATATCGGCATCGGCCATCAAAAAACCAATATCGGTCGACCACTAATCGTCATCTATCTCACCTGTGTTCTGTTAATCAGTGTAATCTGTGTTTGTATTTAAGTTCCATTCTGTTCAGTCAGTCCTTGTCCGATCTCCGTTGTATTTAGTGTGTGTGAACCTTCTGCCCGTCTTCTATGTACCTGTATTATTTATATTGTGAGCAAAAGTTTGCATTGAAACTTTTGATTCTCCTTCGTCTTCTGCCTGCACCACACTGTGACAGTCCCTCTGTATCTCCCAGTAATTAGACATTTTAAATGCTTATTTTTATCAGTGATTCTGTTGTTTAATGTAATAATAATGTAATGCAATATGTAGATTGAGAGATTTTCAAATAAACATTTATCAAAAGCCAGATTTTATAACAAAAAGACATGTGTACATGTTAAAGAAGGTATTTTTAGAATTATATTGAAATGCCTTTAACTTGCCATTAAAGTGTGAACTGTCTCATCTAATAGTGTCAGTGCAGTCAAGTCAATAATATTGTTGAATATTAAGTGTCTCCAACTAAGTAAGCCAAAGGCAACAGTGGCAAGAACCCAAACTCCATCAGGTGACAGAAATAGAGAAGAAATCCTATAGCAATAAATCTTAACGCAAATATTTTTTTCAAACATGCTTAATTTTATCTAGGAAATTTGTCACTGAATAAAAAATACTAATGTACTGGAAATAGTATTTTTTGTAGATTAATGCTGTTTGAATGCATTGTATGCTGTTTATGTAAAAAAAATAATGGAAAATGTATTTAATATTTGTATATAGAAAATGTATTGTATGTGTGCCATCTAATTCTTTGTTGTGATTTATTGTAGGTTAAATGATTGTAACTTAACAGAAAAAAGCTGTTCAGCTCTGGCTGAAGTTCTTGGATCAGATACCAATCTGAAAGAGCTGAACATGAACAATAATAATCTGCAGGATTCAGGAGTGAAGCTGCTCTGCACTGGACTGAAGTATATAAATTGTAAATTGGAGATACTGAGGTAAGTTGAGCCACATGAGTCACATGACTAAAGTAAGGTGCAATGACTGACGGGACGATTCCAGAGGCTAAAAGTTATAAATAAAAGTTGCATTTCTTTGTTTAATATAAGTAAGTTTGTCTTTGTTCTATTGTTGTTGTGTTTTTCATTCAAAATAATAATGAGCCACAAACTAAGCAGTCCAAAGATCTTTTATTTATTTGTTACAATGTGGGTATAGCATATCATTCTTCTTATCAATTTTGTTAATAAAAGTCCAATGTTTAATATAAGTGAATTTATCATTGTACTATTTTATTATTGATGTATTTTCATTAATACTAATGAACCACAAACTAAGAATTTGTTTTAAATTTAGGGGAAAACAGTAAGACTTTCATTTATCAGTGTTACAACGGGGGTATACTATGCCATCTGTCCTATTTGTTTTGTTGATAAAAGTTTGATGTTCAATATAAGCGAGGTTGTCATTGTGCCATTTTACTGTTGTTGTGTTTTTTCAGTGAGTAATACCGAAGTGATATTAAGCGTTCATTTTGTGCTGCATTCATTTGGTGCTGCACTGTAATGCAAATAATTGCAGGGGATTATAATATTTAATGGATAATGTATTTTCCGTATATTCGTCTACTTATAAATTAACAATTATATTGGGCTGTTTTTGTTCATAGTAATTTATAATTTAGTGATTTAATCGTTATTTGCATACCTAGTGTTGAGTCAGAATTCAGATGATTCTGTTAGAGCTGGTAAATCTGCCACAGAAAGGAGGGTGAGACCTAGTAGAAATCACTTATCTCTTAAGATTGTATATAATAGGATTAATGTATTTTAGTGCTTTTGAGGAAGCTGTGTATCTTTGATTCTGCTTTCAGCTTTGCAGCTAGTCTCGTCTAAACACTTCCTGGAGTGTTTTACACCACTGTTAAGGTATTTTGGTCTGTCAGTGTCTTAAAAAGTGGGTATGCGCTATATGCGGCGCATAGGGGCGCAGCACCATGCGATGGTAAAATAAATAAACTTTTATTTTAAAAATTATTTTTTTGGTATTTTCTATATGTAGCTGCTGTTGTGCATTTCTAAATCATTTCTGCATTTCCTCAATGTTATATAACATTTTAGAGGACTAACAGGCTAGATTAGGCGCCCTCATAAGATTCCATCATAGAATTTTGACATTGAAGATATCGCGAGCGTAATATTGCGAGGGGCGCTGTGAGCACTGAGCGAGCAGGTACAAGTAGTGAATTGTCGTTGAAAAAGATCTGTCGGGGCTAAAGATAGATGTTAACAGACATTAGCGCTCTAAAGTTCTCTGAAGTGTGGCTGAAAAAGCCAAGTAAAACTTTAAATAACCATTGAATCAAATTAAAATTTAATTCTTATCTGTGAAATAAGCATGTAACCCGATTCAACTCCACCACTTAAAGAATTGATAAATTGTTCGCCAAATTTGTTGCTTCATACCCCTCTGACACTTGGTAGTTGCGCCCCTGGTTTCACTCATCCTTGCAAAGCTCTCTGCACCAGGTCTATGAGTCTCCAGATGTTCTCAAACATGAGCTGTGTTTCAAGTCCTTCCACAGCATTTTAATGGAATTGAAGTCTGGACTTTATTGGGCCATTCCCAAACTTTAATTTTCAAATTTTCCGACCATTTTCAGATCATAGACTTTCAGAGTTGTACAGTTTTAGTTAATTGCAATCTTGAAAGGGATGTTGATGTCTAACATATTAAAGTTCACTGAGCCTTTTGTTTGCCTCCATATTCAATTGTCAGTTTTTGCAACTGACTTTCAATACGAAGAATATGAAGAATATGAAAAATAAAGTTAAATTCAGTTTAAGGATTTATATCGTTCAGGTTTAACTGATTAATCAGCTGAATGTTTTCCTCTCTGTTCTAGACTCTCTAACTGCAGTGTGACAGAAGAAGGTTATAAAGCTCTGGCTTCAGCTCTGAGATCAAACCCTTCACACCTGATAGAGCTGGATCTCACAGGAAATGATCCTGGACAATCAGGAGTGAAGGAGCTCAATGATTTACTGCAGGATCCAGACTGTCAACTGAAGACACTGAGGTGAAACGAGATAAAATAATTAACTAAATTAGCTATATGCAGGCTAAATATTCATAACTAATATATTATTTTAGTTATATAATAAGCTGTACAATTTGTTGCATCAAAATGATCAAGATCAGATCAGATGCTGCAGGTTCTGTCATGATGATGATAACCGCCAACACAGTTTAGTTGTGATACGAGCTACAGGTCAAATAGACATTATGGGTCAGTATATGTGTGCTGACATTCAGGAGAATACCTTAATAATTAACAATAATAGTTTTCCATCAAGCCCAGATTCACTGCATCTCTCTGCACCAGGTCTATGAGTCTCCAGATGTTCTCAAACATGCAGTTTCACAAGCCAGTTTTCTCTGTGCTGATGTTTCTCACGTTTCGCTTTCCTACCCCGAAGCGACAAAATAAAATAAAATTCTTTATCAAAATTTATAAGGAAAGACAAGTACTTTGTTTAGGCTTGGCTTGTAGGGAATTCCAAACCTGCGTATATTCAAACGCACATAACTATAGAACCCATTTTAAATGCCCATGTGAACGCCATCAGCGTTTCTCACAGGTTCGCGTTTAAAGTCTGTGTAGAGAGAATGGTGTCGTCTTAGCGGCCCCTAATTTAATAACAAATGATTGTTGCGACGGAAGCAAATCAATCAAAACTAACTTTAGCTGGAAAATAACTTTATTAAAGAACTGCTATTAAGCCAAAACAATCTCTGTTACCTTAAATGATACGCTTATCTCTGTAAAGCTGCTTTGAATTTTTTTAAAATTCTTTGAAGCTTTTGAATAAAGCTGCTCCATTGTTAAAAGCGCTATATAAATGAAGATGACTTGACTTGACTTGACTCACTCCTCCTGCTTTAAAGACAGAAATATCTTAATTTCACACTTTATATTCATACTGAAAATCATGATCTAGTGAGCTTTTGCCCTTCTGCTCTGTGAGACCTTTCTGTTCTTATGCTTATGTTTGCTTTAGGACTGAGTGTTGCTCTAGTTACTTTTAAATATATATTTATTTGTGTATTTAAATGTTTAAAGAAAAATTTGACATCTAAATAACTAACTTAAGCTTGTCTTTAAAACAATAATTACGTTTTTTATCGTATCAATCATTTTTTGTAATGCAGTGGACATTTAGTTGATACCTGAATTGCCTCTTCTGCAGGTTTGTGAGTCCTGCTGCAGAGGAAGCCTGTCAGTATGTGAATAGAGTTGTGGGTAAAAACCCGTTACTCCAGAGAGAGCTGAATCTGAGTGAACATGAACTAGGAGACACACGAGTGAATCAGATCGCTGCTCTACTGCAGGATAAACACTGTCAACTCAACACACTGACGTGAGTATTGCTCATTTATTTATTATATTTCTTTTAAGCATTTTTTCCCTCAGTCACACAGAGCCAGAACAATTTAAAGTAATAAAATTAAACAGTCAATTAAACTATTAAGCTGCAACCCCACTTTTGAAAAATCCCCAAAATGTCACATGATTATGGCACTTTTTCATGTGTTCCATATATGGACTAAAGCTGCGTCCGAAATCGCGTACTATGGGAGTAGGTACTACATTTACAGATGTGGCCTTTAAAAATGCGCGTCTCAGAGAGAAGAATGCCACGAGCACTACCGAAATTCTGCAGGATCCTACAGAAGGAGGATTAGGTGTTGGACGCAGGAATTACTAAAACCTGTAGATGGCAGTCGTGTTTCATGTAGGCCATACTAGGCGTGTTTCCATTACAGATTTGTGCAAAACTTTTGAGTTTTTTTTTTTTTTTTTAATAGGCCTATCGATAAAAAAATATTGCGAAATGACGCGTTTCCATTAACCGATGTTATGCGACTACAGCGTCATTTTTTTCCTTTCGCGATAAGTCATTCCAAAAATCATGGCAACGGACGTTTTATAGATATCACAAGCCGCGTTTCCATTACCCTTCAAATTGCGCAAATTGAAATTGCGAATTGAAAATATGCTTAATGGAAACACGTCAATTTCGCAAAAACTCCCATTTATCACAAAGTGTTTACGCTCGCATGAGGTGGTTTTTCAGGCAATTCGAAAAAGGAATATTTCGCAAAACTGCAATGGAAACAGTTTTTGCGCATTTACAGTCACTTCACTTAGAAGACGCGGTGTGTTTGAAGTCCATGTATAGCTACACAAATAATAATAATTTTATATTATTTTATTATAACATTTAAAAGGCTATATTTAGAAGACGCTTTTATGCAAAAAAGGAACAAAGCGGAGCACGCACTGCATGGCACGGAGGCGCGGGCACGAACACTTGCATTTTCCTATCAACAGTGGAGACAACTTAAAATACTCTATCATTTCTGGTCATACAGAAAATACATTATTCTCAACTACTTTTATTTGTGTAAACTCACAATAACAAGAAAACGCTGTGCTTTTGTTAAATAAAAGAAACAATCAGACGCACTTTCATGATCTCCGTAAACTGGAGCGCGAGAACTGAAACAAAATATAGCCTATGTAGGCTAAAGCTTGAAATGTCCACTTTAAAACGAACAAATTTGAATCGAAAGCTAATACCTTCTCATCATGTAATGCGTATGAAAGATATATTTCTCTCTAAAAGCGCATCTGCTTAACAGCGGAGATGGAGATGTGATTTTAGCCGACACTTAGAAAACAATAGTTTATTAATAATATTAATGGCTCTTCTCATTCAGCACTGCACTGTAAACCCAAATAAGTTACCAGAACTCAAAAAATTTAGGCAAATTAGGATGTTTTACAGTTTTTTGGGGAGCTGACAGTCAGTTGACCATTTTATCATTTAACTGTTCTGTTACTGTTTAATTACAGATTATATTTGTAATTTTACATACATTTTTATGTTATTTAAGAAAACAGAAAAAATACTATATGAAAAATACAATCAATTTTCTGTATAAAAAATGTGAATTACTGGAATTTGTCATTAATGTCACAATACCTAAAATAACAGCTGAATTTTTATTTTACAGATATTATTTGTAATTTTACAGTGTTTTGAGAACAATTTAAAATGAAAGAAAATGATCGTCAAAAAATCACAGTTATTTTTTGTAAAATTAGGATTTTTTTACGGCATAGGATAGTTACCATCATGGTGACAAGTGGTGCATGCAGCTTGATTTGAGAGCAAATAATCCCTTTATATTGATGCGCTCATACAGCAAGTGCTTCTGTATAACATACTTTTGCTAATATGTTAGCAAATTAGAATGTTAGCAGATTAGCTTTTAAAAGCTAAGTTTATACTAATAAAAGTGTTCACATTGAGATTACATGAAAGTTTTAAGTTAATTGTATGAATTAATGTACTTTGAATTTCAGAACTTAAAAAATTTGAGGCAATTGATTGTCTTAAATGTTTTGAGTTCTGCCAGTTCTGAGCTTAATGAGCACTTTAATTTAACCGTTATCAAAAGGTACAAGTAGCAGTAATCCAACCTTTTAAGTTCTGGAAAATTGTGACTTTTAAGTTAATCAACTTAAAAAATTTGAGGCAATCGATTGCCTCAATTTTTTTGAGTTCTGGTAACTTATTTGGGTTTACAGTGTGCGGGAAAGACAATCATTTCTAATTTGGCCTTATAAACCAGTAAAATTGACATATTTTCCATATTAATTTGTGAATATTTTAAATGTTTAATAAAGGGGCAAAAAGTCATAAACAAAAATCTGAAAATTCGTCTATATTAACTTTTTTTGCGCAGCAGTTGGTGTAGCCAGTTCAAATTAAAATTTTGGTGTTCAACTTTGCGTTTTAAAAAGACAACAACCGTTCATTTTTCATTTTTCAATTAGGGGTTAAAAAAGGAAAAACAAATGGACACAAAAGTAGCCTACATGGATCATTTGGACAGAATACGAGACAGAATTCTTTATTAAATTCATAAAAGAAACAATAATTAGCCTATGAATCCGTGTATCATTCGTTCAGTCGTTTTTAATTTAATATTCAAAGTAGAAAAATGAGAAAACGGTTCATTCCCAATCCGTGTATCATTCGTTCAGTCGTTTTTTTATTTAATATTGAAAGTAGAAAAATGAGAAAACAGTTCCTTTTTCGATTTTCATTTTTTCCAAACCAACGAAAAACAAGAATTCAGCTTGAGTTTTCGTTTTTCGTTCTGATGTAGAAAAATGTATAAACAGCTGGAATATTCGAATTTTACACGTGGGTGGGAATGAAACGCCCCTTTCCTTTGATTTGTCAGCCGAAGATCAAACTGTCCCGTCATCAGTTCTTCCTCAGTTCTGCACTGCAGAATAAGAGTCCTCGCGTTGTGATTCTTAACGCGTTTATTGCAACTACATTTCATCTTTTTTTTTTTCATCAAATAACCAGACTAACATGGCTCGACACAACCCGTACTGGGAAAAACAGTAGACAGGGCTTTCTTCTGTGTAGACCAGGAGTTCTCAAGTGCCAGGGGTTTGCTATTTTCCTATTTCCGAACTGTAAAGTCACGTTTTTTTTTTTTTTTATCATGAACCACGCTGTGTTTTATTCTTAAGTGACTATATAATGCATTTTACTTAAAATAATCTAAATGTTGACTTTGAAAAGTAGGTGCGTCAGAAGGCTATTCACTCTATTTTGGTTTATTTTTGGTGTGCGCCAGAAAGATGTTCAAGGAGGACTGAGACGCGCTAAAGCAGCGCATCATGTTGTTTTCTTTATTTTCCAAAGGCTTGCTGTTATTCCAAACTCATTTCCCTTGCTGTGAAGATGCTGATTTAGCCTATACGTGTATTGGGACTCGACTTAAGTATAAAGCCTTCTTTACATTACTAGTTAGCATCCAAATGTTACATTGCAAATATGGAAACTTTGGACCGAATGAGAGATGCGCGAAACCAACGTCGGTACAGTTTCAGTTTCGATTCAAATAAATTCGTTTAGGCTTGGCGTTTAAAATTGGCTAAATGTTGTTTATAATAAAGGACAAAATAGGCTATTTTTATAAGCTATTAGGCTATATTTTTATTATACGTGGCTACTTATTTTTCATTCTTGTTGTTTTCTGAATAGGCCTACCATTCATTTAAGGATTTGACATAGGCTACAGTAAGGGGAAGTAAAATACGCATAGACATAGCCTATATGTTATTAATAGTGTTTATAATGTTAATGTTGCATTTTATTTACCGATCTTTTACACTATTTCTGAATAGGCTAATAATAAAATGCGTTTGTTTCCCTCTCAACATGACCCGGTGCGCTGCGTACAAGCGCACATCTTTGAGATATAAATTAATACATTTTAATAAAACACAAGGCCTACATCATAAAACTCAGAAGAGTGTGTATTTTAATATCTCTGTTGTTCTCTGGTTGTTAGATAGTCAGTCTGAATGTCATGCGTTTACGTTAATATAGAAATATTATATTGTCAATGCATTATTCTTTTCTTTTTGTATTAGTGTTAAAAATATTACATTTACAACTAATTATATTGATTTATACCTTCATTTATTATTTAAAAAAAATTTTACTGGGCGAGGGCGACCATGTAGGCTAACAGCCGTCATTTAGGCATACCCAGCTGATGCAAAGCGTAGGTGAATTTATATCTACACAGAAGAAAGCCCTGTCTAGTGTTTTTCCCAGTACGGGTTGTGTCGAGCCATGTTAGTCTGGTTATTTGATGGGAAAAAAAGATGAAATGTAGTTGCAAAAAACGTGTTAGGAATCACAACGCGAGGACTTTTATTCTGCAGTGCAGAACTGAGGAAGAACTGATGACGGGACAGTTTGATCTTCGGCTGACAAATCAAAGGAAAGGGGCGTTTCATTCCCACCCACGTGTAAAATTCGAATATTCCAGCTGTTTATACATTTTTCTACCTCAGAACGAAAAACGAAAAATCAAGCTGAATTCTTGTTTTTCGTTTTTTTGGAAAAAATGAAAATCGAAAAAGGAACTGTTTTCTCATTTTTCTACTTTCAATATTAAATAAAAAAACGACTGAACGAATGATACACGGATTATTCCCGCCCACGTGTACAAATCGAATATTCCAGCTGTTTATAAATTTTTCTACCTCAGAACGAAAAATCAAACTGAATTCTTGTTTTTCGTTTTTTGGAAAAAATGAAAAATCGAAAAAGGAACCGTTTTCTCATTTTTCTACTTTCAATATTAAATTAAAAAACGTCTGAACGAATGATACACGGATTCTATAGGAATACTGGATTCTAAATCTCAAAGAAATGCCACAATCAAATCCTCGGAGCAGAAATGAGGGCGAAACACCCAGAAACTCCTAATATGTGTCGTTCGGGGGTCTTTCCCTGCCATTAATGCTTGGATAACACACCACTAATGTCTAATGCGGTGGCTGTGATATTATAACCAACGTCCGTTGCCGTGATTTTTTGAATGACTTTTTAGTCCATAAAAAGGATGTTTTAGTCGCATAACATCGGTTAATGGAAACGCCGTCATTTCGCAATAGTTTTTTATCAATATTTAGATAATAGCGCAAAACATTTGCGCAAATCTGTAATGGAAACGCTGCTACAGCCACGTACCGCACTAGACATTATTATTATTAATGGAAGGAAACGTATGCTTGTTATCCAAGCATTAATGGCAAGGAAAGACTACAGCACATATGAGGTGTTTCATGGGTGTTTCTCACTCATTTCTGCTCAAACTGAGTCTTATAACACAATAATTCGCGAATACCTTTAAAGAGACCGAGAGCATTTGCACAATATCATTAACTAGTTTATCTAATTTTACATTTAGTTCCTTTTTGCATCTGAACGTTTTTAATAGCTTTAACATGGTTGTGATGCGCTTTTCTGCATTACTGTACAGTACTTTTTATATTATCATGTTTCCCTTTACATGGTATGAAACTAAGCATAAGTGCAAGCAAACAGCAGAGTTTCCAATGATCAAAACAGCATGTGCTGTAAATAAATTTAATTCATCCATAATAATAATGCCAGTTGGTTATATCAACATATGTCAAATTAAGTTACGCGATATCAACTTATTTTTATAAGTTATAAACATTAATTTGAAATAACTTAAAGCATATGTAGTAGATTTGCTTAAATAGCATTTAAACAAAGGAATTGCAAGGGATTAAAACCCCGCCCACACGCTGGTGAAAGCTGGAAAAACCGGTTTTCTTTTGATTCCCTGAGAGGAGATCGATTAGCATTGGGGGTTGGCAAAGAATTGGCAGACTGGGGGGTGGGGGTTTGTACTTTCTTGACTCTGTGGCAGCTAAAACAAGCAGCTAAAACAAAGACTGTGCCATTACATTTTGGAATTAACTTCCTTCATGTCGTTTTATTTATACACTGTAAAAAATATTTTTTTGAATTTGTAAGTAAAGTTAGCATTAAATATGTTTTACAAACAATTGGTTTACAAACTCTTGGAGGTTTGGTTACCATCATTCAGAAGAGTGGTGCTTGTGTTTAGACTTGTGTTTTACGTGATTAAATCAGGAAGATTACATTGGTTTCTTTTTAGTGCAGGACAGTTTAACAAAATGCAAAAATATAGTATATAAACATCGCTAAAACAAAGAGTGAATAATAAAAAAAGTAATAAAGTTAAAGCTGCTGATAATTTTGTTTAAATTAACTAGCATTTTCTGAGTGAAAATTGTTTCCTAGCTTTTATTTAAGTAAATCCTACTCCAATTATTAACATAAATTTAACTCCTACATAAAAAAAAGTTTTTTTTATTTTATTATTAATTTGATTATTTGAATCTCATTGAAATGGAAAAAAATATTATGCTGTACCAGGACAGTGCTGCTTTAATTAATAAAGTAAACCTATATGAGTTCAGTGAATCAGGTCAAAAGATTGTGAAAAATTACAATTATGTTAAAACACAACTAACACCATCAGATTTAAGTTTTTAGATTTCGTTTTTTTTTTGGGGGGGGGTTTTAATTGGTTGTGACTGGTGGTTAAGTGAACTATACTGTAGGCCTACTTGATCTAGACAGATTTCTAAAAGACATTTAAATTGTTAGTTTTATCTTATTTGTCATTGCTCTTTTTCTACTTAATGTTGTTATGTTATGGATGAGTTAAATTTATTTACAGCACATGCTGTTTTATTGATCATTGGAAACTGTTTGCTTGCACTTATGCTTAGTACCATGGGCGTCAGTTTGGTTTGAAATGTGCTGGGGACAGAGACGCATTCGGAAGTGCATTTTCAGAAGTTCTGGTTACAATGACGCATTCATTTTTTTTCTCTCTTTCGCGCAGGTTATGTTTTGAAAGACGATGTCCTGTAGCTCAGGCACGGCCCCACTTTTCAACAGGCCCACCCAAAACTTAAAAAAAATAAAATAAAAACTTTTACTATATTCTAATTTTGTCAATAATTATAAAAAAAAATCGCCAATAAGCTAATAATTTGTGCTAAAATAGTGTTTAGTTTTAAAAACCATTTAAAAAAGTTGGTTATATTTTGATGTTTCTGCGCAAGTTCAGCAGACAGTGAGGTTCCGGTTTGTTCCGATCAGAGCTCGTGAGTGGAGAACGCATTTCTGAATATTCCGCTCCACTCGTTCATTCCGCAGGGTCACTCGCTCAACCCAGATGTCCTGTTGCCTGGTTCGAAAATATGTGGAATAAAGGTTTTTTTCCTAGTCGACTAGTAGGCTAGTTGTTAATTTAAGTCATTTGTGGACAAATCGCCGCTTTATATTAATTGAATTACTTATAGCCTACAGGATAATGATAATATAATTAATACAAAACGAAATTCAATTTAAAGAAAGGCAGCTGTTCTGTTTGAGGTCTCTGTGAAAGTTTTAAAGCAGTCAGTTAGTGCCGCTTTCAGAGCGCTCACGTCCGTAACCGAGAACTGACACGTTGTTTTTTCCCTCATAAATGCCGACACGAAAAATAAAATAAAATTAATAGTATAATGTTTTTTTTGTTGGGTCAGACAATGATTACCAAATTTCTCTCTCATATTGCTCGACATAACCACTGAAAACGGTTAAAAAAATCGAACCAAAAGTCAAATTAATATGGACGGAAGTTAAGTGGTGGGTACAAAATGACTCATGAGGAAATCTGGGGTGCGTTTCCCGAAAGGATCGTTGGCCAACTATGGTCGCAAGTTCCGTCGTTACCAATAGAGTTCAATGGACATTGCGATGAACTTGCGACCATAGTTGGCCAACGATGCTTTCGGGAAACGCACCCCTGGTGGGTACGCGTACCCACCGTCCCCACCGAAATCGACGCCTATGCTAGTACAATATCTTTGCTTCTGACAAGTTTCTGTAATAAATCCGTAAATCAATCACAAAACGTGTTGGCGAATAAAATTTTAAATTGTCAATTTAAAAAAAAGCAGAAACGTGTAGCCTATAAAAACCGCTTCAATTACAGTTAACAATATCTGAACTGTGCTCTTTTGCATACTTCTAATTTTCTCATGCACTTTGTCTTGTATTTCTGCAATAGATTAATTGATCTGGCCATATGTGACCAGACTAACATAATTTCTCTGTCATTTCTCTGTCTTTTTATCTCTTTAAAATATTGCTACTTTTAGAAAAAAATGACAATTATGAATCAAATTATTATGAACAAACAATGAAACTGTCAAAATTCATGGCGATATAACGCACATCTCAGATTAAATTAATTATATAAAAAAAAGGGAACATTTTGCAAAACCAAACAAAATGCGTAATTAAAATAATTGTATTATGTTTTACCAAATGTTTAATACCACTTCCCCATAATGATGTAATTAATTTTAAAAACAACATCTGTCAAACTGTCAATCAGATACCTCTTATCTGGTCATTTTTATTTTATTTTAGAAGTCATAACTGTTGATCACCCTTTATATGGATTTTGTGAATATGAATATTTAAAAGATTTACAACCTGTCGGCAATACCTCAAGCCAACCCCGGACATTCTGAGACTAACGTGGAAAAAGCTTTATGCTTAATGCATTAAGACAGTTCAATTAAAATATTTATAAAAAATGTAATGGCAATCAGATGCGCCCAACATATAAATGCAACGCGTTGTGCTGCAACATTACCTCACAAGAAATATCTGCACAAGAACAATCACACAAGAAATATCTGCACGAATTAAGAATCTGGGTAAGTCGCATTATTTAAGCCTTTCATTATGTTAGAATGATTTTGTGTATAAAAAAAAAAAAAAATACTGCTGGGTTTTTACAGGCAGTCACGTGTATTATGCTCACACTAAATTCTCTGTTGCACTTATATAGATGCGCATTGCACGCACAATCATCTTAATAGCTGTAGCCTACAAAAAAGTTATGCGCTGGCAAGAACGTCACTTTGCTGTTTTAATAAAAGCAATGTTAAATATTCTACATGCACTCATCTCCTGGAAACCACAGCGATGACAAAGCATATATAAAAATTCGTAAACGTTGTCCATTACCCCTTTGAGTGTTTTAAGAGAAAACTTGTAAGGATTTGAGTGTGTTGTTTTTTTATGCGCCACCTGGTGGATATTCTGTGAAGCAAAACACATTGAGGGAATTTGTAAGTAGCGCCCCCCGAAAGCACTTGCAGAATTCTGCGAGACTCAGCGAGACGAATTGCCGAATGCCGCGGGAGAAAACGCACGTTTTTAAAAGCCACATCTGTAAATTAGAACGTACTTTGCGACCGTTAAAAAAGTACGCTCTATATAGTATGAATACGGGTAGTATGAATGGAGTCTGGACGTACTACATGCGCCATGTTGGTATTGTCACGTAACATGCGCGGTCACATCAGCGCAAAAATTTAAAGAGCCCATTCCACTGACTGCACTTAGAGCAATGTTTTTAGTTCTTCTTTCCGCTTTCGTCTGTGTTTTTACGTCGTTCGTGCTCACAATTCAGAGGAGTCGTCGGTCAGCTGCTCGCAGATCACGCCTTTGTCGAGAGCTTTTGTTTAATTTCTCAAATAAGTTAAATATCATTTAGCCAATACATTTTACCTCAGAAAAAAAAAAAAAAAAAAAAAAAAACACACACACATAAACCTGTGAACAATGACAGATGTTGATTTTTGGTAAGGAAAAAGTAATGTATTTGCTTTTGATATTACCATCAATGTGTGTGTGTGTGTGTGTGTGTGTGTGTGTGTGTGTGTGTGTATATATATATATATATATATATATATATATATATACACATACATACATGTAGGGTAACACACTGAGGTCAGATACAAAACACATATACACACAGACTTTCATATACATGTGTATACATGAAGACTTCAGATGTAAAAGAAAAAAAAAACCTTCTAAAATGAGCATTTTTATCAAGCTTGTATATTTAGGTTCAGTAATTTCACTTTAATGACAATTAATAGGTCCTTTTCCTTGCCATTGAAGTAAAATAACTGAACATAAACATACAAGCTTGATAAAAATGATCAAACTAGAAGAAATTTTCAGATGGCACTTAGATGCTTTTACATCTTAAGTATTCATATATGTGTGTGTGTGTGTGTGTGTATGTATGTGTGTATATATATATATATATATATATATATATATATATATATATATACACACACACACACACACACACATAAGAAATGGATCATATACATATAATTAGGGTTGTGCCGATGGACGATATCATCGTCCATCGTGATGGCTGACCGACATCAAGATGGTGAGCCATCGTGATGCCACGCCCCCACCCTGTGAGACCAGCCCAGTCTCACGGCAGTTCGTGTTCGTGTGTACACCAGTGGTTGGGAACCTGGCTCTTAGGCAAAAATCATGTGGCTCGCAAGGTCTCTCACCCTTTACCAACGAACAATAAAAAAATTAAGACGTGCGTGTTCAGTGCTGTTCGCGAGTGTCACGAGTCACCACAGTCAACTAACCGCTTACGTTTCTGTGGTAACCTAACAGTTACAGCTCCTGCACTGGGATTCAAGCAGCTGCTGCTTGTTTAAGGTGATGGCGAAAATCATTTTAGAACAGCAGCGAAAATGTAAAAGTAGGCTATATAAACTTTAATATATCCTTTTATTGAAACGGGTGCTTTACTGTTCAAAGAGACATTTCGAAACATTTCACCCGCTGGTACTTTCACTTTTGCCGCAGAGACCCTTTATGTCCTATAAATGTGTCGTATTGTTGATAATCCGCGCAGATTTCAGCTGACGATTCTGTTTAAAGTTATTAATAATAAAACATGAATGAATGAGAAAGAGCAGGATGTGCTTTATATTAAAAAGAAATATTAAAAGCGCGATAAGTCACGAAAGAGACCTGAATTGTACTGACAGGATGCTGTGCGTGCGCTCCGAGCGCAACATGGACAAGCATAGTCTTTGTCTTCGGTTGCGAGCCTAAACGGCCAAATAAACATATAAATATTTTAAAATGCCAAGCCGAGTATTCCCGTGGCGTAAACACAGTAGAAGTAGCTACTCTCTCTCTTCGTGATGGTCAGCGCGATTCCGTAGCATCCCCCCCCCCCCGACGATATCATCGTCCATCGCGATGTTTTACTGTAAACATCGTCAACTGCCAATTTAGGGGACATCGCCCAACCCTACGTATAATACATACATACATATTATATTTATAAATTAGCCAACACAGAAAACAAAAAAACTATAAACACGTTTACAGATTGTGAGCCCTACAACCTACTGCGCCAATTCTTCATCTATATTTTAAAGATGGAGCTGACCTCCGCCCCGACCTCCGACTTTCACGGTAGTCCATCCAGTCACTGATTGCGACCATGGGTGGAAAAAAAGCACATCGAGGTGCTGGTGTTCTAGCTATATATCACATATTTGAGCTTAATTTTTGACAAATTATTTACTTTAAATTTGGGTAGGAAAAATTCAAGTGGAAATCCAAAAATTACTATCTTGTACACATGCTTTTAAAGAAACAGATTTTGAATTATTTTAAAGTGATGCCCTACAAATGAGATTGTTTGTAAGAAAGTCCCTTTAGATCTTTTAGAAACCTATACCTTACTGAAGCTGCTGACGTTCATTTTCTTCCCTCAAGACGACGTTTTAAAACTTTTGCTTTTGGTGGTGCTTTAACCCTCTGGGGTCTGAGGTGTTTTTTCTAGGCCTGGAGGTGTTCTGACATGCTCTGACATTTGTGCTTATTTCTGTTACTTGTGACATTTTCATTCGTCTCCCCTTTCTCGTAAAGGCTTGAGCCGCTCAGCGTGCCGTGTGCCGTTGTTTTTTTTTAAATGGATTTTGGTCCTTCTCATGAGGGACCAATCATTTCATTTGGGGCCCCAGGGGAGGACAGATGTCGATCGCTACATCGGAGAGAGGGCTGTTATACTCTGAAAATGATGCTGAGTTCCTACTGTAATGGTGTGTTCTCATGCTGAAGATTCAGACTTGACAGCCACACTTCCTGGGTCTAAAGTGCCTAGATGCGTGTGAAAAATTTTAGCAGTATGGAAGCATTTTGGTGCCAATATGGCAAGCCAAACATGCCTAAATCTGCGGAAGTTTTTCCTGTCTCACTACCCCTGCACATTCAGTGCATGTGGGTAGTTCTGATTCGGGGTGGAGCTGTGCTTAGTGACTGACCGTGTTTAGTCACAGCGCTGGCCCTCGGTCAGACGATGTCCACACTGGTGGTCCAGAAGCACCTCAAAACCGCCCGCTCGGAGTTCGTTTCCCCCCGCAAAGGGTAAGGGAAACGACCCTGAGAGGAGCGACCCGGAGTATGTGATGTCTGCTTTTCGGGAGTGCGTGTCATCACCACTCCTTCCCCCGGGGGAGGGCCGGGTGGAGAATTTCATTTCTGTTCCGCCGCTGGTCATCCAGTCAGCGGTACCCAAATTTGAGCAGTCCACTTCCTCTGAGTCACTCACGGGCCCCCAGTGCTCAGATGACAGTGAGGGCTTCGGCCTTGTCACTCTCGTCTCTCGCTGGGTGAGGAGGTGGGAACCAGGACTCGATGCCCCCGGGACTCGCTCCTCGTTTCCCCTCACGGTCGAGTCTGGCAGACCAGTAAGACCAGTCTCCTCCGTCCGAGAGGGTCAGAATGGCAGTGCGCGCCGCCCACGATCAGCGCCACTCTCGTTCCCCTCTCTCCAGCTCGCGGATAGCAGTGACACAGCCTCGGCTGCGTCGCTCCTGTCTGCAGCTGGGCCCGGAGGCGCAGAGACCAGGTCACGAGGAGTCAGGGCCTCGTTCCTCGTCTCTCCCCCTCCCCTCGCCACCGGGCAGCCCGCAGCAGAATGCCCACGGGCCTTCTCTGCCGTCTGCCCACAGGTGGAAGCAGGTTGGTGTCAAGTTAAAACGCCCAGACCCCGCTCTCGGTCACTACAATGCCACCAGAGCCGGGTCCCTGTCTTCCACCTCGCTGCCCCTCCGCGGGTACGCCGGTGGTTCGGGTGGGTTTGTTAGGACGGTATCTGGAAGCCTGGCTAGTGCTTCCGGGTCCGTCCCGATGGCTCATTCGCACCATTCGGTTCGGCTATGCATGCCGGCCTCCCAAGTTCAAGGGCGTCCACTGCACCCGTGTGCAGTCAGTGGGTGCCCCTGTCTTGCGGAAAGAGATCGGTGTCCTGCTGGCGAAGGACGCGATCGAGCCGGTCCTTCCTGCCGAGATGAGGTCCGGGTTTAACAGCCCATACTTCATTGTACCCAAGAAAGGCGGTGGGTTACGGCCAATCCTGGACCTGCAAGTTTTGAATCGGGCCCTGCACAAACTCCCGTTCAAAATGCTCACGCAGAAGCGCATTGGTTTGCAGCGAGCGACCTGAAGGACGCGTACTTTCACGTCTCGATTCTTCCTCGACACAGACCGTTTCTATGGTTTGCGTTCGAGGGTCGTGCGTATCAGTACGAAGTCCAACCCTTCGGGCTGGCCCTGTCGCCTCGTGTCTTTACGTAAGTCGCGGAGGCAGCCATTGTTCCCATGAGAGAACAAGGCGTTCGCATTCTCAACTATCTCGACGACTGGCTCATTCTAGCTCACTCGCGAGATGTGTTGTGCGATCACAGGGACGTCGGTTGGGGCTTCAGGTTAACTGGGACAAGAGAAAACTCTGCCCCGTGCAGAGGATCTCTTATCTCAGTATGGAACTACCCAGACTGTGCGCCTCACAGAAGAGCGCATCCAGTCAGTGCTCACCTGCCTCAAGTCCTTTCGAGGCAGGACAGCGGTTCCACTGAAACAATTTCAGAGGCTCCTGGGGCATATGGCAGCCGCAGTAACGCCGCTCGGCTTGTTACATATGAGACCGCTTCAGCGCTGGCTTCACGATCGAGTCCCGAGGTGGGCGTGGCAGAACGGTATGCTCCGGGTCAAAGTTACCCCGCGCTGCCGCCGAACCTTCTTCCCATGGTCGGACCCTGTGTTTCTACGGGCTGGAGTGCCCCTAGTCCAGGTTTCCAGGCATGCTGTGGTGTTCACGGATGCCTCTGCCATGGGTTGGGGGGCCACGTACAACGGGCATGCAGTCTTGGGTCTGTGGACGGGGCCCCAGCTGCATTGGCACATCAACTGCCTAGAGTTGCAAGCAGTACGTCTAGCTTTGTGTCGCCTCAAGGGGTTTCTCAGACACAAGCAGTACTGGTCCGAACGGACAGCACTGCGACCGTTGCGTACATCAACCATCAAGGTGGTCTACGCTCCCGTCGTATGTCGCGACTCGCCTCCCACCTCCTCCTATGGAGTCAGAAGCATCTGAGGTCGCTTCATGCCATTCATCTTTCAGGGGAGCTCAACCGTGTGGCAGACGAGCTCTCACGGTTGCCTCCCCTGCCAGGAGAATGGCGACTCCATCCCCAGTCGGTCCAGCTGATTTGGAGTGTCTTCGGAGTCGCACAGGTAGACCTGTTTGCCTCTCCAGACACGACCCATTGCCAGTGGTTTTACTCCCTGACCGAGGGGACCCTCGGCACGGACGCCCTGGCTCACAGCTGGCCTCGGGATCTACGCAAGTATGCGTTTCCCCCAGTGAGCCTTCTTGCACAGACTCTGTGCAAGGTCAGGGAGGACGAGGAGCAGGTCTTGTTAGTGGCGCCGTATTGGCCCACCAGGACTTGGTTCACGGAACTCATGCTCCTCGCGACAGCCCCTCCTTGGCCGATTCCTCTGAGGAAGGACCTCCTTTCTCAGAGACGGGGCACTCTGTGGCACCCGCGTCCAGACCTCTGGAAACTCCATGTCTGGTCCCTAGTCGGGACGCGGAGGTTCTAGATGGCCTGCCACAGGCAGTGGTAGATACCATCACTTCCGCTAGAGCCCCCTCTACGATGCGCCTCTATGCGTTGAAGTGGAACCTGTTCGTCGATTGGTGTTCCTCCCGTCAGGAGGACCCCCGAACTTGCCCGATCAGAGTCGTGCTTTCCTTCATGCAAGATGGGTTGGAGCGAAGGCTGTCTCCCTCCACCCTCAAAGTGTATGTCGCTGCAATAGCAGCACATCACGATGCAGTAGAAGGTAAGTCCTTGGGGAAGCACGACCTGATCATCAGATTCCCTAAGGGTGCTAGGAGGTTAAATCCACCTCGTGTGTTGCACTCTGTACCCTCTTGGGACCTAGCTCTGGTTCTTAGGGCTCTTCAAAGTCCTCCCTTTGAGCCTTTGCTGACAGTAGAGCTTAATATCCTGTCCATTAAGACAGCGCTCCTGTTAGCATTGGCCTCTTTCAAGAGGGTCGGGGATCTGCAAGCATTTTCGGTCGACGAATCGTGCCTGGAGTTCGGGCCGGGCCTTTCTCATGTTGTATTGAGACCCCGGCTCAGATATGTGCCCAAGGTTCCTACCACTCCCTTCGTGGACCAGGTAGTGAACCTGCAAGCGCTGCCCCAGGAGGAGGCAGACCCAGCCCTAGCTTTTCTCTGTCCCGTCTGCGCACTGCGAGTTTATTTGACAGAACGCAAAGCTTCAGAACCTCAGATCAGCTCTTTGTCTGTTATGGAGGCCAGCAGAAGGGGAAGGCTGTCTCCAAGCTGGGGTTAGCTCACTGGTTAGTGGATGTTATCACCTGAGCGTATGAGTCTCTGGGTGAGCCTTGTCCTCCCAGGTTGCACGCTCACTCTACTAGAGGTGTTGCCGCTTCCTGGGCTTTGGCTCAAGGCGCCTCGCTGACAGACATTTGTAGAGCTGCGGGCTGGGCGACACTGAACACGTTCGCTAGATTCTATAGCCTACGTGTGGAACCTGTTTCCTCCCGAGTACTCGCTACGGCCAGTGGTGCGAGGGAATAGGTTGTGTCGGCTTGCTACGCCATTCCGTGCCTCGGCCGGATACGTGCGTCTTTTGCTCCGTTGGCGCCCTACGTCGGTGAGCCTCGTGAGTTCCTCCATCACCCCTCCGGTGTCAGGCGTGGCGGACCGCCCGGCGCCAGGTCTGCTACCTCTAGTAGGAGTTGCTAGTAGACTGGGTGTTTTTCAGTGGTCTCTACGGTGACCTATGATGCCACGTGCAGTTCAGCCGTGACTTCCCCTTGACAGACTCGTTCTGTCGTCCCTGTTGAGTATGCTCCCACTTCCCTCGGATTGGGACTACCTCAGGGACTGCCATATGTTTCACTACCCCACTGGGCTAGTACATATGTGTATTCCAGGCCTTCCTCAAGCAGGCTGGGCTTCCGCAGCGTTCCCCCACCCCCCCTGGGGGTTAGGGCACGCTTCCCAGTGTTATCCAAAATCCACTGTGCGGGTCTTGCGGAACAGCAGTGTGATTCCCTAGCTAGCTCCCGCAACTTATTCAATAAACTGCTGCAGGGTAGCTTAGCTGGGTGCTGGAAGGGGCCAGCACCATGGCGTTTTACTAGGGATCCCAATTCGTCAGGGAACTCCCCCGACGACACGTCGGAGTTCCCAGGATGAAAGGGAACGTCTCGGTTACGTATGTAACCCTCGTTCCCTGAGTACAGGGAACGGAGACGTGTCGTCCCGTCGCCATGTTGCTGTTCCTTCGCGGAGGATCGGACACTGTTCGGCTCCTCAGCGAAAAGCACTATGCATGCGTTGCTTCCGCCTTTTTATACCCGCGCTGGTAGGCGGGCTGCGGAATGCAAATCCTGCATGCCAATTTCATTGGCTCGTTTTAATTCACTCGTAGGCAATTGGTCTCCCTAGCGTGATCCCAATTCGTCAGGGAACTCCCCCGACAACACGTCTCCGTTCCCTGTACTCAGGGAACGAGGGTTACATACGTAACCGAGACGTTTTCTGTGTCGGCTGCAAAGATGAAGTTGACGATATTGACTCGCGATCTTCGCAGTAGTGAACGTGCCGGAGAGAAATGCACGGTTCATATGGATTACATAGTTTTATGTTGTTTTGAATGGTTCTGTTTAACCCCCTGAGGTCGGCGGTCTCGCCGGCGATACCAGCTCGCTTTTTTTTTATCAGTGTAAAAGAAACTCATAAATACTCTGTTGACTTTGATTTTCCATAGGAGTTTCATACATCAATCGATTCTGTTAAATGTGTATTATTTTTGTGTATACTCACAATAAAAACAAAGTGTTGTGCTTTTCGCCAAATTAAGAAAAATAAACACGGAGCGCGATCTGCCTTCTCTCTGTCCGTGTAGACCATTCTGAAACGCGTCCGAAAATGAATCATAACTCAGCAAATACTTCTCACACAGACACGTGGTATATGTCTTTATGAAGCTTGAAATCTCTTCTTTTAAATGAAGTAATTAATATAAAAAACAAATGTTTTCAACTCATGTAATCCGTTTGAAAGCAAGGAGAGGTACCGTTTTTTCCTTCTGCCTCATTATCTCTATAATGAACCGAGGCCGCCCCGCCCCCGGCACTATTCACATGGTAAATAGTTTAGGTAATCTATGCTTCGCACCCGCCCCCCGATCAATGCCTTGAAAACACGAAGTTTCATCAGATCAGATTCACTGATAGTTCATCGCGTTTAGAGAGGATGGCTCGTTTCTCCGGGAAAGACGCCCTTCAGATGATTCTGGACAGCGAGGAATAACTCACCTTGGCTTTTCCTCAGAGGAAGATTGTAGCTCAGACGACGAACGGCAGCATTTTCAAGAGCGAATTGATCACGCCGAGTAAACACCGAGTTTTCACGTGAGTACATACGTGTACTCAAGTGGTCTAGTGGTAGAGCATTTGCCTAGCATGTCAGAGGTTCTGAGTTCGAATCTGCACTCATATAGTTTTTTTTTTTTTTTATCAAATCAGATTATGTTTATCAGTGGTTGTATATCAGGCAGAGACATGTTTGTGTGTATTTTGTTTTGTAATTTCACTGTAACAAAAAGAGAGTCTCCACAACGGATTGAAGCGCGCGTCCGAGTGAAGACTGCGCGAGCCTAAAACAAACACAGTATCCGCGTCTGACTCGCGGGAATCCACGGCGCAAACCTGTGAGGGGCTGTGTTTTCTCGAGCCCCATATCAGCTCGAGAAAACACAAGTTTATTCAGATCATTACTTGTTTACACCGTCTCGCAGCGCTGTGAGGAATAATAATAAGGGAAAATGTCCCTCAAAAGGTAGATGTAAACAAACTATTAAAAGGTAAATATAATTATTTTCTTTAAATCATTTTTATTGTGTTTTATTAGTAACAAATTTGGGGAGAGGATAAATATTCCAAAACTGAAAATACAGTATGAGAATTAACTGCACAATTACTAGACATGTTTACCTTGGATATTATACAATTTGCAAGCACAATTTGTGAAAAAAAAAAAAGTATATAAAAAATATAAATACAATTTATTTTTGTCTATAAATATATACACATATATATGTGTGTGTGTATGCACATATATATATTTGTATAAGCAACGTATTAAACTGCAAATTAACATTTATATTCCTTATAATAAAAATGAAAGACCTATGTTACAGACATATGAAAGACAACATTTCGTTGATTAGTTTTGGATAGATTATACATTTTTACTGTAAAATATCTGCCACCTCAAATAAGCTTTTATTTGCCAATTTTTTGTCAAAAATAATCAAATAATCAATCAAATCCTTAACTTTGAAATATGTATGATAAAATGTATACTTTAGTTTTTACAAAGAAAGATTACTCTTGAATTGTTGTTTATTGAAATATTTACAAGGTAGATGTAAACAAACTATTAAAAGGTAAATATAAGCCTTTTCTTTAAATAATTTTTATTGTGTTTTATTAGTGACAAATTTGGGGAGAGGATAAATATTCCAAAACTGAAAATACAGTATGAGAATTAACTGCACAATTACTAGACATGTTTTCCTTGGATATTATAGGCCAAATTGCAAGCACAATATGTGGAAAAATAAAAAAGAATTGAGATACTTCCAACTGTTGCTCTTGCATTCTTGTGGCTCAGTGACTCACCTGAATGAATGGCTCATTAAGTATGCGGTCCTCAGGTGTGAACCACTAAATATGCATGATCTGTGACGCCCACTCGAATATTGCCTTTCCAAACAGAAAGTGCTTTGCAAAATTCAAATCAATGTATTGTGTTATGTGAATGATTAGGCAGGGTGATTTTCACATCATTTTGAAGAAAAAACACTAGGCAATGACATCTATTAGACAAAAGTCTTATTGGCACATATTTAGTATGTGTTTTGTGGTCTTATTTCAGAAACTTTAGTTTTTAGTTTTTTCAATAACCACGCATAAACATTATTCTCTCAAAAATGCAGACATGTACATTCTTGTTGCTCACATATTATGGTAGCCCTGTTTGTGCTAAATAGTGTGTAATTTTTTTTTGCCATTAATATGTTTATAAGCAACTGAAAAAAGCACAAATGTCAGGGCATGTCAGAACATCTCAAGGACCCCAAAAACACCTTAGACCCCAGAGGGTTAAAAATAGAGATTTCTGTAGATGATAGATATATTTCAATTTTTTTTTTTAGGTGTGTGAGGCGAGTAGGCTACCTTATACGCTGAGTTTCGGTTCATGGATGATAGCTTAAGCTCCAGTTCAGGCGCTGGCGCCTCCGTGTCGTGATTATCTATTGTCTGCTATATTTACTTTTTATTTATTAAATCTAGGAATTTAGATAATGAAACACTGATTAAAATTAAGATACAATTAATACAAAACGAAATTCGCTTTAAAGAAAGGCTTTGTGCCCCTGGTCTCACTCATCCTTGCAAAGCTGCATCAGCTCAGTGACATTTGTAGGCTTTCCAACATGAGCTGTGTTTCAAGTCCTTCCACAGCATTTTAATGGAATTGAAGTCTGGACTTTATTGGGCCATTCCCAAACTTTAATTTTCTAATTTTCTGACCATTTTCATAACATAGACTTTCAGAGTTGTACAGTTTTAGTTAATTGCAATCTTGAAAGGGATGTTGATGTCTAACATATTAAAGTTCACTGAGCCTTTTGTTTGCCTCCATATTCAATTGTCAGTTTTTGCAACTGACTTTCAATACATTTGTATAAAGAATAAAATTAAATTCAGTTTAAGGATTTGTATTGTTCAGGTTTAACTGATTAATCAGCTGAATGTTTTCCTCTCTGTTCTAGACTCTCTAACTGCAGTGTGACAGAAGAAGGTTATAAAGCTCTGGCTTCAGCTCTGAGATCAAACCCTTCACACCTGATAGAGCTGGATCTCACAGGAAATGATCCTGGACAATCAGGAGTGAAGGAGCTCAGTGATTTACTGCAGGATCCAGACTGTCAACTGAAGACACTGAGGTGAGACGGGATCAAATAATTAACTAAATTAGCTATATGCAGGCTAAATATTCATAACTAATATATTATTTTAGTTATATAATAAGCTGTACAATTTGTTGCATCAAAATGATCAAGATCAGATCAGATGCTGCAGGTTGTGTCATGATGATGATAACCGTCAACACAGTTTAGTTGTGATACGAGCTACAGGTCAAATAGACATTATGGGTCAGTATATGTGTGCTGACATTCAGGAGTATACCTTAATAATTAACAATAATAGTTTTCCATCAAGCCCAGATTCACTGCATCTCTCTACACCAGGTCTATGAGTCTCCAGATGTTCTCAAACATGCAGTTTCAAAAGCCAGTTTTCTCTGTGCTGACGTTTCTCACTCCTCCTGCTTTAAAGACAGAAAGATCTTAATTTCACACTCTGTATTCATACTGAAAATCATGATCTAGTGAGCTTTTGCCCTTCTGCTCTGTGAGACCTTTCTGTTCTTATGCTTATGTTTGCTTTAGGACTGAGTGTTGCTCTAGTTTCTTTTAAATATATATTTATTTGTGTATTTAAATGTTTAAAGAAAAATTTGATATCTAAATAACTAACTTAAGCTTGTCTTTAAAACAATAATTACGTTTTTTATCGTATCAATAATTTTTTTGTAATGCGGTGGACAATTAGTTGATACCTGAATTGCCTCTTCTGCAGGTTTGTGAGTCCTGCTGCAGAGGAAGCCTGTCAGTATGTGAATAGAGTTGTGGGTATAAACCCGTTACTCCAGAGAGAGCTGAATCTGAGAGGACATAAACTAGGAGACACACGAGTGAATCAGATCGCTGCCCTACTGCAGGATAAACACTGTCAACTCAACACACTGACGTGAGTATTGCTCATTTATTTATTATATTACTTTTAAGCAGTTTTTCCCTCAGTCACACAGAGCCAGAACAATTTAAAGTAATAAAATTAAACAGTCAATTAAACTATTAAGCTGCAACCCCACTTTTGAAAAATCTCCAGAATGTCACATGATTATGGCACTTTTTCATGTGTTCCATATATGGACTAAAGCTGCGTCCGAAATCACGTACTATGGGAGTAGGTACTAGCCTGGCAAGCCAGATCTACATCCAGATGTTAGGTCTGGCAACTCACCATAGACGCGGCTCAATCCGAGGGCGGGATAAACGGCTTTCTTTCAAATTCCCTCTGCACGCAATAGGACAGTGCTTCAACCAACCAGAGCGTTTTCCCAACAGCGGAGCTAGTTGATAGATTCAACTTTTGCCATATCTGGCCGGCAAAACTACGAACACATCTTCCTTTTTTTAAGAATGACTTAAGTGCTGTTCTTTGCTCTTTTCTCAAAGAAAAACTTAACTCCAAGTCCTCCAGAGTCGCGGCCAAAGCCGATTTGCCGACTACATTTAAATTAGAACGTACTTCGCGACCGTTAAAAAAGTACGCTCTATATAGTATGAATACGGGTAGTATGAATGGAGTCCGGACGTACTGGTATTACGGTTGGTATTGTCACGTAACATGCGCGGTCACATCAGCGCGAAAATTTAAAGAGCCCATTCCACTGACTGCACTTAGAGCAATGGTTTTAGTTCTTTCTGCTTTCGTCTGCGTTTTTATGTCGTTCGTGCTCACAATTCAGAGGAGTCGTCGGTCAGCTGCTCGCAGATCACGCCTTTGTCGAAAGCTTTTGTGTAATTTCTCAAATAAGTTAAACATCATTTAGCCAATACATTTTACCTAAAAAAAAAAAAAAAAACACACACACACACACACACACACACACACACACACACACACACACACACACACACATAAACCTGTGAACAATGACAGATGTTGATTTTTGGTAAGGAAAAAGTAATTTATTTGCTTGTGATATTACCATCAATGAATAAACATGAATGAATCAATAGTATGCGTGTATCTCTGTTGATTCATTCATGGATGGCAATATCACAAGCAGTGTGTGTGTGTGTATATATATATATATATATATATATATATATATATATATATATATATACAGGTAGGGTAACACACTGAGGTCAGATACAATACACACATATACACACACACACATTCATATACATGTGCATACATGAAGACTTCAGATGTAAAAGAAAAAAAATTCTTCTAAAATTAGCATTTTTATCAAGCTTGTATATTTAGGTTCAGTAATTTCACTTTAATGACAATTAATAGGTCCTTTTCATTGCCATTAAAGTGAAATAACTGAACATAAACATACAACCTTGATAAAAATGATCAAACTAGAAGAAAAATTCAGATGGCACTTAGAGGCTTTTACATCTTAAGTATTCATATATGTGTGTGTGTGTGTGTGTGTGTGTGTGTGTGTGTGTATATATATATATATATATATATATATATACAGTGCAATGCATAAGTGAATACACCCATGCTAAAGTTGACTAAAAAGAGGAATAAAAAATCATATTTTGGAAATTGAACTTAATGCCTTAATTAAAAAAATTAGGAAAAATCCAACCTTTAAGGACACCAATTTTCTTTGTGAATGAATAATGTATCGTAAATAAATAAATGTTCTTCCTTAAAATGCATGGTGCATAAGTGAGTACACCCCTATGTTAAATTCCCATAGAGGCAGGCAGATTTTTATTTTTAAGTTTTTTTTTATTTATTTTTTTAGGATACTATGCATCCTGATAAAGTTCCCTTGGCCTTTGGAATTAAAATAGCCCCACATCATCACATAGCCTTCACCATACCTAGAGATTGGCATGGTTTTAGTTGGGCTATTGAACCATTGACTTTATTATATAAATTTTTCTCTGACTGCTTTAACTATGAGTTTATAAAACACATTTGTTATGCCAAGAAATAATCAAGAGAAAGATGATCAGGTGTTTATGACTGTTGTGTTGATTACATAATCATCCTGGACATGTCTGATTCTCTGATCTTAACCAGTGTAAAAGCTGTGGACTTATTTCTTAGTTAAACCACTGTTAATTCTCAATAAAAACTTGTGTAGACGTCTGACAGAAATAAAGTCAGTCTGGTTAGTAATAAGTGAAGCTGGTAATGCTGTTTGTGGAGTTGTTTAATCCTCCTCTGCTGAGATCTTCACAGATTTAATGTCTTCTTTTCTCTTCAGTTGATTTCATCTAAGGCTGTGGCTGAAGTCAGTTGTAGTTCTTGTGTTTCTACTCATCTCTTTTTCTGTTCTCTTCTTTGTTTCAGTGATTCTTTTTGTTAACAGGCTTATTAAGGCTGAGATGACTTCATATTTAATATATACAGATTTTGTGGCTCAGATAAGGTCCAGATCTGGTTTATTTATTTGCTCTTGGCTGAGATGTGGCATTGCTATGGCCTGCTTGTGGCCCAGATCTGGCAAACAGGAGCGGCCAACCCAAGTGCCGTAATTCCACGCTGCATGTGGGCCAGATCATCTTTCCACGTGTGCCAGATGTGGGCCGGATCTGGGCTGACACAATGTTGCTATGTGGGTAGTTTGTTCTCCCTTCCTTAGATTGAATGTTCAGAATGTTGAAGGTGGGACTGTGTGGTCAGATCTTCCACTGTTGGCAAATACAGCTGTCCTGCATGCACATTTGCCTATTTTTATTTTTTATTTTTTTATTGTTGCTTTCATACCTGTTAGCTAATAAATATGTTTGTTGAACATTCCCTGAATAAATGTTGTGGGTAATTCACTGGATCCATAAGCTATGGCTTCTCAATTTTCACACTCTTTAGGAATATTTATGGAGTGTAGCCTACTGTATGCTTTATGCTTTAATTCATTCCTCAGTAACATTAAAATAAATAATAAATAAATGCTTGACATCCCTTTTACCACAGCAGTATTGCTGCTCAATTTAAATTAAGCCACAAATTGGCATCATAACAATAATCTGCGAATACACATGCACTGCAAAGACACAATGTCAATAGCATGATTTATTTAATGTACTTACAGTTGTCGTCAGATATTCAATTTTATTGAAACGAATGTAACAAAATAATGTGGGCATGGTCTGTGTCGTGAAATCTTCCCTTAAAGGAGAACTCCGGTCAATTTTAACATTGAGCTCATTTTTTTTTGTAAATTTGGAGTGCTGTCAGTACAGAGAACAACGACAAAAATCGGTGTTGCCTACACCGTGTTATCCTCTTTTTAAAATTTGCACCCTGTTGACTTCAATGGGGCACGTTTTAAACCTGCTTTTAGCCTCTTAACATCCTTGATGTGTCATTACAAGTGCACAGCCATGTGAGTGATTCCTTCAGAGTGAACACGGGTGAATACATACCTGTATTTCGGTCGAAGTCCAAAAAGTAGTCGATTGTCGAGTTCACGCGCGTGATCATACGTACTAAACCTATGCGCGTAAACTCGACAATTGATTACAACGGACTTCGACCGAAAACAGGATGTAAATACAGGTATGAGCGCTGGCTGAAATAACATCATTTTTATTCATATCTTTCACATCTACTGCAGTCAGATTGACTGCGTGTTCACTCTGAAGGAATCACTCACATGGCTGTGCACTTGTAATGACACATCAAGGATGTTAAGAGGCTAAAAGCAGGTTTAAAACGTGCCCCATTGAAGTCAACAGGGTGCACATTTTTAAAAGAGGATAACACAGTGTAGGCAACACAGATTTTTGTCGTTGTTCTCTGTATTGACAGCACTCCAAATTTACAACAAAATGAGCTCAATGTTAAAATTGACCGGAGTTCTCCTTTAAAGGCGTCTAAAACATTCAGCGGAGCAGCGACAGAGTAAACAACAGTGTCCCAATATGATACAAACATTTACCAATAACGTGGAAAGCTTTTAAATCTGCTCAGAGAAAGATTCGCTGTGACGAATCTGTCACCGTTCAACATCTGCTGGAAATCCAGGTAAAATTATCTGCGTGCACGCGCGCGTCCCCAGTTGATCCGTAACACCGGCGCACTGGCAAAGGTTAACAGGTTAATAACACAAAATTAAAAAGGTGATATCAAGCTTTAAATATTTGATTAAGACAGACAGTTTGATCGTGGGTCAATAATTATATCAGTTTCTGTAGAGGCAGAACAATGTTTTATTTCAGACATCAGGATCAGAACTGTTCATAACTGCTTTCAATTTAATCTTTGTATTTCACAAATATCTAATTTTGGTGCAACATATACTGTAACTTGTAAAAACCGATTAAGTGCATTTTAAAAGTCTGTGATCAGTATCTTCCTGTAATAAGATCCACTGAAGGTAAGTTGACTGAACGCTAGTGATGGGCGCTTTCGAAACACGCTTCATGAAGCTGTGAAACCTTTACGAATCTTTTGTTTCGGATCAGTGGTTCGGAGTGTGTATCAAACTGCCAAAGTCACATGATTTCAGTAAACGAGGCTTCATTACGTCATAACTGTTTCAAAACGTTTAAAATTGTCAATGGTTCACCACTGGGGGGCGATGATCTCTGTGAACCCATGAATCATGCAGATTCACTGAGATTGAACAAGTGTCTGTGGGCTTAACCTGATCTCTGATCAGTTTTATACATTTGTAGACGTTTTAATTAGACATTAGTATAATTAAAAGCAATAATAGTAGTTAATAGTCTCTTATTGGCCTGTTTAGCTGAGCCATCCATAAAATACACCAACACTGCCTCACGGTGCAGCACTAAAGCAGATGAACTACCTTTTACAAAACTTGTTTGATTGTCTTCTGCTTAAGGAAATACTTTTATTCCTTAATCTGATCATGTTAGTTTATACAGTTATTCTTTGTTCATGTTAGTTCACAGGGGATTTACTAATGATATTCTGTTAACTTTTGTATTTAAAAATGTATTAGTAAATGTATAAACTTAAGGTTATTAAATGCTGTATAGTATTGTCCATCATTGGTTCATGTTAACTAATGTAGTTAATGTTAACAAATGAAACCTTACTGTAAAGTTTTAGCAAGTAGACAATGTGTCTGAAAACAGCCGACATAAACACATTTGACCCAGTGAGCAAACCAAGGGTGACATTGACATGAAAGAACCTTAAAGATTAAATTAAATGAATGTGTAAACTAACATAAATAGATCAACGCTTTCAACCATTGTATTGTAACAATGTTGGTAATTTATTTAAATGAACAATGTGTAGTCTTTCTCCATGTTACCTTTACCTTGATATCCCTGTTTATTTGTCAGCAAAAGTCTGCTGGATGAAGATGAACACGTTAGTTGATCATCATAGATCTGAGTCATTTTCTCTTTCTGTCTTCAGTCTGGATAGATGCAGAATTACAGAGAAACAGAGTCTCATCCTGACTTCAGCTCTGAAATCAAACCCGTCACACCTGAGAGAGCTGGACCTGAGCAGGAATACACTAGGAGACTCTGGAGTGAAGCGCTTATGTGCCGTACTGAAGGATTCACACTGTAAACTGGAGAGATTGAGGTCAGTCACATTCACATACAAGAATCAAAATGCTTAAAATCACTTCAACAGTTTAAACTAAAACACTTTAACATTGTATTTGTGCAAACTTAGTATTTTGTGATCTGGTGAAATAAAGATGAAGATCTCTCTTCCTCTCTCTGTTTTATTTGCTTATGAAGATGATGTGTCTTTACAGAATAAAGAGTTTTCTTTTCTTCTGTCTTATTTTCTTCTCTCTCTCTGCTAATGTAGGTTAAGAGGCTGTGATATGACAGATGAAGGTTGTTCTGATGTGACTTCAGCTCTGAAATCAAACCCGTCACACCTGAGAGAGCTGGACCTGAGCAGGAATACACTAGGAGACTCAGAAGTGAAAAACCTCAGTGATCTACTGATGAACCCACAACTCAAGCTGGAGAAACTACAGTTAGTATCATTATACTGTACAGCAATTACAGTGTGACTGAAGTTTATTTATTTGAAGACAGCAGGGCTTATGTTTCATTGTTTATAGCAGTGCACTTTCTGGGTTTCCCCTATTGCTCACAGGGGGTTAAAGTGGGATGTGAGTGTGCCGTTCGGACTCTTATTCTGGCTGTACTGAAGACGAAGCGGTTTGACCAATCAGATGAAAGGGGCGTTTCAGCACCGCCCACATGTGCAAACGAAATATCAAAGCCATAAACTGATTTGTAAACCACAAACAAAAAATTAGAAATCGAGCCGAAATCTAATTTTCCGTTTATTAAACTAAATGAAACAACGAATAAACGATCCGTCTTTTCATTTCTCGTTATTCCATTCCAAACAGGAAATGAAATGATCAGATGATACACAATCCTTGTATCATTCGTTCAGTCGGTTTTTTTTTTATATTGAAAGTAGAAAAATGAGAAAAAGTTTCCTATTTCTTTTTTTCATTTTTTCCAAAAAAACGAAAAACAAGAATTCAGCTTAGTTTTAGTTTTTTCGTTCTGAGGTAGAAAAATTTATAAACAGCTGGAATATTTGATTTCTACACGTGGGCGGGAATGAAACGCCCCTTTCCTCTAATTTGTCAGCCGAAGATCAAACTGTCCCGTCATCAGTTCTTCCTCAGTTCTGCACTGCAGAATAAGAGTCCTCTGTTGTGTGTATTCTTAACCAATGCGTTTATTGCAACTACATTTCATCTTTTTTTTTCATCAAATAACCAGACTAACATGGCTCGACACAACCCGTACTGGGAAAACATTAGACAGGGCTTTCTTCTGTGTAGACCAGGAGTTCTCAAGTGCCAGGGTTTTGCTATTTTCCTGTTTTCCGAACTGTAAAGTCACGTTTTTTTTAATTTATTTTTTTATCATGAACCACGCTGTGTTTTATTCCTAAGTGACTATATAATGCATTTTACTTCAAATAATCTAAATGTTGACTTTGAAAAGTAGGTGCGTAATAAGGCTATTCACTCTATTTTGGTTCATTTTTGGTGTGCGCCAGAAAGATGTTCAAGGAGACTGAGACGCGCTAAAGCAGCGCATCATGTTGTTTTCTTTATTTTCCAAAGGCATGACATTTTGTAGTCATTTTGAATGTACACAAATAAAAATATAAATGTTACTGTTTCGAATGACAGAGTATTAAACGACAGAATATTATTATTTCCCCTGCTGAGCAACAAATCCAAGTGATGTCGCCGGCGCATCGCTCGCTCACACAGCATCTCTATCAGTTCACTTCTGGCATTGCTAACATCGCAGCCTGTTCATTATTAAAATAAAACACAGTCAACCAAACATATAAAAAGTTATTCTGCTTAATTTAATTGGTCTGTTGTACAATATAAAGGCTGTGCCGCACAGTAGGTTACTTGCTGTTATTCCAAACTCATTTCCCTTGCTGTGAAGATGATGATTTAGCATATACGTGTATATTGGGACTTGACTTAAGTATAAAGCCTTCTTTACATTACTAGTTAGCATCCAAATGTTACATTGCAAATATGGAAACTTTGGACGGAATGAGAGATGCGCGAAACCAACGTCGGTACAGTTTCAGTTTCGATTCAAATAAATTCGTTTAGGCTTGGCGTTTAAAGGTGCCATGTGTAAAAAAAAATCAATTCATACTCCACATTCCATACCAGATGGGGGCAGTATACCTCCAGAAAGTGTGTCTACTCTATGAATATGACATCTTCAAGCTACTCCCCTTCACCTTTACCAGTGAATATGTTCATATTCGTTTTGTTCATATTACATTAATTTGACAGACAGCATTCGCTGATGTTGACCAACGTAACCAGAGTTGCCAACTATCACGCATTCACCGTGACACACGCAATTGACACTTTTCACACGCTCTCACAACACGCATCAATTTTCTCGTGCACAGAAAAATCGCGAAGCAAAGAGGACACGGATACCGACAGACTAGACAGAGCAGGTTAGTTATGATATAAAAAAAATTTCAGCTCTCAGATTCTGTCAATTTTATTACGCAATTCAAACAATAAATACCGTTTTGGCGCTTGTAAATGTTACGTGACAGATCCCTAGCGCACGTGAACCGATCATCTCTACTAATGTTAACTGTTAGCTAATAGTAAAAAACACGAACACTGTTGAAAGATACAGTAGGCTACAATTTACCAAAATGTATTCCTCATACATAATATCTACCAATCAGTGTTTTTTTATCAGCGTGAAGAGGTCAATAACATAGCTGGAGAACAATTATGTCAGATTTACCTCAGGAAAGCCATTTAATAAACATAATATAGGTTGTTATAATAAACAGAAATGTTGCAAGTTCGGAGTCGAACCTCATTTCTTTCATGTCCATTAGTTGTCTCCAGCGATGGAAAGCAGTGCCAATGTTTACTCTGGTTCTGTTCCTTTTTTTATCAGATTTTATTTGCGATTCCGAGCGCGTTTTATCCCTGCAGCGGGTGGGTGTGGTGGTGGTAAGGGTCTCTTGCCAAGGGCTTCAGCCATTCTTCCGCTCTCTTCCCTGAACTGAAATGTAGTAGTGGGCTGTATTTTCCACACGATTGACATCAGGTTCAAGTACGTCCACAAGCCATGCGAGTTATTCGTGTATTGCAGTTGGGCTGGTGGTGGTTATGTTGCTCGCATACCGCCTCCCATGGCCGAAACTGGTATTACAACACCTGTCGGGCCGTGGCTAGTAATGCTATTGCTAATTCAGGTTGATATCTCTGCAGCACTATAACTTGTCATTTTTTTAATGACATCATCGATCTTATTTCTTCTCATTCTTTTGATGCGTGTAGCTCATTTTTTGGATATTTTTACCTCAATTTTTACACATGGCACCTTTAAAATTGGCTAAATGTTGTTTATAATAAAGGACAAAATAGGCTATTTTTATAAGCTATTAGGCTATATTTTTATTATACGTGGCTACCTATTTTTCATTCTTGTTGTTTTCTGAATAGGCTACCATTCATTTAAGGATTTGACATAGGCTACAGTAAGGGGAAGTAAAATACGCATAGACATAGCCTATATGTTATTAATAGTGTTTATAATGTTAATGTTGTATTTTATTTACCGGTCTTTTACACTATTTCTGAATAGGCTAATAATAAAATGCGTTTGTTTCCCTCTCAACATGACCCGGTGCGCTGCGATACAAGCGCACATCTTTGAGATATAAATTAACAAATTTTACTAAATCACAAGGCCTACATCATAAAACTCAGAAGAGTATGTATTTTAATATCTCCGTTGTTCTCTGTTCTCCGGTTGTTAGATAGTCAGTCTGAATGACAGTTCATGCGTTTACGTTAATATGGGCTTATTAGTGTTAAAAATATTTAATTTACAACTAATTATATTGATTTATATCTTCATTTATTATTTTAAAAATATTACTGGGCGAGGGCAACCATGGTAGGCTAACAGCCGTCATTTAGGCTACCCTGCATAGCCAGCTGATGCAAAGCGTAGGTGAATTTATACACAGAAGAAAGCCCTGTCTAGTGGATTTCCCAGTAGGCCTACGGGTTGAGTCGAACCATTCGTTAGTCTGGTTGTTTGATGAAAAAAAGATGAAATGTAGATGCAATAAACGCGTTAAGAATCCGCACAACGGAGGACTCATATTCTGCCGTGCAGAACTGAGGAAGAACTGATGACGGGACAGTTTGATCGTTGGCTGACAAATCAGAGGAAAGGAGCGTTTCATTCCCGCCCACGTGTAGAAATCGAATATTCCAGCTGTTTATAAATGTTTCTACTTCAGAACGAAAAACGAAAAATCTAACTGAATTCTTGTTTTTCGTTTTTTGGAAAAAATGGAAAATCGAAAAAGGAACTGTTTTCTCATTTTTCTACTTTCAATATTAAATAAAAAAAAACGACTGAACGAATGATACACGGATTATACACAGACCGTGTCGTGTGTTCATTCGTTCTCTTACGAGAGGTTCTCTCGTATTGCGTAAGCTAGCTTACGCTGCGGGAAAGTCTCCTTTCTCGAGATACTGAAGCCAAAAATTATCCTTAATTTTTTAAACCTTGTCAACGCAGTGCGGCAGCCTGCAGACCTAGGGCAAGCGAATCGCGTGCCCATTGGCTGCTCTGCGGCAACTGCAGCAGCCTATGGCTGAGCCTTGCGCGTGACGTCACGTCCAATGAGCGCGCTTGGCGCGCTTAATGCGTCACAGCCCGTCATTAGGGGTGTGGCTTAGCGTATATAAGCAAGGAACAGAGGCTGCTTCGCTGATTTCTGTCTCTTCAGCGAAGCTCTTCGTATCGCTGATCTCCGAGGAAGCCGCCGTCGAATCAAGCGACCAGCACGCCGAGGATTTCAGCCTGAGGACGCCGGCCGCTCGCCGCCTTCAGCCTTCCCTGCCTGCTGCGCCATCCGGCATATATATATCCTTTTTCTTGCTCTGTGTTGTGTGTTTGTGTGTCCGCCGCGACACACTTGCATCTAAAAGAGCGCGAGGCGTTGTTGCAAATGCCTCGCACATCCTGTGGCTCGTGCAGAGCCGCGCTCAGCGACGGAGACCGCCACTTGGTGTGCGCTCTCTGCCTGGGCTTCGACCACGCGGTTCGCGCTCTCTCCGAGGGCGGCTGCGAACAGTGTGAGGAGTTACCGATGTCGACCCTACGGGCTCGACTCGCTAAATTTGAAGAACCTCCACCTTCTCCGGCCACTTCTTCCGGGCCACGTAAGAAGAAACGTCGCTCCCAAAGGCCGCCGGAACTGGACGCTACAGCTGAGTGCTCGCCGGAACCTCTCCCGCGAGCCTCGCTCTCTCCTTCCCCCCCACCCTTCACCGACGCGCAGCGGCCGGCCTCTGCCCGCACTGCCGTCGTCCTGGGGGATGATGCAGATGATGCCGCTGACAGCTGCTCTCTGCTCGCGTCTGACAGCGAGGAGTGGTCGGGCTCTCACCGCTCCGCCCCCTCGACTTTGGAGTCTTCCAGATCCCGCGCTAGTGTTGACGCGGAGCTTCTCCGCCTCCTCACTCAAGCGGTCGACAGAATGGGACTGGATTGGTCCCCACCCAAGGAGCCGGAGCCCAATCGCCTTGACGGGTGTTTTCTACCTAGCCGCCGCCCTGCGCCTGCCTCTAGGTCAGCACCCTTCCTGCCTGAGCTCCACGCCGAGCTCTCTAAATCCTGGAACGCTCCGTTCTCCACCAGACTCCGCTCGCCAGTCTCCTCGGCTCTCTCCCAGGTGGACGGAGCCGCCGAGAACGGCTATAACGGTATCCCCGCCGTTGAGGATGCTGTGGCAACGCACCTTTGCCCGCCGTCTGCTAGATGGCGCTCAAAGTCTGCCCTGCCGTCTAAAGCCTGCAGGACCACCTCAGCTCTCGCCGGCCGCGCTTTCGCCGCCTCCGGCCAGGCTGCTTCCGCCCTGCACTCAATGGCCATTCTTCAGATCCTTCAAGCCGACCTCCTCCGTGAACTGGACGAGAAGGGCTCGGATCAGTCTGCCTTAACCGATCTGCGCAGCGCTACGGATCTTGCGCTACGCGCTACCAAGACCGCTGCTCAAGCCATCGGCAGATCCATGGCCGCGCTCACCGTCATCGACAGACACCTTTGGTTGACGCTCGCGGACATGAGTGAGTCAGAGCGCGCTGTATTTCTGAACGCACCACTCTCGCCCACCGGCCTCTTTGGCCCTGCGGTCAGCGGAATTGTGGATCGGTTCTCTGAAGTGCAGAAGGCGTCGCAGGCGATGAACCTCTTCCTGCCCCGCCGTTCGAGCCCAGCCACAGGCCGCCCTCAAACTCAGCCTCCTGTGCGCAGCTCTAACCAACGCTCTTCCAGGCCTCCCAGCGCTTCGCAGCGACGCCAGGGCAGTCGCCCCAGGTCGCGCTCGACCAGCCGTCACAGACCGCCGCCCCCGCGGGGCCCGCGGCCCAAGATCGCGTTGAAGCCCGAGCCCACGAAGTCCTCCTAGCATCCGCAAGGAGGAAAAGATGGTTGAGTCCCACTACGGCCGGACCGCCATCAAAACGCACAGCTCTGTCAGTCCCCTATGTTCAGGCTACTGCAGCAGCACACACCGCAGCCAACGAGCCAGTATTAACACTCGCTCGCCTGCACACAAACGCCGTTTTCACGGCGACCCAGATAAATCTCAAAAAGAGTATAAGTGCTTTAAGTGTAGAAAATGTGCCCACACCCATGTGCTCACTGCTTCACACAAGTACAATCCCCATGGTAACGCGCCCAGAGCGCTCTCTCATAAAGCGGCCTCACACCGCTCGAGTACTAAATGTAGTAAATGTGCCCACACTTCCGTGCTCACACCTACTCGCTGCTCGCTCTGTCACTCAGTTACCTCAAGTTGCTACGGCTCAAGCCGCAGGGGTATTAAGTGTAGAAAAAGTGCCCACTCCCGTGTGCTCACTGCCTCACACAGACCAGGTTCCCATGGCAACGCGTCCAGAGCACTATCTCTTAAAGCGGAAACTTTCCGCTCGAGCATCAAGTGTAGAAAATGTGCCCACAGCCTTGTGCTCACACCTGCCCACTACCCGCTCTGCCAGACAGGTTGCAAACCTCATAAAGCCCCCAAACACTGGCCGTGTCATAAGTGCAAATCCCGCGCCAGCTCACGAGCACGCGCACCCACTTTCAGACACCATAATCCCCACGCCGCTCTCGCGCCTGGGTTATTTGACAGCAGTTCACGCTCCATCGTCCGAGATCGAGCTACTAAAATCTGCACAGTCGGCCAGCCCTGTTCTTCTGCCCTCGTGTCCGAGCATCGGCGGCGCGCGCGCCGCCCCATCTTCTCTGATACAGGTTCCCCATCCCGCGCAACGCGGCGATCTGAACCCAGAGACCATTCGACCCCTAGCTATGCATGCAAAAGCATGGGAGGCTATTCAGGGCGCGTCAGAATGGGTGCTCAACACCATAAGACACGGTTATTCGCTCCAATTTGCTCGTCGCCCTCCGCGTTTTCTAGCACAGACGGAAACGAAAGTGAGTTTGGAAACAGCACATCTGCTTCAAGCAGAAATAGCAAAGCTGCTGCGAAAAGGGGCCATAGAACAGGTTCATCCTTCCTTGAGCGAGTCAGGCTTTTACAGCCGTTACTTCCTCGTTCCCAAGAAGGACGGAGCATTAAGACCTATTTTAGATCTGAGACATCTGAACAAGGCTCTCATGAGACGGCCGTTCAGGATGATTACAACCAGACAGATCCTTGCGCAAATTCGCCCAGGAGACTGGTTTATCTCTCTCGATCTGAAAGACGCGTATTTCCAGATCCAGATAACTCCCCGTCACAGGCCATTCTTGAGATTCGCCTTCGACGGTCGAGCTTATCAATACACAGTCCTGCCGTTCGGCCTGTCTTTAGCACCCCGTACATTTACGAAATGCATGGACACGGCTGAGGAGTCAGGGAATGCAAATTCTGAACTATCTGGACGATTGGCTCGTTCTAGCGCAGTCAGAGACAGAACTTGTGTCTCACAGAACAGCGCTACTCGACCACCTGGAGGGTCTGGGTCTAGCGGTCAACTGGACCAAGAGCTCGCTTTCGCCCCGGCAGTCGATTTCCTTTCTCGGAATAGAACTAGACTCGGTGGCGATGACGGCCAGATTGTCGGAGCAGCGCGCGCGCCGCATCCAGCGCCTCGCTGCATCCTTCAAGGAAGGCAACCGGGTTCCCCTGAAAGCATTTCAGCGCATTCTGGGGCATATGGCCTCAGCTGCAGCAGTGCTTCAGCTGGGTTTACTGCGCATGCGCCCGCTTCAACGCTGGCTGAGTACGCGCGTATCCCATCAAGCCTGGGCGACCGGCGGCTCGCTAATCAGAGTGACTCAGGTCTGTGTCTCAGCCCTGCAGCCCTGGCTAGCAGCCGAATGGTATCACACGGGAGTGAATATGGGAGTGGTTTCACACCGGAAAGTTGTCTCAACAGACGCGTCCAACCTAGGTTGGGGAGCGCTCTTCGAAGGCAGACCGGTCTATGGCCACTGGTCAGACCAGGAGAATCTCCTACACATAAACTGTCTAGAGATGCTCGCGGTCGAGAAAGCGCTCATGCACTTCCTCCCATTCCTCCATGGTCACCATGTTCTAGTCCGCACGGACAACACTTCAGTAGTGGCCTATGTGAACCGCCAGGGCGGTGTCAGATCAAAGCAACTCTGCGCCCTGACGGAACGCCTCCTCGTATGGGCTCAGCACTCTCTGCGCTCTCTGAGAGCATCGCATGTGCCTGGCCATCTGAACGAGGGCCCCGACAGACTGTCCAGGGACAACGTTCCCCCTGGGGAGTGGTCTCTACACCCCCAAACAGTCCAGTCGCTGTGGCGCCGCTTTGGCAGAGCGAAAGTCAACCTCTTTGCGTCAAAAGACAACGCACACTGCCCAGTATTCTTTTCAAAGAGCGAGGACGCGCTGGCCCAGTCTTTGCCCAGCGGCCCGCTATATGCGTTTCCACCAGTCTCTCTGCTGCCTCAGGTCATCGAGAGAGTCAGGAAAGCGCGCCACACAGTGCTCCTCATAGCCCCGTTCTGGGAGAACCAAGCTTGGTTCCCGGAACTCATACAATTGGCAGACTCAGCCCCTTGGCCGATTCCGGTGCGGAGAGACCTTCTCTCTCAAGCCCGCGGCTCGATTTGGCATCCCCACCCAGAGCACTGGTCTCTGCATGCGTGGAGCCTCAACAATTACATGCTGATCTACCAGAAGGGGTGATGAACACGATCATACAATCTAGAGCCCCCTCCACGAGGCGGCTCTACACGTCTAAATGGTCGGTGTTTAACAAATGGTGCACTACCAGAGGGCTCGATCCACAGACATGTGGGGTCTCGCAAGTATTGTGCTTCCTTCAAGAGCTACTGGACGCGGGCAGGTCCCCCTCCACGCTCAAAGTCTATGTCGCGGCCATTTCAGCGCTCTCTGTCTCAGAGCCGGGCCGCGCATTAGGAAGGAACGAGTTTGTCATCCGCTTCCTTAGAGGAGCAAGGAGGATGAACCCCCCGCGACCCCCTTCGGTTCCTATGTGGGATCTTTCACTGGTCTTAGACGCACTGAAAGCACATCCCTTTGAACCCATAGAAACTGTGGATATGAAATACCTCACGCTCAAAACCGTTTTTCTGATAGCACTGTCTTCAGTAAAACGTGTGGGAGACCTTCACGCGTTATCCACTAACGCTGCGTGCCTCGAGTTCGGACCCAATGACTCTAAAGTTATTCTCAGACCGAGGCATGGGTACGTCCCCAAAATTTTGGGCACTCCCTTCAGAGCGCAGGTCATTTCCCTTTCAGCCCTGCCGAATGCTGGCTGCGAGGCAGATAGTAATCTCCTCTGCCCAGTTAGGGCGCTGAGAAGCTATATTTCACGCTCCGCCGCCTTCAGGCGTTCAGAGCAGCTCTTTGTTTCGTTTGGTGGGCGCACCAAGGGTCTCGCCGCCTCGAAACACACCCTGTCCAGATGGATAGTTGATGCTTACTGCTTACGCATCTAAAAACCTGCAGTGCCCTTTGGGCATTCGGGCACACTCCACCAGAGGCATGGCCTCATCGTGGGCGTGGTCCAGTGGGATTCCCATTCATGACATTTGTGCAGCGGCAGGCTGGGCCTCCCCCTCCACATTTGTTAGGTTTTACAACCTGGAAGTTCCCGCTTTGCAGGCCAAAGTGTTATCAGTCTAAGTCTCGCGTAAGCCAGCCCACTGTCTGTGCACGGGCTACGCTGCTGATTTAGCTCTACTGGTTGAGCTACACTATGTGGGAAGTGTTAGTTGGACCGGCTGTGCCGCTCCCTGCCCCATATTATGTGCTTGTGTACTGTGGTATCTTGGCCGCCCAGCTCCGCTTCGCGTTCCCTGGGCTCCCCATGGGATTCATTCAGGATGCTGGGCGCGCGCACGGCGTTGACAAGGGTGTTCCCGCAGCGTAAGCTAGCTTACGCAATACGAGAGAACCTCTCGTAAGAGAACGTACTCGGTTACTAACGTAACCTCTGTTCTCTCTAGAGAGGGAACGAGTATTGCGTAACCCGCCGTGCTCTCGCCACGAGCTCATTTCGCTTCATGCGACAGAAACCAGCGAAGCAGCCTCTGTTCCTTGCTTATATACGCTAAGCCACACCCCTAATGACGGGCTGTGACGCATTAAGCGCGCCAAGCGCGCTCATTGGACGTGACGTCACGCGCAAGGCTCAGCCATAGGCTGCTGCAGTTGCCGCAGAGCAGCCAATGGGCACGCGATTCGCTTGCCCTAGGTCTGCAGGCTGCCGCACTGCGTTGACAAGGTTTAAAAAATTAAGGATAATTTTTGGCTTCAGTATCTCGAGAAAGGAGACTTTCCCGCAGCGTAAGCTAGCTTACGCAATACTCGTTCCCTCTCTAGAGAGAACAGAGGTTACGTTAGTAACCGAGTACGTTTTTTTATTTAATATTGGAAGTAGAAAAACAAGAAAACACTTCCTTTTTTGTCTTTTTATTTTTTCAAAAAAACTAAAAACAAGTATTCAGCTTGATTTTTCACTTTTCGTTCTCAGGTAGAAACATTTATAAACAGCTTGAATATTTGATTTCTACACGTAGGCGGGAATAGAGACAGAGCGTATTTAGGCCACGCCCACACCCGGGGGGAAAGCAATCCAGCCGTCTCCATTGACTTTGCATTGCGAGAGGCTGCCTCCTTGTCATTTCTTGCTTCTAACAAAAGACAGAAAAATGCCTAAAAGCTGCTGTGTGACAAGGTGTACAGCAAACAAGCTAAAAAAACAAATGTATGACTTTTGGAAGTGGAAGTTGAATTAACGAAACCTTCTGTCATTTTTACTCTTTAAAGTGTAGGCTACACTTGTAGGTGTTGATAGCCCCATTAAATTATATTGATAAACAATAAACGATAAAAAGTATATAATTATCTAACAAAATACACCATATAAAAATATTGTCAGAACGTCGTCTCTCAGTTGCTGAATGTCGCGCAATAACGTTGCTACAGCCCTGTCACGTCTTACAATTCTACGTTGTTACAATGTTGCGAGCACGTAGACAGCGACGTTGCCATAGCAGAAATGCAACGTGCCAGAGACGTTGCCACAACGTAAATGTGTTTGCTGGGATACGCCCGCTGGAGGAGACCGTAGGCTAATCGGCAACACAGAATAGTTTATCTTACAGAAATATAATATATGAAACTGACATTTGGATATTTGACTCACCAGTGACCAAATGTTTAACTTACTGCAGACGTAGTGTATTTTTAGTGCATTCTGAGTGTCAGGATCCCACAATTTACCCATTCGTTCCAGCCTGTATCCACTTTTATGTCCTCAAACGCTCGTTTTTTGGGGTCGACAGCTTATTTCTGGTTTTTTTAGCTTGTTTGCTGTACACCTTGTCACATAGCAGCTTTTAGGCATTTTTCAGTCTTTTGTTAGAAGCAAGAATTGACAAGGAGGCAGCCTCGCGCAATCCAAAGTCAATGTAGACCGTTTGATTGTTTTCCCCCTTGGCGGGCGTGGTCTTCAGATTATGACGCGTTGCGCTCTGTCTCTATGAAACGCTCCTTTCCTCTGATTTGTCAGCCGAAGATCAAACTGTCCCGTCATCAGTTCTTCCTCAGCTCCGCTCAGCAGAATTTAAAGGAGTCATAACCTAGTATTACATTGGATACCTACTGCTGTATTATAGTCTTTCAGGCCCTTCTAAAAAAGAAAAGTGGAAAAAAAATAAACACAGACCTACTTTTACCCTTATTTCTGAAGGCATTATTGTCTCGCGAGATCAATGCAATGTTTTGGCTGTCGTGGACGCTCTATATGGCTCTGCACGCCAGTTGAAAGGGTTGTTGGGACAGCCTCATTAAAAATGAATTTCATCCACTGGTCCCTGATAGTTTCGTCCGATTTTGGGAGATAAAACACATTTACATGTTTTTTATGGCAATCAACCACAGAGCAAGTCCGGTGTGCACTCGGTTTCTCCATCTTTCTCGACTGAACTGAATATGAGGGGGAGAGGGGAAGGCTTCCTGCTGCGGTGTCCATATATGATATATCCTACTACCTCATGACGTCAAGAGGGAGCTGAAATCAAAATCTCGTATTTGAGTGCGTGTGCACGCGCGCTGGTTTATTTACCCTGAGGTAAACAAACGCTTCACTTTTAAATATCGGCTTCCCGGCCAGTGTATAATCGTTAGTCGATCATAACATACATTGATTCTCGTGGAAAAGTGAAAATTGCAGGTTTTGACTCCTTTAACATTTCAAAGCCGCGATGTACAGAAAATCACACAAAGATATAGAAAAAAATGTATAAAAACATTTTGGATCAATAAAACTAAGAAATAACATAACTCCAGAAAGGCCACACTGCAGACAGGATTTGCATTTCACATGCAAATCAAATTAAATCGGCTAAATTACCTGTGCGAGCAGGCTCTAAGTACAGCACAACATCGATGCACCGAAAAAATAAATAAATAATTTACTAAATTAAATTAGAACAGAATATACCTTTCTAATAAATAAAAATACAAAACGAAATAAATCAGAATCAAGTCACAAGATGAGGAGCAAATGTGTGCAAAATGCCTAAAGTGCAGGGGAACATGTATTCAAAACACAAGCCAAAAATAGTTAGATTAGATAACCCTGACAGATCAATAAATAAATAAAAATAAAGAAATTATTAAAATAACGATAGTAGGCAGAATTTTCAACTTTGTCTTTTTAACTGCAGAAACAACAATAAATGCTAAACTGGAGTGGCAGTCTTTAGCTAAACATGTTCACAGCCTACAAAAATCTAATTACAACCGGCTGAAAAGTTTTGAAATCACTTGTACCCTATACCTGATCGAGAGAACAAACCCAGTCTTTCACTCTGTCTGTGTCCGCTGGAGTCTTTAGTGCACGCGGATAAAATACATTCTAAAACACTTAACGTGAAAAACGTTTAACGGCTTAATCTCCTAAAATAGTTTCATTAAAATATCAGATTGTGTAAAGATCGATAACGCTTCACTATAGGAGGAACGCATTGCGTTCATATTCTGGGTTCATCTGCTTATCTGCACATAGTTTCTTAATAAAGTGTGTACTGTGTACATGCATTAAGCCACGTTAAAGTGCCTTTTAAGCGTTTTAAAAGCTTTTTTCACGTTAAGCATTTTAGAATGTCCCGTGCAAACCAACTTGTTAACGTTGGCCGGCAGAAGTGCGATCATGGTTTTCCTGATGCTAAATCCAGCCTTGGAGAATATCCTTTCTGATGGTGTACATCCACACTTTAGATTTTCTTATCCCAGACATTGTTAAAGATTTAAATCCTTGCCGCCAAGACGCTCCTCTGTCGGTCACGGATTGAAAGTGAAACTTAAATCTGTCACGGGGTGTTTGGATTTATTCACGCACGTTAAAAAATATTTATTAAAAGCTTTATTCTTTGCACATTTTTATATACAGCATTATCATAATAGGCTGAATATTAACGACATAAAAGCTAGTTCTATGTGAAATCAGACATTGAGCGCCCTCATATAGCCAAACTGGCATGATCCTCATTTCATAACACCTCTGCGAAGATTCGACTGTGAGATCGGTAGTCGAATCAGGCTCCTCCAATCGAAGCATCGAATCTTCGACTATTCGGGGTCACCCCTAATATATACAGTATATACTTTTTTTTTTTCATCAATCTCTTTATTAAATTTTGAACATGAAATAAGAACAAACAAAGTTCCCCTTCACATACAAAGAAAAAAAAATACAAAAACATAAACACCAAGAATCAACAAAAATAAACGACAAACAACATAGTAACAATGAAGGGAAAAAACTTTAAAAAAAAACACATTAACTAATAGCTGTGAGTGACAGTCCAAGAACTACTGCCCAGTCATTTGCAGCAAAAAACGTGGGACACTAAGTTTACTCAGGATTGTCTGGGAAGGTCAACTTCCCAACATATTCAAAAAAAGGGGATATATATATATATACATATATACACTTTTTAACCACAAATGCCCGTCTTGTACCATCTCTGAGATGTGCCACGTATTACATCACGTTGGAAAGGTCACGCGTCACGTCACCAAAAAATGTGTTTTGGGGTTTCATGACCCTTTAAAAATGAAATGAAATAAATGTGTAAACATAAATACATCAACAATTTCAATCTTTGTTTTGTTACAGTGTTGGTAGTATATTTAAATGAACAATGTGTAGTCTTTCTCCATGTTACCTTTACCTTGATATCCCTGTTTATTTGTCAGCAAAAGTCTGCTGGATGAAGATGAACACGTTAGTTGATCATCATAGATCTGAGTCATTTTCTCTTTCTGTCTTCAGTCTGTATAGATGCAGTATTACAGAGAAACAGAGTCTCATCCTGACTTCAGCTCTGAAATCAAACCCGTCACACCTGAGAGAGCTGGACCTGAGCTGGAATAAACTAGGAGACTCTGGAGTGAAAAACCTCAGTGATCTACTTATGAACCCACAACTCAAGCTGGAGAAACTACAGTTAGTATCATTATACTGTACAGCAATTACAGTGTGACTGAAGTTTATTTATTTGAAGACAGCAGGGCTGGCTTATGTTTCATTGTTTCATTGTTCATTGTTTATAGCAGTGCACTTTCTGGGTTTCCCCTATTGCTCACAGGGGGTTAAAGTGGGATGTGAGTGTGCCGTACGGACTCTTATTCTGGCTGTACTGAAGACGAAGCGGTTTGACCAATCAGATGAAAGGGGCGTTTCAGCGCCGCCCACATGTGCAAACGAAATATCAAAGCCATAAACCGATTTGTAAACCACAAACGAAAAATTAGAAATTGAGCCGAAATCTCATTTTCCGTTTATTAAACTAAACGAAACACTGAATAAACGATCCGTCTTTTCATTTCTCGTTATTCCATTGCAAACAGGAAATGAAATGATCAGATGATACACGGACCGTGTATCTTTTGGTCATTTGATTTCCTGTTTGGAATAACGAGAAATGAAAATCAGCTCGTTTATTCGTTTTTAGTCTAAAGTTCCATTAAACATGAAAACCCAACAACCCAATGGGAATATACCCTTGTTGTATAAAACATCCAGAGGTGGACAATAACAAAGTACATTTACTTGAGTACTGTACTTAAGTACACTTTTTGAGTAGCTGTACTTTACTTGATTTTACTGTACTTGAAACTGATTTTCGTTTTCAAAGTTGGGTTTGGTCTTCTAAATGCGAATTTTGCCCTTGTTTTGGTGCACACTAGCTTATAGATAACAGTAAGGCTACTGTAACATATTCATACTAAAAGCCAACAAACTTTAAATATGGCACTATTTGAGGGAACAGCCATTTGGGTGTCCGAAACCATTGTGGACGTTATTGAGTGACTTATTCAATCTCACATTCAATCCCACTACTGGAACTGTGTTTTAGAAATAAATTTGATATTGTATTGAGGGTTGGAAGGCAGGCATAGATTCAGAGGCATAAGGTACTGTAGTATTACACACATCAGTGCAGCAATAATAAAACAATGCATTTACATTTACTTTTGATACTACTTTTAAAAACGAGTAGGCTACTTCTGTACTTTTACTTAAGTAAAAATCGGTCTTTACAAATTTTACTTGTAACGGTGTATTATTTGACCAGTAGTATCTGTACTTTCGCTCAAGTAAGGAAGTTGTGTACTTTGTCCAGCTCTGAAAGCATCTGTTCATATTCTGTCATTACACAATTCCAATACGAACAGCACCGGGAGGCGTCTGAAAAAACTCTGCACTGATCAATCCGCATTTTTAAGACAGGTAATTTTACAGTAGGCTCATATTCAAAATGTCCTACTCATATAACGCCAACGACCACACAAATGGGCTTCCTTTGTGAAATATATAGCAGACCACCGTTTAAATGACAGTTTAAAAAAGGTGGTCTGCTATTTTTCTCAAAGGAAGCTCAGTCAGTCAGACAGAGAGATAGATAGATAGATAGATAGATAGATAGATAGATAGATAGATAGATAGATAGATAGATAGATAGATAGATAGATAGATAGATAGATAGATAGATAGATAGATAGGTAAAAACAGAGTTTGTGTTTTTGAATCATACTTTTTTCCGTAGTAGGCTACATCTTAAAATATAGAGCTCTTGACAAATACAAGTTCCAGATGGACAAACATTAAAAGCAAAAACCAGTGTGAATATCAATATCTTAAAATAAACTAGAGAGTGGATACACAGATATGGCCTATTTATGAATGAAATTAATGCATTTATTTGTCATTTAAAGGGGTCATGAACTGGATTGTTTTATTATTTTATAATGTTGCCTGGGGTGCCCTTATAATGTTAGTATGATTTTTACATCAAAAATTGTCATAATTTATAAATAAAAGCCATTTTTCCAAGCCTGATTTCAGCCTCAGATTTGAACGCTCTGTTTTAAGGGGCGTGTCTGCTGTGAGACTGCAGTGCAAACGCCCACTGCTGTGATTGGCTGACATGCTTGCATATGAAATAGCTAGTATTACATGAACTCTCTCGAAAACTGTTACTACGTTTTTACTATTACAGCTATCGAGATTAACAAATCGTGAAAAGTATCGTTTAAAGCATTATATTTAAATCTATTCCATCACATGAAAGGTTGCAGCATGATGAGCACTGAGCAGATGACAGACAGTCTGTTGATCGCGTGAATAAAGATCTTATCATTGCAACGCAATTTTTGCACTCTCACAAATGCTTACACCAAATCACAATGCATACACGATGTGAATACACAGTAAGAGCTTCGTTGTGTAGTGTAACAGTGTCATTATTTCATCACGAGTTTGGTAAGTGTCCAGATAAGCTCTCGTGGCTCTCGCTGTGCTGTTTGATTGACAGCTTGGGTGATTGGAAAGGGATCGTTCTTTGATCGCTTTCTGTGTATAATTTAATAACAGTTTAAAAAAGATTATTTTCATAATACTACGAGAAATTATGTGAAGTTGATCGTTTAGTCACTGATGCATAAACAGTATTGAACAATTTTAAGACAAATATCTGAACTTGAATAATTACACAGAAATCACTGATCGCAGATCAGGCATTAGAATACACATGGTTACTTACATGTTGCTGGCAGATCCGTGTCGGGAAATTGTGATTGACTGATTTAATAAAGTTTAACCATGCTGGAATCCAAAGGAAGCTTATGCAGACTGTCTTCTTCCACAAACAGGCACTGCACAATATTTAGTAAACAGCATGTTTAATTGCTTGGAAGTAGCTCGATCCGGTTTAGCAATTATCATGTCCTATGTTATTTAGCATGTTTGGGCGAATCGGTGGGCGGGGCTAAACAGGCCGTGTTGAAGTAGGCATTGATCTTCTTCTGTGGAGGCGGTGTTTTATCCTCTTTGACGTCATAGTTCCCCACTTTGAAAAACGAGTCGTTTGCTGAGTCTGATGTCTATTAAAGGGACACTTCACCCATGGGAACATTGATCTTTATTGAAAGTGGGTCATATATGTAGTCGAAATGTAAAATTAATTTAGAATTTGGTGCCTTCTTGGCCGAGGAAAGAAAGAAAGTAACTTCAGGACGCATTTGTATGAAAGACACCAACTCCCACAATGCACCACATTGCACAGCTGCGCAAGCCACTCCCACTAATCCAGAAAGCGCATATCTGCCTAAGAGAAATAACTCTTCCGTCTACAAGGCTAGCTACCACCAGAGCTTGAAATTAATTTCACACAAAATGTCTAGTTAGTTGGCGAACTCATTAGTGAATTACTCTTCATTTGTATTTCTTTCGAAGTGGTGAATTATTGCATTGTAACGTTACCTGGATGTTCAGTCAGATGCGGTGCGAAACTAGGATAGTTCACAACACAAACGTCCGTGTCCTCGTCTGATTCACAACACAAACGTCCGTGTCCTCGTCTGATTCAGAGATTTCATCCAGGAGAAGTTGTCATTGTTGAAATTCTTTGCCACAGTCGGACTCTGTCTCTGTGTTCGTAGCGGTTCGTAGTTGCATAGTGAGATCACCGGCGCCACCAGTCCGCCCTAACCCGAGCCAGTCCGGGCTCCTCGTCCGCGGCAGGCAGGTCTTCTGCCTCGGCTGCTCTTCGCTATAATGCGGCTTGTAAAGGTAGCCACAAACACCTGATTCAAGCATCAGACTTCTGAAATCCTCTTCCTCTATATCATATTGAGCACTCTCCTCCGCTATTGTCATAACTTTACATCTGTCTCCACAGCGCCTGTTAGCTTAGCTTCCAAACAAGATGGAGGATATTGCTTTTAGTTTTCAGAAAGTCAAGTCCCACCCACTGATCTGTAATAGGCCTGTAGCGTGAGCGGTTCCCGCCCCCTGGGAAAGATGAGGAACGAGTGTCTGTAGTCTCTACACTTTTCAATGAAATGTGACTTCCTGCTTATTATGACGCAAAATGATGATTTTTACGTCATAATAAGCAGGAAGTAAAACACTTAAATCCTTATTTCTCCCATCTCAGGGAAAAATGGATGAAAAATCCACATTTATTATAATATATGACTGGGTTTCTAACAATACAAAGCTTAATGCAAATGGGTGAAGTGTCCCTTTAAAGCTTTTATTGGACTAACAAGGTAGTTTTCAGTTCTGAAACTTACAGGATATTATTATAGTATGATGATCTCTTGTCAAAAGCTCAAGGAAATTTTGATTTCTCAGTTCATCACCCCTTTAAACTGATGCAAACAGGGAAAGAGAGTAAAAGACTTATTATCCTGTCGCCCCCTCTAGTGGACAGCATTGAGTATTACGGCCTTCATTGCTCTGATAACGCAAGTCAATAGATTTTTTGGGAAAGTAAGTCAGACCAGTTAGAAAAGATATAAGCGAGTCAGACCAGTCTGAAGGTCTGAGCTGAGTTTGGTGAAGCATTAAAGTTCTAGGCAGAGTCAATTTCTCATAATAATATGTAACGATACTGACAGTCCATCCGGCCAGATGTTCTGAATTGGCGACTCCTGATTTGCAAAATACAGCTCGTTTCCCCATTTAAGTAAACAAAGAGCATTCGGTTTACGATCCCCTTGGGGCATGTTGACCAGCGGGGGCGCCGCTCGGGCTAGGGCCTCCCTGGCACATGACACATTTATAACAAGCCGAGCGTTGAGCAAAAGGCAACCTTCACCTCAAAGAAAGAGACTCTTTGAATTTCCCGGGGCTGCGCTCGCCCGAAAGACACAGCACACGCACGCCGCGCTCGGACGACTCACGCTGCTTTTAAAGACACACGCAGGACCCTGCCTTCCTTCCTCATACAAAGAGAACCATATGCAAGTATCGATTATTGAATTGAACTTCTAAATGTGATTTCTTTGTTGTCTCTTAAGGGTCACTGTCTGTGATTTTTGCCATAGCCGAGATCGCAGATTTTTGCTTTCACTTCCGATCTCATCTCTTATCCCTCTCTCTCTCTCTCTCTCTCTCTCTCTCATCCTTTTCTGTCATTCATATCTTTCTCTAATTCTGATCATTTTATTCTCTCTCTCACTGTTATTCGTTGTCTTGTATTGTTTAACTGTATTTTATGTACATAGACATATAATCCGTGTGTAACGTGTAGTTTGATATATTCCTTAGTTCGATGTATTAGTCCAATTATTAAATTCCATATGTCCTTGACTGACTCTGTTTTAATTGCCCATGTTACGAAGTCACTGAAATGTCGATCTTAGCTATATGCTTTATCTTGATACGATTTAAGTAACCTAATCTTACAAACCCAGAGAGTTGTTTTCTTTCAAGGCCTGTGAGGGATACTCTTTCTTGTGTTTGTAAGAAGGATTTTCCTTGAGAGTTAAGTTAATCTTACGGTTAATGCTTTCTTAAGCCAACATAATAAAGAAAACTCTTTTATTTTATAAAAAAAAAAAAAATTTTATTTAAAATTTTATAATAAAACTATAACATTTTAAAGGCATGCCGTGCTCTTCAACCTACATGATTTAATTAATCCCAAACCTGGTAATTTTGTCAGTATTAATGTACGTTCACTGATTCTAGCTTCTCTCTTTTCTGTCTCTTTCTTTTAATGTGAACTGAGTAGGCTACACATGCTTACATTCATAAATATAAACTTTATTTCTATTCAATTTTCAAAATTATTTATAGCATACATATGTCACACACGCCTACCTGCCTTTTGATGTAAATAAAAGATGAGAGAGGTTTTTTATTTCCACTCCCCTTTTATCCAAAGAGACGGAACTTTTGCACTGTATTTATCAATGGGAAATACATCATGCTAAAATAATCTGTCATATGTGGCTCACATTAATGGGGTCGCTTGCAAGTCACAGCAGCACGAATTACGTGACCAGCAACATATTTCTGCTTCCAGTATTGTGCGTAGTTAACAGTGAGTGGTGGTTTCAGACATTATTTTATTAAACTGCATTTGTCAGTGCCACACTCGTACTGACTCTTATTCTGCCTGACAGAAAGAAAAGCTCGTACTGAAGGCGGAGCGGTTTGACCAATCAGATGAAAGGGGCGTTTCAGCGCCGCCCACATGTGCAAATGAAATATCAAACTCATAAACCGATTTGTAAACCACAAACGAAAAATGAAAAAATGAGCCAAAATCAAATTTTTCGTTTTTTAAACTAAACTAAAAACGAATAAACGAGATGATTTTCATTTGTCGTTATTCCATTCCAAACAGGAAATGAAATGATCAGATGATACACGGACCCGGTCAATCAGGGTATCTTCCGTCCATTTCATTTCCTATTTGAAATGAAATAAGCAGAAACGAGAAACGGCGCCTTTATTCGTTTTTTCGTTTTTTCCAAAAAACGAAAAAACGAGATTTCGGCTTGATTTTTCGTTTTTTAGTTAACAGGCAAAAAACGAATAAATGACTTCAAAATTCGTTTTGCACATGTGGACGGTAATGAGGCGCCCCTGTCAGCCGATTGGTCAAGAAAATCTGAGCATGTGACGTCATCAGTAGTTCCCCAGGTTTATTCAACAAATGATGTTTTATAAACAAAGTTCGAGAGGAGCACGTTCAAATAATCAATCAACCAATCTATCAATCATCTCATCAAACAATTACCATGTCTACCCTATCAGCATGAGAGGAAGCATATATATATATTCACTCTGTCAACTCACCTAACTTCCTTGACAGTTTCAGCATCCCTCCACCACCCCGACTCCTCACCCTTGGCTTGTTCTTTCACAGCCAGGAATACGGGGGGAGTACTCTGGGTTCGGGCCGAATACCGAGCCCGGAGCCCTCTCCTCGGACAGCACGCCAAATACGCATTTATTCTATCTGACTTATTTGTAAGTGTGAACTAGTGAAAATAATAGTCCTATGGCTCTGCGTACCGCATATTAAACTGTTCAGGGCAGGTCCTGGGCTTACTTATGTGCAACTTAACGCGTTTCAGAGAAATATTTATATATCAGAAATATTAAATATTAATCTGCACCCAGACGGTTTTATTAGCTGTGCTGAGTTAAATCTGTGTGGTGAAGCACAATGTTCAGTCAAGCATATACGCAGCAGTCATAACTCTTCTTTTAGACAATACGCTCAGTTTTGGACAAGGGGTGGTTATTGCAAATACTGTAATGCAAACTGCTGATGGTGGTGGGTACCGCGATGATGGTAAATAAAAGTGTACTGTAACTGTAGCTAATCATAGCCTGTTCTTTGGCAGTTGGGTCTGTTCGAGGTCGGATCACGTTCTCACCACAAAAACGAACCGCTCCAGAGTTCGTTTGAAAGCGTACCGCTTTTGGTGCGCACCCGAGTGCGATTGCTGCATTCACACCTGCCCAAGCGAACCGCACCAAGGGGGAAAACGAACTCTAGTGCGATTCAACAGAACTAAATGAGGCAGGTGTGAAAGAAGTAAGAACCCTTAGATTTTCTAGTTGTTGGAAATACTGTTAACCCTATGGTTTTTTCTTGATATTTTGTGACTTTTTCTCATTTATCATGACGAACATGCAAAGTTTCAACATGCTGATGTGTTTTGACATAGCCTATACAAACAAAATTACTATAGTAGCCTAGGCTACGTTCTTGATGTTCACGGGCCAATTTGACCCAAACATTTTAACACTCTAATGCAACTGTAGGCTACTGACCCAAAATAATAAAATTGCTTGGATAGATATATTATATATATATATATAATTTTAAATTTTTTACAACCTTATGAAGCTAAAATGATCTTTTCCACACTTATTTTAATACAGAAAAATATTTTGTCAGCCATAGATGGTAAAATGAGCCATAATTTATTTTTTCAATCTACCTGAAATAATATTAAACCTTTGTTTGTTGGTATTTTGTGACTTTTTTTCATTTATCATCATGATCATGCATGCAAAGTTTCAACATGCTGATGTGTGTTGACATATACAAACAAAATTACTATTACATTTGTGATGTTCCCGCCCGGGTCAATTTGTCCCTCAGCTATTCAAATGCAACTGTACGGACACATGTGTTTGTATGACAGGGCACTTCAACTCCAGTTCTAAAGTGCAAGTGTCTAAAAGTGATCTAACCCTATCCAAACACACTTGAAAAAGCTAAATCACGTTGTTCAGAATTAATTGCAAATTACAGATGAAAATCTTTGTCAGACAAATAAGCTCTCATTTCTATATTCAAGATATCTGAAATACCTAGCTTTTGACCTTTTATGATTTTCAAAGGCAGCTTTACAGAGCCAATAAATGAATAAAAAACATTTATTTGATGTATGTTTTTGTTATGTTTTGTTTCTCACTCCCATGTGAGTGAATAATGAGCTTTCCCACAATTTTGCTTAGTGTGGCACAAGACTTTGACATAGACAGCAGGAAAAATGAGCTCCCAAAAATTGACATTTAAATAAGTAATTTCACAGGTTTTTGATGATACTGATACAGATGAAGATGTTTCCGAGTTAGAGGATGCTTCAGAGATTGAAGAAAATGAATGAAACTAGGGAAACTAGGGAACTATGTCTAGGAAACTAAAGGGAAAGTTAACTTAGGAAAAGTAAACATTATTTTCATACAGCTACATTGAATTGTTCAGTTATGATGTTATAAGCATAAAATGTATAAGAAAAAATGAAAACGTAAAAAAAAAGTCAGTAGGCCTACACTGTTTATAAAAAGAAAACGGTTTTAAAAAATGGTTAAAAAAAACAATTTGACCAAATTTGTCAATTGGACCCGCTCCAAATCGAACAGTGCACGAGTACGTTTTTTAAACAGAAACGGTGATGCGTTGAACAGTTCTGATGATGCAAGAGTTGCAACTATGGCAGCTGAGAAGGCCGTTCTTTGTGAAGAATTTTCGGAGCCTGATGAAGTCGGTATAAATATGTGTTTAATACTACAAAATATGCCCGATGTTACAGTTACTGCGCTTGCCGCCCAGAACAAAAGAGAACATCCCAATCGAGTGAAGGCATTGCTGAAACTGAAATGGAAGCACACATCTTACCTAATTTAGACTAAAACACATCTATTTAGCCTCACATACTCACTTTATTTGTAGGTCATACTGTTTTAATTCCCTGTATTTTCTTTCTCATTTTTAGGAAAAGCACTTAATTACCATTGTTTATTTCTATACCAATACACTTGCAATGACGTTGCGCACCGTTTTGAACTTGAACATGCCCCTGTTCTTCCTCAGCTATGCTCAGCAGAATAAAAGTCCTCCGCTGCTGCAGTTGTACGGATTCTGAACGCGTTTATTGCAACTACTACATTTCATCTTTTTCTCATCAAACACCCAGACTAATGGCTCGACACGACCCGCACCGGGGAAGAGCCTCGACAGGGCTTTCTTATGAGGCTTTCAGTTCTCAAGTGCCAGGGGGTCCGTGAAATAATTTACTATAACCTACTGTATTTTCCGGACTGTAAACTAAAGTCACGTTTTTATCATGAAACACGTTGTGATTTATTCCAGAGTGACCTAGGCCTTTACAATGCATTTAACTTAGTTCACATAATCTAAATGTTGACTTTCAAAAGTAGGCGCGCCAAGAAGACTATTCGCTGTATTTTGGTTTATATATATATACAGTATATACTTTTTTTTTTCATCAATCTCTTTATTAAATTTTGAACATGAAATAAGAACAAACAAAGTTCCCCTTCACATACAAAAAAACAAAACAAAAAAAACATAAGAACCAAGAATCAACAAAAACAAACGACAAACAACATAGTAACAATGAAGAAAAACAACAACCATTAACTAATAGCTGTGAGTGACGGTCCAAGAACTACTGCCCAGTCATTTGCAGCAAAAAACGTGGGACACTAAGTTTACTCAGGATTGTCTGGGAAGGTCAACTTCCCAACATATAAAAAAAAGGGGGTATATATATATATATATATATACTTTTTAACCACAAATGCCCGTCTTGTACCATCTCTGAGATGTGCCACGTATTACATCATCACGTTGGAAAGGTCACGCGTCACATCATCAAAAAATGTGTTTTGGGGTTTCATGACCCTTTAAATATGAAATGAAATGAATGCGTAAACATGAATACATCAACAATTTCAACCTTTATATTTTTACAATGTTGGTAGTATATTTAAATGAACAATGTGTAGTCTTTCTCCATATTACCTTAACCTTGATATCCCTGTTTATTTGTCAGCAAAAGTCTGCTGGATGAAGATGAACACGTTAGTTGATCATCATAGATCTGAGTCATTTTCTCTTTCTGTCTTCAGTCTGAATAGATGCAGTATTACAGAGGTACAGAGTCTCATCCTGACTTCAGCTCTGAAATCAAACCCGTCACACCTGAGAGAGCTGGACCTGAGCGAGAATAAACTAGGAGACTCTGGAGTGAAGCACTTATGTGCCGTACTGAAGGATTCACACTGTAAACTGGAGAGATTGAGGTCAGTCACATTCACATACAAGAATCAAAATGCTTAAAATCACTTCAACAGTTTAAACTAAAACACTTTAACACTGTATTTGTGCAAACTTAGTATTTTGTGATCTGGTGAAATAAAGATGAAGATCTCTCTTCCTCTCTCTGTTTTATTTACTTATGAAGATGATGTGACTTTACAGAATAAAGAGTTTTCTTTTCTTCTGTCTTATTTTCTTCTCTCTCTCTGCTAATGTAGTTTAAGAGGCTGTGATATGACAGATGAAGGTTGTTCTGATGTGACTTCAGCTCTGAAATCAAACCCGTCACACCTGAGAGAGCTGGACCTGAGAGGGAATAAACTAGGAGACTCTGGAGTGAAAAACCTCAGTGATCTACTGATGAACCCACAATCCAAGCTGGAGAAACTAGAGTTAGTATCATTATACTATACAGCAATTACAGTGTGACTGAAGTTTATTTATTTGAAGACAGCAGGGCTTATGTTTAAGTGTTTATAGCAGTGCACTTTCTGGGTTTCCCCTATTGCTCACAGGGGGTTAAAGTGGGATGTGAGTGTGCCGTACGGACTCTTAATGCTGGCTGTACTGAAGACGAAGCGGTTTGACCAATCAGATGAAAGGGGCATTTCAGCGCCGCCCACATGTGCAAACGAAATATCAAAGCCATAAACCGATTTGTAAACCACAAACGAAAAATTTGAAATCGAGGCGAAATCTAATTTTCCGTTTATTAAACTAAACGAAACACCGAATAAACGATCCGTCTTTTCATTTCTCGTTATTACATTCCAAAGAGGAAATGAAATGATCAGATGATAGACGGATTCGTGTGTTCATTCGTTTTTTGATTTTCGATTTTCATTTTTTCCAAAACAGCGAAAAACAAGAATTCAACTTGATTTTTCGTTTTTCGTTCTGAGGTAGAAAAATGTATAAACAGCTGGAATATTCGAATTTTACACGTGGGCGGGAATGAAACGCCCATTTCCTTTGATTTGTCAGCCAAAGATCAAACTGTCCCGTCATCAGTTCTTCCTCAGCTCCGCTCAGCAGAATAAGAGTCCTCGCGTTGTGATTCTTAACGCGTTTATTGCAACTACATTTCATCTTTTTTTTCATCAAATAACCAGACTAACATGGCTCGACACAACCCGTACTGGGAAAACACTAGACAGGGCTTTCTTCTGTGTAGACCAGGAGTTCTCAAGTGCCAGGGGTTTGCTATTTTCCTATTTCCGAACTGTAAAGTCACGTTTATTATTATTATTTTATTTTTTTATCATGAACCACGCTGTGTTTTATTCTTAAGTGACTATATAATGCATTTTACTTCAAATAATCTGATTGTGGACTTTGAAAAGTAGGTGCGTCATAAGGCTATTCACTCTGTTTTGGTTCATTTTTGGTGTGTGCCAGAAAGATGTTCAAGGAGACTGAGACACGCTAAAGCAGCGCATCATGTTGTTTTCTTTATTTTCCAAAGGCATGACATTTTGTAGTCATTTTGAATGTACACAAATAAAAATATAAATGTTACTGTTTCGAATGACAGAGTATTAAACGACCAAGGGTAACATTTGTTATGGATCTGTAAAGGAGGACTCAAATGCAGGATGACAATTAACAGTTTTATTGACAAACAGATGACATGACGAGGTAGGAGAAGGTAGCAATCCAAACAATAGGTAGAGATGAGACAATGACAACAGCTGAGCAGCAGATGTAAAGAGGTGTCCGTAGGCTGGAGTGTAGATTTGGCAGATCAGAGTGAGACCAGAGGTAACCAGCTAAAGCCAGACAGGAACTTCTTACAGCTTGGCGCTTGGGTATGTCAGGCTGGAGTGTAGATATGGCAGATCAGAGTGAGACCAGAGGTAACCAGCTAAAGCCAGACAGGAACTTCTTACAGCTTGGCACTCGGGTATCTCAGGCTCAGAACAGGGCTGCTTGCTGGACAGGACTTGAACCGGACTTGGACAGGAACAGGGAACAAGACAGAGCCAATGGCAGTAACCAGAGCACTAACAAACTTCTACAACAAAACACTAACAATCTAAGAGGAACGATACTGAGACACAGTAGTATTCTGTGGTACAACATTTAACGAACTGGCAAATACAAGAGGGAAAGAGCAAACATATAAAGGGAGCTAAGAACATGAGGAACAGGTGAGCACACTCAGACAAACAAGGACTTAACGAGGAGACAGGTGCAAACACTCAAACAATGACTCAACTAAACAAGGGGGCGTGGTAACGGGAAACAAGGAGGAAGAGACAGAGGAGCACATGGCAAACATGGAACTCCCAAACTGACCAGGGAACACAGAGGGAGGGATGGGGCGGTTGGGAACAGAACCGGGAAAAAAGTTCAAGGCTGACAAAGGTGCCGGCTTAGGGGAACCATAATCAGGAAACACAGAGGGTGGAATGGGGGAAATGGGAACTTGATTAGAGGCACTCTGGGGACCAGGAACTGACCTAGCTGGTCTGGGCTTCCAAGGGGGCTTGACAGATCTGGGGGCAAAGACAGGGCTGGTAGGATTGGGGAAGGTCTTAGAAACAGATAAGGGGACTGACTCGGGGACACACTCCTGGGCTGTGCAAACATGCACAGGGACTGACTCGGGGACGCCCTCCTGGTCTGTGCAGACGTGCACGGGGACACCCTCCTGGGCTGTGCAGACATGCACGTGGACTGACTCGGGGACACCCTCCTGGGCTGTGCAGACGTGCACGGGAACACCCTCCTGGGTTGTGCAGACATGCACAGGGACTGACTCGGGGACGCCCTCCTGGGCTGTGCAGACGTGCACGGGGACTGACTCGGGAACGCCCTCCTGGGTTGTGCAGACGTGCACGGGGACTGACTCAGGGACGCCCTCCTGGGTTGTGCAGACATGCACAGGGACTGACTCGGGGACGCCCTCCTGGGCTGTGCAGACGTGCACGGGGACTGACTCGGGAACGCCCTCCTGGGCTGTGCAGACGTGCACGGGGACACCCTCCTGGGCTGTGCAGATGTGCACGGGGACTGACTCTGGGATGCCCTCCTGAGCTGTGCAGACGTGCACGGGGACACCCTCCTGGGCTGTGCAGACGTGCACGGGGACGCCCTCCTGGGCTGTGCAGACTGAAGCAGAAGACTTGGAAACAGTGCTTTCTCTAGCCTCAGCGGGCTCTGGGACAGCACCTCCTGTAGCATCAGTGGGCTCTGGGACAGCACCTTCTGTAACATCAGTGGGCTTTGGGACAGCCCTTTCATTAGCATCAGCAGGCGCTGGGACAGCCCTTTCAGTAGCATCAGCAGGCGCTGGGACAGCCCTTTCAGTAGCATCTGCGGGCTCTGGGACAGCGCTTTCAGTAGCATCTGCGGGCTCTGGGACAGCGCTTTCAGTAGCATCTGCGGGCTTTGGGACAGCCCTTTCAGTAGCATCAGCAGGCGCTGGGACAGCCCTTTCAGTAGCATCAGCAGGCTCTGGGACAGCGCTTTCAGTAGCATCTGCGGGCTCTGGGACAGCGCTTTCAGTAGCATCTGCGGGCTCTGAGACAGCGCTTTCAGTAGCATCTGCGGGCTCTGGGACAGCGCTTTCAGTAGCATCTGCGGGCTCTGGGACAGCGCTTTCAGTAGCATCAGCGGACTCTGGGACAGCGCTTTCAGATGCATCAGCGGACTCTGGGACAGCGCTCTCAGTTGCATCAGCGGGCTCTGGGACAGCGCTTTCAGATGCATCAGCGGGCTCAGGAAACGCCCTCTCTGAAGCAGCAGCGGGCTCGGGAAACGCCCTCTCTGTAGCGGCAGCGGGCTCGGGAAACGCCCTCTCTGTAGCGGCAGCGGGCACGGGTAGCGCCCTCTCTGTAGCGGCAGCGGGCTCGGGAAACGCCCTCTCCGTAGCGGCAGCGGGCTCGGGAAACGCCCTCTCTGTAGCGGCAGCGGGCTTGGGAAACACCCTCTCTGTAGCAGCAGCGGGCTTGGGAAACGCCCTCTCTGTAGCGGCAGCGGGCTCGGGAAACGCCCTCTCTGTAGCAGCAGCGGTGGGCTCAGCTAACGCCCTATCAACAGCAGACTTGGGACTAGTGGACAAGACAGGATTAACAGGCATTTCCAGGATCTTGACAAGACTAGTTAGAAGTTCAGATAAAGCCTCTGCAGCAATGACAACAGGCATCTTGGGACTGGGATCAGTAAACATAACAGGACTGATAGAGGTTGTCTCGGCGGGAATAACATCGCTAATCAACGGCATGGAAATAGAACTCACTTGGCTTGACACCTCAGAAACCACTGGAACTGGGGCTTGGGAATGGAGAAATGTAGACTGTTCAACACGTGTCTTTCTCTTCTTCCTCTTACGACGAGCTGATACTGCTTGCTGGGCTGTTTCTGTAGTATCTGTAGCCAACTCGGCCAACCCAGGCGGAGAAGCAGTAACCCTCGTAGAATCAGCACTGACTGAAACAGATTGAGCAGGCTCTGAAGAGACAGGATAGTTCTCGTTAGTAACAGGGAAAACAGAGGTTAAGTCGACAGACTCAGAGATGACTGGAACAGGCGTAATTGACTGAGGGAAGACAGCGGTTGACTTGACAGTGTCACGAAGAACAGATAGAGACTCAGATCTTGAAGTGACCGGGAGTGACATGATTCTCTGAGAGATGGCTACGGTGGATCTGACAGTGTCTTGAATAACAGTTAGTGACTCAGATCTAGAATTGACTGGCGTTATTGTCTGAGAGGTGATAGCGGTAGATTTGACTGTGTCTTGAATAACAGATGGTACCTCAAATCTTGAAGTGACTGGAACTGGCATATCTGTCTGAGAGACGACAGCGGTTGATTTGGCTGTAGCTTGAATAACAGATAGTGAGTCAGATCTTGAAGTAATTGGCATAGTTGACTGAGAGATGACAGCAGTTGACTTAGCTGTGTCTTGAATAACATAGTGAATCAGATCTTGAAGTAATTGGGACTACCTGGATGTCTGAGAAGTGGTGGGGGTAGGTTTGACTGGCTCTGAGGTAGATGTGGTGGACTGGACTGCCCTATGCCGTCTGGATCTCAGTCTCCTCGTAGAAGCCAGAGGAGGATCATAAATGTGACGAGACAGGCGGGGAAAGTTGAAGGCAGATGCAGGTGGGCTTGGCGGCATTCCCCACTTACTGCGATTACCAAGGTAACTAACAAAACCCCAGAAATCCAGAATACGGAGAGAATCCATCTCCCATGCAGGCAAGGGGTCATCCAGGCAGGAGTTAAAGATATCCTTGAGAGCTGCATCATTATAATCTAGCCCCCTAGACCAGGTCCAAAACATCTGGGCAAAACCCCCAACTCCTAAGCCATCCTGGCGAAGAGCAGTGAGACTACGATGACGGCCCATTCTCTCTTGCATGTTGGCGGGTGGCAGGACCTTGATGCTCATCCTGCTGAGTCCTGTATTGGCCAGTTCGTTCTGTTATGGATCTGTAAAGGAGGACTCAAATGCAGGATGACAATTAACAGTTTTATTGACAAACAGATGACACGACGAGGTAGGAGAAGGTAGCAATCCAAACAATAGGTAGAGATGAGACAATGACAACAGCTGAGCAGCAGATGTAAAGAGGTGTCCGTAGGCTGGAGTGTAGATTTGGCAGATCAGAGTGAGACCAGAGGTAACCAGCTAAAGCCAGACAGGAACTTCTTACAGCTTGGCGCTTGGGTATGTCAGGCTGGAGTGTAGATATGGCAGATCAGAGTGAGACCAGAGGTAACCAACTAAAGCCAGACAGGAACTTCTTACAGCTTGGCACTCGGGTATCTCAGGCTCAGAACAGGGCTGCTTGCTGGACAGGACTTGGACCGGACTTGGACAGGAACAGGGAACAAGACAGAGCCAATGGCAGTAACCAGAGCACTAACAAACTTCTACAACAAAACACTAACAATCTAAGAGGAACGATACTGAGACACAGTAGTATTCTGTGGTACAACATTTAACGAACTGGCAAATACAAGAGGGAAAGAGCAAACATATAAAGGGAGCTAAGAACATGAGGAACAGGTGAGCACACTCAGACAAACAAGGACTTAAAGGGATAGTTCACTTTGAAATTAATTTTTGATATGTTTTAGCTTACCTCAAGGGCATCCAAGATGTAGGTGTCTTTGTTTCCGCAGTAGTTTCAATTTTGATATTTTTAGGTCAAACCGTTCTTGTCTGTCAGTCATATAATGCAGGTATATGGTCACTGTCTCAAAACACAAGCACAGAGTCCAAATTAAAACAATTAATTTGGGAATTGTTTCATTTGGATGTGGGGAATTGTTTTAATTTGGACTCTGTGCTTGTGTTTTGAGACAGTGACCATAGACCTGCATTATATGACTGACAGACAAGAACGGTTTGACCTAAAAATATCAAAATTGAAACTACTGCGGAAACAAAGACACCTACATCTTGGATGCCCTTGAGGTAAGCTAAAACATATCAAAAATTTATTTCAAAGTGAACTATCCCTTTAACGAGGAGACAGGTGCAAACACTCAAACAATGACTCAACTAAACAAGGAGGCGTGGTAACGGGAAACAAGGAGGAAGAGACAGAGGAGCACATGGCAAACACAAACAAAGACACAGCCATGTGTTTAAGCACAACACAAACATAGAGACATGAAACAAAGACAACACAGACAAAGCTGACAGGGCAGAACCCTGACAACATTGACATGAAAGAACCTTAAAGATTAAATGAAATGAATGTGTAAACTAACATAAATAGATCAACGCTTTCAACCTTTGTATTGTTACTGTGTTGGTAGTATATTTAAATGAACAATGTGTAGTCTTTCTCCATGTTACCTTTACCTTGATATCCCTGTTTATTTGTCAGCAAAAGTCTGCTGGATGAAGATGAACACGTTAGTTGATCATCATAGATCTGAGTCATTTTCTCTTTCTGTCTTCAGTCTGTATAGATGCAGTATTATAGAGGTACAGAGTCTCATCCTGACTTCAGCTCTGAAATCAAACCCGTCACACCTGAGAGAGCTGGACCTGAGCTGGAATACACTAGGAGACTCAGGAGTGAAAAACCTCAGTGATCTACTGATAAACCCACAACTCAAGCTGGAGAAACTACAGTTAGTATCATTATACTGTACAGCAATTACAGTGTGACTGAAGTTTATTTATTTGAAGACAGCAGGGCTTATGTTTCATTGTTTATAGCAGTGCACTTTCTGGGTTTCCCCTATTGCTCACAGGGGGTTAAAGTGGGATGTGAGTGTGCCGTACGGACTCTTATTCTGGCTGTACTGAAGACGAAGCGGTTTGACCAATCAGATGAAAGGGGCGTTTCAGCGCCGCCCACATGTGCAAACGAAATATCAAAGCCATAAACCGATTTTAAACAACAAACGAAAAATTAGAAATCGAGCCGAAATCTAATTTTCCGTTTATTAAACTAAACGAAACACCGAATAAACGATCCGTCTTTTCATTTCTCGTTATTCCATTCCAAACAGGAAATGAAATGATCAGGGGTGCGTTCTCCGAAACTACCTTAACGCTACGTCGTTCTTAAGTTGTACCTTAAGAAGTACCTTATCGTTAATACGTGGTTTCCGAAACCTTCTTAGTTAAGCATACCTTCTGTAAGTCATACGTTCGTAAGGTTGGTCTGGAGCGCTCTTAGCTACCTTATCGCTGCTGACGGTTCATACCGCTAGTGGCCACCACTACGCAAAAAGCTTTTTTACATCGCAGTTTAATTACACATAGAACATTTTATATGAACATTTAATATAAAATCTGATTTAGTATTAAAATTACATTTTTACTTTACTTTAAAATTTTCACATAAAATACTTAAGTTGTTATAGCACACCCAGTGTATGGAAGTGTTTTCATTAATAAAGTTTCCATACACTAATGGTTGTTAGCTTTTTTAATTACTATCCTAAGGCACATCAGCTGGCGAATCATTTGACAGAAAAGGCTTATAGTCGGGGAGCCAAAGTCTCAAAAATGGGTTGAACCTGACATGGTCTGTCATACTTTTTATTTGTGTTTTTTCTGTTAACTTTGACCCTAAGAACCAATAATTGGAGGGTCTGCTCTGCCGGAAATATCGCGAAAAAAAATTGTGGCCATTTTAGTGTATGCACCCTTTATTTTTTAACAGAAAAATGTGAAAAATGATTTTTTCCCTCAAATCCTCAGTGGGTTTGGTAGGCTGTCAATAAATGCATTCCAGATACAAAGAACACATTTGCTGACAACATCCACTGAAAAAATAACTCTTAAAACACATTTCTACATGATTTTGCATCAATTTAATGCAAAATTTTTTGGCGTTTTCTCACTTTTTTCCAATATTTTCATGTTTACTTCATTGGCAATCAACTATTCCCCCAAGTTATGACATCAGTCAATATGTCATTCTTTTCACCAAACAGTATACTCATTCCACAGAAAAAATCATAAAAATCCAACCAAAATCAATGGATCTGTGATGATTACACTAATAGTTGATCAGCAGGCTCAGAACCTCAATAGAATTGTAGGCTACTCTCAAAATTCCGAAAGACATGTAGTCCATGAGCCAGGGGGGTTGATCGGTATCATCGGGGGGAAAAATGCTATCATTGTTATTTGGCAAGGTATACACCCCTAGTATTAGAAAAATCACGATAGCAGTGCAGGGGTGGTAGCGAAGTCACTTTTTTCAGCTCATGAAGTTACTAACCCCCTAAGATAAATTCAGTTTTTGAAATCTGGTGTATATCTGGTTTAGGCTCATACTAGGGATATTGTCAATATTCTATAATATGGTGCTTGGTATCGCTGGAAAGGGGACCTTTTAGGCTTTCATTTAAGCCCAGTACTGAATCTGTCTGTCAAACACAGAGGTCACATGACTTCTTTAAACCAGAAATAACACACATTTTTTCACAATTTCCGCCTAAACTGTGTGCTTTATTTTATCCCTGTGGCATGAAAGAACACCACGGACACAAAAGTCAACAACTTCAATACTCAAGGCACTCTGATGACTCAGAAAATGTATAATATACCCATACTATTTATTTGTGAGAGCCTTAAATTAGACTTGTGCAGCCAGCACAAGTCTTCAAAATAGAATAGAGCCAATAGAATGGACAAATATACCCCTTTTCCACCAAGGCAGAGCTGGTGCTGGTTCGGAGCCAGAGCCTAGTTTCAAATCGGTTCTTTGTTTTTCCACCGCCAAAGCACCAGCTCCGAACCAGTAAAACTGGTTCTTAAGTAGCACCAAATCATTGCAGGGTCTAGAACGGAGCCAAGAAAGAACCGCTTGCGTCAGGGGCTGGGGGCGGGGTTACCGTGACCAACAGACGAATAGAAACTTGTGACCGCCATTTTTAAATAGCAGCTAGTCGAGCTAATAGCAGCTCGATTATAATATCCGTCTATGTAAGTTACGGCGAGCTGCACGAACGCGTTGGATTCCGATGTATTTTTGCAAACCCATGAGCGTCCATAGTATTGCAACGTCCGTTATTGTTGATGGCTTGTTCGAGATGCATCGGAGCGGCGAGGACCGATCGGAGCTGCGGGAGTGTTTGGAGAGCATACGACTCCTTGTGCTTTTAGATCGCTATCGCAGTGCTTTTATGTCATGCGGCGATCGATCTGCGAGAAGCCGATGCATCTCGAACAAGCCTGGCGTGTTTGTGTTTGGCGCTACCGCACTAGCGGTTGCTGGGCAACATGAGACGTATACAGTGACGTAAGATCTGGCTCTGTTGTGGCTCTCTAGCCGGTGGAAAGGCAAACCGGTTCTTAGTAAGCTCGTCAGTCGAACCAACTCTGAACCAGCTCTGGCTCTGGCTCTGAACCAGCACCCGGTTCTTGTTGGTGGAAAAGGGGTAATAGAATACCCTTAGTCCAGGGCCAAATGTTGTAATAAAAACACTTGTAATTGGTGTAACAAAATGTTTCTATCATGTATTTTGATATTCACCCACTTTCAGTTAGAATGTCAGAAAGTAGCTCATGCACTGAATGTTGATGGATTTTGACAAGGTTTTGTCAGTTTTGTGAAAAGATTGTTGGAATCAATCGCTGTAAAAACCTATTATTGTCTATCCATTCTAAAAGTGCATCTATCCATTCTAAAAGTCCATCTATCCATCATAAAAGTGCATCTATCCATCATAAAAGTGCATCTATCCATCATAAAAGTGCATCTATCCATTATAAAAGTGCATCTGTCCATTATAAAAGTCCATCTCTCCATCATAAAAGTCCATCTCTCCATCATAAAAGTCCATCTATCCATTATAAAAGTGCATCTCTCCATCATAAAAGTCCATCTATCCATCATAAAAGTCCATCTATCCATTCTAAAAGTCCATCTCTCCATTATAAAAGTGCATCTATCCATCATAAAAGTGCAATTATCCATTATAAAAGTGCATCTGTCCATTATAAAAGTCCATCTCTCCATCATAAAAGTCCATCTCTCCATCATAAAAGTCCATCTATCCATTATAAAAGTGCATCTCTCCATCATAAAAGTCCATCTATCCATCATAAAAGTCCATCTATCCATTCTAAAATCCATCTCTCCATTATAAAAGTGCATCTATCCATCATAGAAGTGCAATTATCCATTATAAAAGTGCATCTGTCCATTATAAAAGTCCATCTCTCCATCATAAAAGTCCATCTCTCCATCATAAAAGTCCATCTATCCATTATAAAAGTGCATCTCTCCATCATAAAAGTCCATCTATCCATTCTAAAAGTCCATCTCTCCATTATAAAAGTGCATCTATCCATCATAAAAGTGCATTTATCCATTATAAAAGTGCATCTGTCCATTATAAAAGTCCATCTCTCCATCATAAAAGTCCATCTCTCCATCATAAAAGTCCATCTATCCATTATAAAAGTGCATCTATCCATCATAAAAGTGCATTTATCCATTATAAAAGTGCATCTATCCATCATAAAAGTGCATTTATCCATTATAAAAGTGCATATATCCATCATAAAAGTGCATCTGTCCATTATAAAAGTCCATCTATCCATAATAAAAGTCCATCTCTCCATCATAAAAGTCCATCTCTCATCATAAAAGCCCATCTATCTATTATAAAAGTCCATTTCTCCATTATAAAAGTGCATCTATCCATCATAAAAGTGCATCTGTCCATTATAAAAGTGCATCTCTCCATCATAAAAGTGCATCTCTTCATCATAAAAGTGCATGTCTTCATGTTCATTTTATGAAGTATACTTAAGTAATTTTCAAGTATATTTCTAAGTATACTTTATGTAGTAAGTATACTAATATCAATGTGTACTTGTAGTAAAATTGTGTACTATTTCAATACTGCTTGGGACTAAATTGGCTCACTTTTTGTATTTTTAGTATTTGTAAGAGTAGTAAACTAAGTACACAACTAGGTTTCTCATGTGTAATGCATCTGTACTACAAGTGAACTTATAAGTATACTAGTAGTTTACTGTTTTAATACAAGTAGTAAATTTTTTAGTTTATGAAAGTACACACTGAAGTGTACTCTCAGTAAACTACTAGTTTCGTAGTTTATACTGCAAGTGTACTTGTAAGTTTTCTTTAAGTAAACATAACATTATACTTTGCACTTAACATGTAACATTATTATTTTTGCACTTGAAAAATACCTTTAACTGTACTTTAATTTCAAAAACAGCTTCATGCATCCTTTTTTAATCTTAACACTTGAATGTCAGTAAGTTTCATAAAGAAAGGCAACATTTTAAACAAAAAAGTAGAATTAGAGTAAATTGATATACACAACCAGTAGACTAGCCTCCACAAAAATTCAGATATGCAGAATTAGAAACATATCTGTTTTATATCAATTTTCTAATCAATATTTTCAAACAATGGAAGTTTCATAAGACTGTATGTATATGAAAAAACTATGTAAAAAAGTATATTTAATTGACTACTCAATCAAAAGAGTTAACACAACTACAAGACAAGTATACTTTGAATTCTTAATTATTCTTTTAAGTATATCTGGATCAAAAGATTGAGTTCAAGTACAGGCCAAATATACCTGGGCCCGTATTCATAAAGAATCTTAATGTAAAGAGTAGCTCCTAGTGACACAATTCTAAGAAAATTCTTAGAAATGTGTCCGTTTACTCTTAAAATTAAAGAAAAAATCCCAGTAAAGAAAAAAGTAATTCAGAAAGCATCTTAACCCTTAAAAGAGGTCTTAAGGTCAAAATTGTTAGGAGCACGGACGAGGACTTTTCAGAGGCTGAAGAGTTTCTTTAGCAGAGGAGAAAATGGCAGAAAGAAGAAGGAGAAGAAATCATGTTGCAGACAATGGATGACAGTGAGTTAATAAGACGCTATAGATTAGATCATGCAGGGATCATGTTTGTGACTGATCTTAGAGACGCGCTAACATCTCCGACACAGCGCAGAAATGCCATAGCGCCAGAAATGAAAGTAATCACTACATTACGATATTTGGCAACTGGGAAAATGCAACAATGCAGCAGTGTGTAATGTACACAGTCGCATGTAATTTCAAAGTGAAGGCTTAGAATAGACCCTATACTTAAAATCACTCTTTTTTTCCTTCTTGGACAACTAGCCAATCACAGTCTTCAAAAGATTGTGTCATACATAGCAATAGGGTCAGCCCCGCCTCCTCACTAAGATGAAAGTTTTTGTCTTTTCCTTGCTCAGAGTTGTTCTCAGATTGGCCCCGAATCGCTCTTAAGCTAAGACTCCTACGTAAAAGTTTTTAAAGGAGAACTCCGGTCAATTTTAACATTGAGCTAATTTTTTTTGTAAATTTGGAGTGCTGTCAGTACAGAGAACAACGACAAAAATCGGTGTTGCCTACACCGTGTTATCCTCTTTTTAAAATTTGCACCCTGTTGACTTCAATGGGGCAAGTTTTAAACCTGCTTTTAGCCTCTTAACATCCTTGATGTGTCATTACAAGTGCCCGCCTATTTTTTTTGCATTAAATTGATGCAAAATCATGTAGAAATGTGTTTTAAGAGTTATTTTTTCAGTGGATGTTGTCAGCAAATGTGTTCTTTGTATCTGGAATGCATTTATTGACAGCCTACCAAACCCACTGAGGATTTGAGGGAAAAAATCATTTTCCACATTTTTCTGATAAAAAATAAAGGGTGCATACACTAAAATGGCCAAAAAATTTTTCGCGATATTTCCGGCAGAGCAGACCCTCCAATTATTGGTTCTTAGGGTCAAAGTTAACAGAAAAAACACAAATAAAAAGTATGACAGACCATGTCAGGTTCAACCCATTTTATTGAGCTTTTGAGACTTTGGCTCCCCGACTATTAGGAGTCTATATAAAGAAAGATGAGTTTACACAAACTTTATAGCTATGGCAGCAAGACAGCGAGTACTTGTTTTAAAGGGGTCATATAATGCCATTTTTGTACAAGCTAATATGATTCTTTAGGGTCTAAATTAAAAGTTTGTAATATACTTTAATTAAAAATTCTCATTAGTATTGTAAGAAAACACTAATTTTACCTGCTCAAAAACAGCTCTGTTTTCAGCACGCCGTTTCAGTGCATACAGCTTTAAATGATAATGAGGTTTGCTCACCCCGCCCCTCTGTTCTGTGCGTACACCAATTCTAACACAATAACCACGCGTTGTTCATTATAAACGTGGGATTATGAATTATATTGAGAACGTCGTACATAGAAAACATGCCGTAATGTACCCGGAGTGTAAACCTTAGATGCATTCATCATGAAGCGTGCAGCAAGGTTTGCAAATTTGCAAAGATGAATATAAATACTAATATAAAGGTTAATAAAACATTACACTCACATCTTCTGGAGGTTCAGCAGTAACACGTTGGTACCGATCCGTTTTTTCTCGTTTGTAAAGCTGTCTGATGTGAAATGATTCACGCAAACAGGAAAGCACAGACGATCGTGGGGAATCCCCGTGAGGGAATCCCCGCGTCAATCCTTTGGGCATATCCCTTCAAAAACAAAACTCAGCCACTGCATCTTCAATGGCTCAGATTTAGGAACATTCAAATGACTGCTGTGTTCCTTATTACACAGAAGGCGGGTGTGTGAAACGCTGCAGCTGTCAATCACAATCGTGGGAGGGGCGTCCGACCGTGTGACGTCACACGGTCGAACGGCTTGATTTCAGAGAGGTTCAAACATATAAGGAGATTAAAAAAAAAACACTGGATGGATTTTTATCATTTTATGATGGTTGTGTACAGGCACTGCCAACACACATTTCAGTACAATCAACTTGTAAAAGTGCATGTACCATTATATGACCCCTTTAAATCAAAGACGGCGCCGTCCACGGAGCCAGTTAGTGTATGTCAACTACATGGCTGGTGGATAATCAGCATACGTTGTGGAGAACATTAACACACTTATGGCCGTGAGGGTTTGGGATTGCACACTTGCTAAATTATAAACACATACTCATATTTATTTCTGCATGTACATATTTCAATGAGCCCCGATAAATGCAGTTTGTACTATTTCTAAAACGCTTCTTTATAAAGAACATTGTTTTCTCAATACTTTACCTATACCGCTGTGAAGGAAAGAGCGCACAATCGATCATCGAGGCATCGATTTCAACCTATTCAGCGCCTCCACCATGGACAGCACCTGCTAAGGTCGAACTTAAGAAGGTTTACCTTAAGCAACATCCTAAGGTATAGTTCGGAGAACACACGTAGGAAATGTATACCTGTAGTTAAGGTGTACCTTTTGAGTCTTCGTAGCGCGCTAAGAGACAACGTTATCGGAGAACGCACCCGAGATGATACACGGACCGCGTCGTGTGTTCATTCGTTTTTTGATTTTCGATTTTAATTTTTTCCAAAACAATCAAATCAAACTGTCCCGTCATCAGTTCTTCCTCAGTTCTGCACTGCAGAATAAGAGTCCTCGCGTTGTAATTCTTAACGCGTTTATTACAACTACATTTCATTTTCTTTATTTTCCAAAGGCATGACATTTTGTAGTCCTTTTGAATGTACACAAATAAAAATATAAATGTTACTGTTTCGAATGACAGAGTATTAAATGACAGAATATTATTATTTCCCCTGCTGAGCAACAAATCCAAGTGATGTCGCCGGCGCATCGCTGGCTCACACAGCATCTCTATCAGTTCACTTCTGGCATTGCTAACATCGCAGCCTGTTCATTATTAAAATAAAACACAGTCAACCAAACATATAAAACGTTATTCTGCTTAATTTAATTGGTCTGTTGTACAATATAAAGGCTGTGCCGCACAGTAGGCTACTTGCTGTTATTCCAAACTCATTTCCCTTGCTGTGAAGATGATGATTTAGCATATACGTGTATATTGGGACCCTCCTGTTACCCTCAAATCTACCAACATCTTTTACCCACTGGGGTCAATTTGACCCCAGCAATTTAAACCCCCACAATTTGATTTTTTCCCCAAAGGTTTAAGTCAGGTACTTTATGTTTCTTTGTTGACTACTTAAATAGCCCTTTAAATAAAACACCCCCCACCCCTTATACATCCAGAATACCTATTGCACGACTATGGACAAATTAGCAAATCACTATAAAATGTCACTGATTTATCTAAAATTCTAAAATTCTATATATTTTTTGGTGTTTTAATAGCTTTTTATTTATTATATTACACAATATATTTTATCAAGGATGGGTTTGGGGTCAATATGACACTCCCATTGATAGTCTCAGGATGCCTCACTGTTGGCACGACACAGGACTCATGGTAGCGTTCACCTTTTCTTCTCTGGACAATCGATTTTCCAGATGTTCTAATCAGATACATTAACTTTGCACCAGTCTTCTGCTGTCCAATTCTTGTACTTCCTGCAGAATTTCAGCCAATATTTGATGTTTTTATTGGGGAGAAGTGGCTTCTTTGCTGCCCTTCTTGACACCAGGTCGTTGTCCAAAAGTCTTGGCCTCGCTGTGTGTGCAGATGCTCTCACACCCACCTGCTGCCAATATTGAGCAGTTCTGCACTGGTGGTGACACGATTCCCTAGCTGATTCCTCTGGAGGAGAAGTTCCTGGTACTTGCTGGACACTCTGGGACATCCTAAAGCCTTCTTCACTGCAGCCGAACCTCTATACTTGAAGCTCTTGATGATCTGGTAAATGGAGGCCATTTTGATGCAAAGATGATCCTCCATCTTTCTTTGGAGGAAACCATTGCTAACAGAAGAACACAATGATTGGAGGCTCTTCTTCCTTCCTTATAGCAATTATGTGCTGATGATATGATTAGTAAAATGATGTTAGCTGGTAATTTGGTGCCAAGGACGAAAACAGTAACATTTGGGGTTTTGTGATAAAGCTTTTTGAAATGATGTAAAATGCCTCTGATCACTCTGCACAATAATCTAGAAAAATGTGAATCAACATCATAACAACTGAAGCAGCAAAAATTTCTAATTTGGCCACAGCTGTACCCTGTCATTCAAGTGGGAAGTGTCCGGTCGAACAAGGTGATGTTGGTGGCGCATCCGCTGTTCAGCTCCCGCAAAGGTCCACGTACTCGTAGGAGATGCCCTGTTGTTGTAGGGCGAGCAGTACGGCATTGATCTCTATGCTGTCAAAGGCTTTCTCGTAGTCTACGAAGGCCAGTACCAAGGGCATCTTGTACTTCCGGCAGCATTCAAGCAGTTGGTTTAGCACGTGGATGTGGTCCATTGTGCTGTAGCCAGACCGGAAGCCGGCCTGTTCGGGTGGCTGTTGTTCGTCCAACTGCCTGGCTAATCGGTTGTACAGCACCTTGGTGAAAACCTTGTACACGGTCGGCAGGAGCCAGATTGGCCGATAATTCCTCAGCTGTTCGCGGTCACCCTTCTTGTACAACAGCACTGTCTTGGCCGTCTTCCATTGATCTGGTGTTCTTCTCTGCGCCATGTAGCGGCTGAAACGGCTGGCCAATGCTGCCCAAAGCATCGGTCCACCCTCTTTGAGCAGCTCAGCCTCGATTCCGTCCAGCCCTGGCGCCCGGTCTTTCTGGATGTTCTGGATCGCATGCCTGACCTCACTGGTCAACACTGACGGGATGGCTGGTATGGCATCGTCCTGCATTTCGGGCGGGTCGGCTGGTGTCTTGCTGGCGAACAGGTCCGTATAGAACCCCCCCAAAAAAAACAAAAACTTTGCTAAGAGGTAATTTTCAATTGAGAAAGAGCATAAAGAGAGAGCTCACAAAGCACAAAGAGAAATGGTTTATAAGGCTTCTGTGGAAGCTTTCATACATTTGCTCATCCCCTATATTATGTTTTCCCCTCCCCCACGGCACAAAATATCAAAGTTCTTGCAAGAATTATGTTTTCCCTTCCCTGGAAATATATAATTGGCACTGGAAATATCTAATTTCTTGTGAGAATTATGATTCCCCCCTCCACTATATCGTGTGAACTATCAGTGGTTCTGCAATACTTCAAGTAGGCCTATATGGTAATGTCAGGTTAGGGCCCTAAAGCAGAGTGAAGGTTTTTGAAGATCATAAAATCTCAACTTATAATGACCTCAATATCATCCAAAATAAATGTGGGATTTTGTGCCTAATCACCAATGTGTAAACAAAAAAAAATTATATTTCTTATATGTTTTATACGGTTATATACAGCAAAATGAGCCTGGGGTCAAATTGACCCCAAAGAACACCGATGCTACAAAAGTACGTACAGACCATTGAAAACCTATCATCATGTTAATTTTATGTTTACCCAGTTGTCCCCATTAAATTAGGAAAAGTCTTTAAATATGAAGCAAAAAAAAAATTTTTTAAGTATGTATTTAGAGACGTTAAACACTGAATGGGGTCAAATTGACCCCAAAGGTAATAGGAGGGTTAAGTATAAAGCCTTCTTTACATTACTAGTTAGCATCCAAATGTTACATTGCAAATATGGAAACTTTGGACCGAATGAGAGATGCGCGAAACCAACGTCGGTACAGTTTCAGTTTCGATTCAAATAAATTTGTTTAGGCTTGGCGTTTAAAATTGGCTAAATTTTGTTTATAATAAAGGACAAAATAGGCTATTTTTATAAGCTATTAGGCTATATTTTTTATTATACGTGGCTACTTATTTTTCATTCTTGTTGTTTTCTGAATAGGCCTACCATTCATTTAAGGATTTGACATAGGCTACAGTAAGGGGAAGTAAAATACGCATAGACATAGCCTATATGTTATTAATAGTGTTTATAATGTTAATGTTGTATTTTATTTACCGGTCTACACTATTTCTGAATAGGCTAATAATAAAATGCGTTTGTTTCCCTCTCAACATGACCCGGTGCGCTGCGTACAAGCGCACATCTTTGAGATATAAATTAATACATTTTAATAAAACACACGGCCTACATCATAAAACTCAGAAGAGTATGTATTTTAATATCTCTGTTGTTCTCTGTTCTCCGGTTGTTAGATAGTCTGAATGTCATGCGTTTACGTTAATATAGACATATTATATTGTCAATGCATTATTCTTTTCTTTTTGTATTAGTGTTAAAAATATTAAATTTACAACTAATTATATTGATTTATATCTTAATTTATTATTTAAAAAAAATTAGGGCGACCATGTAGGCTAACAGCCGTCATTTAGGCTACCTGCATACCCAGCTGATGCAAAGCGTAGGTGAATTTATATCTACACAGAAGAAAGCCCTGTCTAGTGTTTTCCCCAGTACGGGTTGTGTCGAGCCATGTTAGTCTGGTTATTTGATGAAAAAAAAAGATGAAATGTAGTTGCAATAAACGCGTTAAGAATCACAACGCGAGGACTCTTATTCTGCAGTGCAGAACTGAGGAAGAACTGATGACGGGACAGTTTGATCTTCGGCTGACAAATCAAAGGAAAGGGGCGTTTCATTCCCGCCTACGTGTAAAATTCAAATATTCCAGCTGTTTATACATTTTTCTACCTCAGAACGAAAAACGAAAAATCAAGTTGAATTCTTGGTTTTCGTTGTTTTGGAAAAAATGAAAATCGAAAAAGGAACTGTTTTCTCATTTTTCTACTTTCAATATTAAATGAAAAAACGACTGAACGAATGATACACGGATTCACTTCCTTTTTCGTCTTTTTATTTTTTCAAAAAACTAAAAACAAGTATTCAGCTTTATTTTTCACTTTTCGTTCTCAGGTATACCAGCTAACAATTTTACGTTCTGGGAACGTTCTGGGAACGTTAGTTTTTGGTTCCCAGAACGTTCCCTATTGGTTAGCCAGGAAAGTTTTCTTTACGTTAATAGAACGTTCTCTATAGGTTCTCGGAACGTTCCCCTAACCTATAAGGAACGTTCTATTAACGTAAAGAAAACTTTCCTGGCTAACCAATAGGGAACGTTCTTGGGAACATTCTGGGAACGTTCTACAAACAACACATATTCTACATTGTTTATTGTTCAAACACTTAAGAATCCTATGAATATATTATTATTACAATAAATTGAATTAACAGAAACTATCATTAATAAGTAAATCAATCAGTTTGTATTAAATAAATAAGCACATAATCCATGTTTTTGTTGATTCATTGTTTAATTATCAACCTAAAATAAGTCATTAAAAACAGCATTAGCAAAATGTATTCAGGAACAGTAATTTACACTTAATATTTCACACATGAAAATATTTCAAATAAAACTGCACAAACATTTTTATTAAAACAATCTTTTTGCAAACTGTAGCCTATAACTTACAACAAAATTGAAAAAGTATTAATTTATAGGCTATACAATATACATGAATGTGCCAATCTTCACTCCGCTCAAAACATTTAAACTCCCAACACCATCTGCAAATTTAACAGGAAAATAAAAATACAACGCGTTACATGGACACACAATCCCATGCCAAGCCCTGTAATGGCATTAATATTCATCCGGAGCAAATGAAAAGAGTGAGGTAAGATTGTGTGTCACAAGCTGTAGGAGATATGAGAGCACGAGCGCTGCTGGTATCGTGTATTCAGATATTTCAGCATCAATGTGTATAGAAAAATTTATATATTTGAAAACACTACATTGCATTTATTTATATTGCACTATTAATTATTTCAGACTACAAATCAAAAAAGGAATGTTTTATATAGGGGTAAGGGTACTACCCATTAAGCCCACTTTCAACTCTGAAGTCAAATAAAAAACAGAGAAAATAATATTCAAGTCTAGCGAACTCTGACCTGCGAATTCGCTCTACATATAATGTATAAGTCTCACCTCCGATGAAGAATTTGAAAACCTGTAACTGCTGTGTTGTTTATGAGAGAGAAAGAGAAAAAAAGTTTGAAACTGCTATCAATTTTTTTTATCTCTGTGACTTTACACCTACAGATTCCACTGTCACAGGTGCTCAGTTTTGCTATAATGATACCCTCACAGAACATGGTAATAATCAGCCATCCATGCAAAAGCAAAGGTCGGTGTAGTTTACAGGTGCATCTGTCCTGGCCAATCTGATGCCTTGATGCCTTCCGCTGGGATCCCAGAAAACCTGAAATAAAATAAAAATAGTACAGTTCAAAATCTATCATACATACATCTCATCTGGTATCACAAATTATCATTCCAGGTTCACTTTAAGATATGCTCAATATTAGGGCTGCACGATTTTTTGCACGAAAAATTTAGAGTTTATTTAGAGATACCTGCCGTATGGTTTAGTGCAGGCACTAATGGCGCTAAATCTCGTAAATTACACCACTAATAATGCCCAGAATGGTACCAAACTTCTACAGTAGTACAAATAGGTTCTGTACTCATTAAACGAGGCATTGGAAAGTTTGTAAGTACATCAGGAGTTTATTTACACTTGCCTGACGGCGAATGCTACTGCTGACGCGGATGTTGACGTCACTTTATGAGTACAGAACCTATTTGTACTTCTGTACTACTCATTTTCCCCGACATAGAGCAGACCGGCACACAACAAAAACTGCTGTTCGGATGTTCCCTTTTCTGATATTTTAGCATTCGTGACATTTTAATTAAAACAGAAGAATTTTAGTATAATAAGCAAAAATTAACAGTAAACTCAGAGATCACCTACTGCTGCAGATGTGTACGGAAGTGAAAAGCGGAAATGCTTAGACCTCTTCCGGTTCGACCGCTGGGCGCTCCGCATAACCCCTATTGGGGGGATTTTGTAGAGGAGTGAACCTGCATAGAAAATTACAATAGATAACAAGTATAGATAAATACAATAGAAGAAAAACACAGTTGAAATAAGCAGTGCATTATGTTTTTCAGTTAAATCTAACTTATCAGGTACAGAAATTGAATTATCAAAATGTAAAATAAGTCTTCACTGTAAAAATAAAAACTATAAATTAATTAAATGTATCTTTGCTAAAGCTACAAGTCATTTTCTCTTTTGATGTTTGGTCACCGTTGGCGACACAAACAAAGTTAGGCTGCTGTCCCTTTAAGACGAATGCGCAGACCTAAATCCTAATCCTAATCCTAGACATAAATGACACGCAGCCGTTTTCTCTCTGTTTAAAACACAAGACTGTTTACGAGGAAACTCGCCAAGATAGGCATTTTGCCTTCATTTTGCGTGCACGTGTCCGTTTAAGCTCAAAAGAAAGGGAAAGAGAACTGAATTCGGCTAAACTCACCTTCTTCATCTACTGACTGTGGATGGCATCAAAGTCTTGTCCTGAAGAATACAGGGCCAAACAATAGGGATTTTATCTCATCTGGTAACAAGAGCAAAGCCATAACTTTAAGAACTCTACTGATATATTTACCCCCTGATATTGCATTGGGGATATCAATTCAAACATTTTTAAAGGCTAAGAGTATGAGCAACAGCTGCCCAAGATATCAAGGGGTTGCAAATTAGTCATGGCTATAAACCTGTATGCATGGCATCTACTTTGTATTTTTTTATAAAGCAATGTTCTATGCATTTGTCCATGTCAAATAAACATTAAATAAATAAATCTGTGAAAAATAACTGCCTAAAGTTGTCGACCCCCTAAACCACATTCAGCATTTAAAAGTACAAAGAATTTCAGTATCGATCAATAAAATAAAAAAAAACATACAAATACATAATTACCTTTGAGTTGGACAGTATGGTGTCAGTCTCATTGGCCAACATAATTCAAAACAGACCTAAAGAAATAAAATAAAATATACTAATGATCAGGATATCATGTTATCATAATAGTTAAATGAATTATTATTATAACTATGACTATGGGGTTAATGATTTTAAAATGTGAGACTTATTTCAAAAGCATAAATCTTACAGACCCCAAACCTTTGAACAGCAGTGCACTGTATGTTTGAGGTGTTCTGCTTACTAGTCATATGGTTCATAGCCGTGGAGATTTTCTTGGACAGGGAGTGCAGCAGGCCATCACAGCATGATGATCTAGGAACATAACATGCTGTCACAGAGCCAAAAATATTACATGTGATAGGTGACAAGGAGCCAAGCTAGAACAGAGGTGAAATGCAGAAAAGATAAATATATACAAATCTTAAGATAATATATTGTGAAATAAATGCATATGGAATAATTATCATGATTAAACAATAACTCACCCCTTGTTGTAGAGTTTTATTTTTTCTCTCGCTATTCTGAAATCACATTTTAGCAATATTGGTAAGTGACGTCACTGATTAAGTTAACAATACAGTGCATTCTTTTAGGTTAAATAAATTAGCTTACTTCCAATCACCCATTGACAAATTACCAGCAAAACTATCAAAAACTGTTATCTACACTAAATATGTGTTTAAAAACCCAAACTTTCATAAATAAGACCGTAGCATAACTTAGGCCTAAAGTTCTCTTCTGAAAACGTTTAGCTGCTAGCGTAGATGCTAACGGACTTTTTCAAAGACACAAAATCATTTCTTTAAAGTAAATATTCAACAGAAGCGTGCCAATTACACGTAAGAAATGTGTCAGGGACGTTTGTGTGTATTATTTGTGAGATTTTGTCGACTAAACTTACCTGAAAGCAGTGAAACCAACAGCGAGAGACGGGAGTTTTGTTGTTTGTCAGTTGTCGATGACGTCACGTTTCCATCTGCTCTCGCGCAACGCACGTGCTCCAGTGATTGATCACGCGCATGCGCATTAAAACACTTCAAAGTCACGCAGCATTTAAATAAACATATATAATTAAAATATATAACAATTTAAAATATCAATATCAAAATATAACCTTAGGGGACCGTACTGATGACTATGTCAGTTGGTAATCTGCCTGTTAATAGTAAGTGATATTAAAATAATAACCTGCAGAGAACGTTCCCAGAACGTTCTTGTTAAAATGTGTTTTTTTTAAATAAAACAAGGGTCCATATTCTTTGCTCTAGCCCAACGGGGTCAGCATTTATTGAACAGTCCGCAAACACAGTGTCATATCCCCGCCTTACTTCCTCGCTTACTCCCAGGCTAACCCTCTAGAACTGCCCTTGTTCGCCCCCTAGTGGCAGGTATAACCTGAACAAGCATTATAATAATTACATATTGTTACATCCTTTCTCTTTTAGAAAGTTTTCTTTTCTCTGCAACACATTTGCAAACATTAAATGTAAACAGGAATGTACTTTCAAATGTACAAAAAGCTTCTTTTTTTTTTTCTTTTTTTTTTTTTTAAATGCCATTGTCCAAAATAAAAAAATGGCTTTAACATCTCAAAACACTTTCCTTTTCTTTTTTTTTCTTTTTTTAAAAGTCCCCTAAATGCCAGTTTAAGTAGTAAAGTCCTTGTAGCGTTGAGGCTGACGAATAACTCTACCATATCTAGTTGTCTTCGGCACATCACTGTCACAGGTATCGCTCTGAGTTTGAGGGCTCTGCTGGGATAGTACAGCGTCTGTATGGGTTCCCGGAGTGTTTACTGTCTCTATATCAACAACCTCTGTTTGAGGAACAACATGAGCGCATCTGAGGTGTCTACGGTTTCTCCTGAGAACTGCACCCGAATCCATTTCAACCTCATAGGATCTAAAGTCAACTGGTCTTTTCACCTTGCCCAGCTTCCATTTGGTGTGAGGCTCAAATGTCTGCACTCTGACAGTGTCACCTGGTCTTAGGGCATCTAGATCCCTGGCTGATCGGTTGTAGTACGCACATTGACGCTGTTGGTTGTTAAACAGTGCCTGCTCTGCTTGAACCACTTTAGGCTGGAGAAGGCTGTTTTTCGCCGGTAACAGAGACCTCGTTCGACGGTTCAGCAGTCTTTGAGCCGGGCTGCTCTCCAGTCCTTGTGACGGTGTGTTACGATGGTCCAAGAGCGCGAGATAGGGGTCTTGTCCAGAGGCTTTGGCTTTGTGTAACAGTCTCTTTGCAGTTTTAACGGCAGACTCTGCCTTGCCATTACTCTGTGGGTAACCTGGCGATGAGGTTTTGTGGTCAAACTCCCACAGTTGGCTGAATCTTTGGAACTCTTGAGATGAGTATTGAGGACCGTTGTCTGAGACTACAGTGTTGGGAATGCCGTATCTAGCAAAATGTGCTTTTAGTTTCTTTATCACTGTAGTAGCTTTTGTGTCTGGCAAAAAGTCTATTTCCCAGAAATTGGAATAGTAGTCGACTGTTACATGGTAATTTTTGTTATCAAAGTGAAATAGGTCAACGCCTACTTTGGCCCATGGCCTGCTTGGCACATTGTGTGGGTTGAGCGTTTCTCTGTGCTGTTTGTCATCCACTGACCTGCATATGTCACAGCGAGCTATGTGTGTCTTTATTTGGTCGTTCATGCCAATCCAGTAGACACATTCTCTGGCCCTTCGAAGACATCCTTCTGCCCCGAGATGTGAGGAGTGTAGGCGGCGGGTGATGTCTTTCTGCAGTGATAATGGAATAACAGCACGTTCACCTCGAAACACAATGCCATCCTGATAACTTAATTCCTCCTGGAATGCGAAGTAGGGTTTGATTTCCAGAGGTATGGCCCTTTTGTCCGATGGCCAACCCTGCTTCATCAGTCGGATCACAGTTTGTAGAGTTTTGTCATCTTTTGTAGCTGTCCTGATCTGGCTTAGACTGTCACCTGAAATGGGTAAGTGTTGCACCATATTAACCGTCTCTATTTCCGCTTCTACAGAGCTCAGAGATGGACATTCTGGGAGATATGCTCTGCTCAAGGTGTCTGCCAGTAACATGTCTTTGCCAGGAACATACACTACAGTCAGGTCGTATTTCTGAATGCGTAGCATCATTCTTTGAAGTCTCTTGGGCGCACTCAAAAGAGGTTTCCTAACTATGGTCTCTAACGGCTTATGGTCAGATTGGACAGTAACTTTGCGACCATACGTGTACTGATGAAACTTCTCTACACTGAACACCATAGCTAGAAACTCTTTTTCAATCTGGGCATAACCCCGCTCCGTCTGTGTGAGTGCTCTGCTTGCATAAGCGATGGGCTTACCCTTTTGCATGAGCGCTGCTCCCAACCCTGTGTCCGATGCATCACATTGCACTACGAGGTCCTCCTCTGGGCAGTAGTACTTCAGAACAGGAGCATCTGCAATAGTCTTTTTTAGTTTCACAAAAGCATTCTCATGCTGCTCCGACCAGTCCCAGTCTGTGTCTTTGTGTGTCAACTGTCGCAACACTTCACACTGGTCTGAAAGGTGTGGGCAAAACTTAGCCAAGTAGTTTATCATACCTAACAGTCTCTGTACCGCTTTCAAATCTGTAGGTCTCGGCATGTGTTCAATAGCACGCATCTTGTCTGGATCCACTTTCAGTCCGTTTGCCGTCAGGCGGTGCCCAATGTATGTACACTCCGTCTTCCTCAGCTTGAACTTGTCTGGGTTCAGTTTAATGTTCTTTTTCCTGCACCGCTCCAGGAACAGTTTCAGCTTCACATCATGGTCTCCTTCTGCCGCTTCCTGCGTCTCTCCCTGACCTGTAATGAGCACATCATCCGCAATAATGTATAGGCCCGGTAACCCGTCCAGTGCTTGGGTCAGTTTTCGCTGGAAAACTTCCGGTGCCGGACTTATTCCCATGGGCATCCTTAGCCATCTGAAACGGCCAAATGGGGTGGAGAACGTAGTCAGATAGCTGGATTTCTCTTCTAGCTTGACATGCCAAAACCCGCTTTTCACGTCACACACGGTGAACACTTTAGCTTTAGACATATCTGGGAGTACATCCTCAATGGTTTGTAGTGGGAAGTGACTGCGCTTGAGTGCTTTGTTGAGGGGCTTTGGATCAATGCATACTCTAGGTTTACCGTTTTGCTTTTGCAACAACACCATGCTAATGATCCAGTCTGTGCTACAGTCTACTGGTGTGATAATACCTCTGTGCTCAAGGTCCTGAAGCTCTTCTTTCAGCGGTTTCATCATGGCGACCGGAACACGTCGCTTTGGGAGTTGCACAGGTTTCACACTCTCATCCACTTCCATTTTGTATTCTCCTTCCAGACAACCGTCTCCTGTGAACACGTCTGCAAAGTCTGTCTTTATTTGTTCCATTGTCCATTGTCCTTTTGTGTCTCTCTCTGTTGTCACAATACTGTCAATAGCCATAATGTTTTCATAGTGTACTTTTATGAGTTTCATAGCTTCACTGGCTCTCTTACCAATCAGTGGTACAGCACAACCTTTGTCCACAACCTGAAACTCTAGCTGGTACAGTTTTTTGTTTCTCGGGTTTCTTAATTTCACTTTACATCTACCCAGTGGCTTCACTTTGCTTCCATTGTACATCACTAACACAGAATTTGTATCCTCAAGCTTAGCATCTGTGTTCAGCATGTTAATAGGCAAAACATTACATGTAGCTCCACAATCGATCTGAAATTTTATAATATCTTTCCCTAGGAGCATGCCTGCAAACAACTGGGAGTCATTACCTTTGTTAGAGTCAACAGCATTCACGTTTTCATTTTCTACTACATGTCTTACACACAGTATGTCCTCATATTCACTTTCACATTCAGTGACGTTATGCACAGATTTTTTCTTCTTTGGTTCAATGCGGGCTTTACACTTAACCGCAAAGTGGTTTTCCTTACCACACTTTTTGCATTTCTTTCCAAATGCTGGACATTTCTGTTTGCTCCTTTCATGTGTCTTGCCGCAAAACTTGCAATCCACGGTGCTTTCTTTCTGCTGTAAGCGCGAAGCTCCTTGCACTGCGTGAACTTCTTCCACTGTGTGCCCCGCTATGGCCTTGCAGTTTTCCCGCGACCACTCCGCAGCCCTGCAAAGTTGAATGCAAGTGTCCAATGTCATGGCTTTCTCCCGTAACAGTCTCTCTCGCATGTTGCTGCTGTTAATCCCACATACGATCCTGTCACGAATGAGTGAGTCTCTCAATGTCCCAAAGTTGCATGTTTTTGCTAGCACCTTGAGTTCAGTAACATAGCCATCTATGGATTCACTGGTACCTTGATTTCTTGTGAAGAATTTGTACCGCTCCACTGTCTCGTTCACTGTAGGACTGCAGTAGTTATCAAACTTTTCAATGACGTCATTAATCTTCCAGTCCGACTTCGCTGTGTCTCCCATTACCGTGTCCAGTAGCTCTCTGCCACTCTCACCGACCAGATAACTGAAGAGCCTGACCTTTTTCTTCTCGTCGTCCTCGGCAACAGTTAATCCGATGTACAGTTCAAACTCGTCTCTCCAAGACTTCCACGTTTTAGACAGGTTACTGGAGTCCAGACACAATGTCTGTGGAGGTCTAAGTCCGTCCATGCTGTTAGCGTTAGCTTGTTTACTTCGCTGCTAATCCACGCTACACGTTAGCACTTTACCGTCTTCGGATGTCGCCTGCGCCTCCGCAGCAAACCACTAAAAACTTGGGCATAACTCCACGACCGCTGCCACCATGTTAAAATGTGTTTTTTTAAAATAAAACAAGGGTCCATATTCTTTGCTCTAGCCCAACGGGGTCAGCATTTATTGAACAGTCCGCAAACACAGTGTCATATCCCCGCCTTACTTCCTCGCTTACTCCCAGGCTAACCCTCTAGAACTGCCCTTGTTCGCCCCCTAGTGGCAGGTATAACCTGAACAAGCATTATAATAATTACATATTGTTACAGTTCTCTTTAGGTTATAAAAATAAAACCTAAAAATAACCTGCAAGGAAACGTTCTGGGAAGGTTCTCTTTAGGTTATTAAATAACAACCTGCAGGGAACCTTCCCAGAACGTTCTCTTTAGGTTATAAAAATGAAACCTAAAAATAACCTGCAGGGAACCTTCCCAGAACGTTCTCTTTAGGTTATAAAAATAAAACCTAAAAATAACCTGCAGGGAACGTTCTGGGAAGGTTCTCTTTAGGTTATTAAAAAAACCCTAAAAATAACCTGCAGGGAACGTTCTGTGAAGGTTCCCCTGCACTTTAGGCATTTTGCACACATTTGCTCCTCATCTTGTGACTTGATTCTGATTTATTTCGTTTTGAATTTTTATTTATTAGAAAGGTATATTCTGTTCTAATTTAATTTAGTAAATTCATTATTTATTTTTTCGGTGCATCGATGTTGTGTTCTACTTAGAGCCTGCTCGCACAGGTAATTTAGCCGATTTAATTTGATTTGCATGTGAAATGCAAATCCTGTCTGCAGTGTGGCCTTTCTGGAGTTATGTTATTTCTTAGTTTTATTGATCCAAAATGTTTTTATACATTTTTTTTCTATATCTTTGTGTGATTTTCTGTACATCGCGGCTTTGAAATGTTAAATTCTGCTGAGCGGAGCTGAGGAAGAACTGATGACGGGACAGTTTGATCTTCGGCTGACAAATCAGAGGAAAGGAGCGTTTCATTCCCGCCTACGTGTAGAAATCAAATATTCAAGCTGTTTATAAATGTTTCTACCCAGCAAACACAGAACGTTCCCCTAACGTTCCCATATGGTTCCCATTTGGTTATTTTTTTGGGAACCAAATAAGAACGTTCTAGGAACGTTCTCTGTAGGTTATTTTTGGGTTTAATTTTTATAACCTAAAGAGAACGTTTTGGGAACGTTCCCTGCAGGTTGTTATTTAATAACCTAAAGAGAACATATATTCAAAACACAAGCCACAAATAGTTAGATTAGATAACCCTGACAGATCAATAAATAAATAAAAATAAATAAATTGTTAAAATAACGATAGTAGGCAGAATTTTCAACTTTGTCTTTTTAACTGCAGAAACAACAATAAATGCTAAACTGGAGTGGCAGTCTTTTTAGCTAAACATGTTCACAGCCTCCAAAAATCAAATTACAACCGGCTGAAAAGTGTTAAATCACTTGTACCCTATACCTGATCGAGAGAACAAACCCAGTCTTTCACTCTGTCTGTGTCCGTTGGAGTCTTTAGTGCACGCGGATAAAATACATTCTAAAACACTTAACGTGAAAAACGTTTAACGACTTAATCTCCTAAAATAGTTACATTAAAATATCAGATTATGTAAAGATAACGCTTTACTATAGGAGGAACGCATTGCGTTCATATTCTGGGTTCATCTGCTTATCTGCACATAGTTTCTTAATAAAGTGTGTACTGTGTACATACATTAAGCCACGTTAAAGTGCCTTTTAAGCGTTTTAAAAGCTTTTTTCACGTTAAGCATTTTAGAATGTCCCGTGGAAAACCAACTTGTTAACGTTGGCCGGCAGAAGTGCGATCATGGTTTTCCTGATGCTAAATCCAGCCTTGGAGAATATCCTTTCTGATGGTGTACATCCACACTTTAGATTTTCTTATCCCAGACATTGTTAAAGATTTAAATCCTTGCCGCCAAGACGCTCCTCTGTCGGTCACGGATTGAAAGTGAAACTTAAATCTGTCGCGGGGTGTTTGGATTTTATTCACGCACGTTAAAAAATATTTATTAAAAGCTTCTTTCTTTGCACATTTTTATATACAGCATTATCATAATAGGCTGAATATTAACGTATTGACAGAAAACTGGTAGTTCTATGTGAAATCAGACATTGAGCGCCCTCATATAGCCAAAGTGGCATGATCCTCATTTCATAACACCTCTGCGAAGATTCGACCGTGAGATCGGTAGTCGAATCAGGCTCCTCCAATCAAAGCATCGAATCTTCGACTATTCGGGGTCACCCCTAATATATACAGTATATACTTCTTTTTTTTCATCAATCTCTTTATTAAATTTTGAACATGAAATAAGAACAAACAAAGTTCCCCTTCACATACAAAGAAAAAAAAAATACAAAAACATAAACACCAAGAATCAACAAAAATAAACGACAAACAACATAGTAACAATGAAGGAAAAAAACACACACACAAAAAAAAAACACATTAACTAATAGCTGTGAGTGACGGTCCAAGAACTACTGCCCAGTCATTTGCAGCAAAAAACGTGGGACACTGAGTTTACTCAGGATTGTCTGGGAAGGTCAACTTCCCAACATATAAAAAAAAAGGGGATATATATATATATATATATATATATATATATATACATACTTCTTAACCACAAATGCCCGTCTTGTACCATCTCTGAGATGTGCCACGTATTACATCATCACGTTGGAAAGGTCACGCGTCACGTCATCAAAAAATGTGTTTTGGGGTTTCATGACCCTTTAAAAATGAAATGAAATGAATGTGTAAACATAAATACATCAACAATTTCAACCTTTGTATTGTTACAGTGTTGGTAGTATATTTAAATGAACAATGTGTAGTCTTTCTCCATGTTACCTTTACCTTGATATCCCTGTTTATTTGTCAGCAAAAGTCTGCTGGATGAAGATGAACACGTTAGTTGATCATCATAGATCTGAGTCATTTTCTCTTTCTGTCTTCAGTCTGTATAGATGCAGTATTACAAAGGTACAGAGTCTCATCCTGACTTCAGCTCTGAAATCAAACCCGTCACACCTGAGAGAGCTGGACCTGAGCTGGAATAAACTAGGAGACTCTGGAGTGAAAAACCTCAGTGATCTACTGATGAACCCACAACTCAAGCTGGAGAAACTACAGTTAGTATCATTATACTGTACAGCAATTACAGTGTGACTGAAGTTTATTTATTTGAAGACAGCAGGGCTTATGTTTCATTGTTTATAGCAGTGCACTTTCTGGGTTTCCCCTATTGCTCACAGGGGGTTAAAGTGGGATGTGAGTGTGCCGTACGGACCATAGATATCATACATAAAGGCTAGATGTCTCGTGCGCACTGCTGGCCAGTGGAGGTCGACGTCCGCACGTGGCGGCCATCTTGCTACAGTGTACTCGCTCACTACTTCAATGGTGCATGTACTTTTAAATAACCATAACTTGCTCATATTTCTACCGTTTTTCAAACGGTTTGGTTTGTTATAAACGTCAGAGATGTAGTTATGACACTGCATACATACACTGCGTACATATGAAAAATTATAACATACATGTTCAAGCATTCGGAATTATAGCCACGTTAATAACGTTTGTAAGAAACCAAACCGTTTGTAAATCCGTCAAGATTTCAGCGAGATAAGAGGATTTGTGTGCGTGCTGATCATTCACCTTAATGCACAGAGCACTGTCACAAGATGGCCGAACGATGATGCCGGAAGTGACTGCGCCATAAGACATCTAGCGTTTATATATGATATCTATGGTACGGACTCTTATTCTGGCTGTACTGAAGACGAAGCGGTTTGACCAATCAGATGAAAGGGGCCTTTCAGCGCCGCCCACATGTGCAAACGAAATATCAAAGCCATAAACCGATTTTAAACCACAAACGAAAAATTAGAAATCGAGCCGAAATCTAATTTTCCGTTTATTAAACTAAACGAAACACCGAATAAACGATCCGTCTTTTCATTTCTCGTTATTCCATTCCAAACAGGAAATGAAATGATCAGATGATACACGGACCGTGTCGTGTGTTCATTCGTTTTTTGATTTTCGATTTAAATTTTTTCCAAAAACAATCAAATCAAACTGTCCCGTCATCAGTTCTTCCTCAGTTCTGCACTGCAGAATAAGAGTCCTCTCGTTGTGATTCTTAACGCTTTTATTGCAACTACATTTCATTTTCTTTATTTTCCAAAGGCATGACATTTTGTATTCATTTTGAATGTACACAAATAAAAATATAAATGTTACTGTTTCGAATGACAGAGTATTAAATGACAGAATATTATTATTTCCCCTGCTGAGCAACAAATCCAAGTGATGTCGCCGGCGCATCGCTCGCTCACACAGCATCTCTATCAGTTCACTTCTGGCATTGCTAACATCGCAGCCTGTTCATTATTAAAATAAAACACAGTCAACCAAACATATAAAACGTTATTCTGCTTAATTTAATTGGTCTGTTGTACAATATAAAGGCTGTGCCACACAGTAGGCTACTTGCTGTTATTCCAAACTCATTTCCCTTGCTGTGAAGATGATGATTTAGCATATACGTGTATATTGGGACTCGACGTAAGTATAAAGCCTTCTTTACATTACTAGTTAGCATCCAAATGTTACATTGCAAATATGGAAACTTTGGACCGAATGAGAGATGCGCGAAACCAACGTCGGTACAGTTTCAGTTTCGATTCAAATAAATTCATTTAGGCTTGGCGTTTAAAATTGGCTAAATGTTGTTTATAATAAAGGACAAAATAGGCTATTTTTATAAGCTATTAGGCTATATTTTTATTATAGCCTACGTGGCTACTTATTTTTCATTCTTGTTGTTTTCTGAATAGGCCTACCATTCATTTAAGGATTTGACATAGGCTACAGTAAGGGGAAGTAAAATACGCATAGACATAGCCTATTATTAATAGTGTTTATAATGTTAATGTTGCATTTTATTTACCGATCTTTTACACTATTTCTGAATAGGCTAATAATAAAATGCGTTTGTTTTCCTCTCAACATGACCCGGTGCGCTGCGATAGAAGCGCACATCTTTTTTTTATAATTTATATTTTTTATTGTCTTTTCCACAATGTGAAATTTTACAGATAAACAAGGCAAACACAGCCAATACTTTAAATCAGTCCCAACAGGTTTTCCTTGTATGCCCCTCTTGATAAGACATTTGTTTCTGAACATAAAAAAAAAAAAAAAAAAAAAAAAAAAAATAAAAAAAAATAAATAAAAATAAAAATACAATAAAATAAAAATAATAATAACATTTGTAGCTTAGAACCGGGGTGTGGTATGTGTTTATCTTAGCGACAGTCCTTGTATAGTAAATTTGTTTTTCTCATCCTCCTACTTGGTACATTAAAAAAGTATTCTTAAACATTCAGTCCTTACAACAAACCCTAAACAAAATCCGTTCTATGTTGCCTAATATATTTAAGCCATCCTCTCCAGATACTTTTAAATTGATCACCTTCCAATCTTATGGACGCAGTTAGCTTTTCCATATTGTAAATAGTTAACATTACATCAAACCATTCCTCCACTTTAGGCACCAAATCACTTCGCCACCTTCTGGTTATTGCTTTCCTACTAGCCAACAGCATTATTCGTAGCAATTTATAATCATCCCTTCTTTTTAAATTAAGACCCTCAACTATCCCAAGATATATAATTTCAAAGTTGGTTGGTACTTTCATTTCTATCACCTCTTCAATTACCACTTTTATTTGAGTCCAATATTGAGTTATGAGGGAGTATCCCCAAAAGATATGGAAGTGATTTGCTTTAGTTTCACCACACGATCTCCAACATTTGGTATCTCCATGTTTTCTCTGTGCAGGGGTCGTAAAAAACCTTATTATATTCTTCCATCCATATTCCCTCCAAACTGAAGAATTTGTGGTTTTCCACTGGTATTCATTTATTTCCCCCCAATCCTCCCCTGACAACACTATGTTTGCCTCCCTCTCCCATCTCTCTTTAACATATACTGTGTTGTCTGCTTTCAAGTCCTCCAGAATTTTATACAATTTAGAAATGACTTTCCGTTCTGTCTGTGACCTATATGCTTCCATCATTATTTTTATGACCCCTGGCCATGTTGAACCTAGTTTAACTTTTTTAATTTCTTCTCCCAAATAATGACGTAGCTGTAGATATCTATGAAAATCTTGCTTCTGGAGGCCATAGATCTCCTTTATTTTCTGGAAACTCATTACAGTTTGATTTTTAATAACCTCCCAATACATTTTTGGTCCATTATTCCACAATTTAAACCTTCCATCCAATTTGTTGGGTGTAAAATCTATATCGTGTGCGATCCACCTCAAAAACCTACAATGACCCGTTAACTTGTATTTCTTCACAATGTCAGACCAAATTTTAACAGAAAGCTCCAACCATGGATTTATTTTAAGTTTCAGATGGGACCTCAGTGTTTCATCGCATAAAATAGCTTTTATCGGTGGCCCCTCTATTAGTCTCTCCTCAATGTCCTTCCATTTTGCAGAATATTCTGAATCCCACAGGTTAATTAAGACCCTCAACTGCGCGGCCTGAAAGTAACTTTTTAGACAGGGTACCGCTAGACCCCCGCTCCCCTTAGGTAATTGTAATGTTCTATATTTTATTCTTGGCTTAGCACCCTGCCATATATATCTAGATATAATTTTGTCCCACTCTTTAAATTCTTTTCCCGTTATCTCAATTGGAAGATTTTGAAATAGGTAAAGCAGCCTGGGTAAAACGTTCATTCTAATCACTTCAACTCTTGATACCAAACTCAAGTACGGTATTAAGTTCCATCTTCCCAAGTCTGTTTTAATCTTTGATATTATTTGGTCATAGTTTGAGGTTTTCAATTTTCCAAGTTCTTTCGGTAAGTTAATACCCAAATACTTCATAGACGTCATATTCCAATTAACATTAAAACTCTGTCTTATAACTTGATTTGGTTCATAGTTGAAGGTTATGACTTGAGTTTTTTGGACATTAACTTTGTACCCCGACAGCCTACCAAAATCCTTAAAAGTATCCATCAGTACAGGCAATGACAGATCAGGATTCTCCAGATAAATCAGGACATCGTCCGCAAACAAAGCTATTTTCTGTTCTAACCCTGCCATTACAATACCCTTGATGCTCTTATTTTGTTTTATCCACTGGCTTAGTGGCTCCAGAAAAACGGCAAATAGCAAGGGGCTTACTGAACATCCCTGACGGCAGCCCCTTTCTAATTTAACGATGTTAGATAAACTACCGTTAACCTTGATCCTTGCTATAGGGCCTGTGTACAGAGTCCGAATGGTCTCAATGCACCTTTCATGAAAGTTAAACCTCTTCATTACTCGGAATAAGAAATCCCACCTTACGGAATCGAATGCTTTTTCTGCATCCATCCCCATTATTAATGCTTCTAGTTTATTATCACTAATATATTGCATAATATGCAACGTTCTACGAATATTGTCATGGGTTTGTCTTTTTTTTATGAATCCAGTTTGATCTAAACTAATAATGTCGGGTAAAAAATTTTCAATGCGCCTGGCCAGAATTGCTGTGAATAATCTATAATCTATATTAAGCACACTTATTGGCCTATAGTTTGAACAATTGCTTTTATCTTTGCCCTCCTTAGCAATCACGGATATGATTGCTTCCCTCCAAGAAATAGGAATAGCCCCTCCTTTCAATATCCAATTAAAAGTCTTGTGTAATAGTGGAATCAAAGTTTTTTTAAAAGCTTTGTACCATTCTGAAATATATCCGTCTGCACCTGGGCTTTTATTATTTTTGAGTTTAGAAATTGCTAAATTTATTTCTTCTGCCGTTATTTCTGACACCAATGAGTTATTTTGTTCTTCTGTTATTTGTGGCAAATTTAAACTATTTAAAAATTCATCAATCTGGGATTCATTATTATCATGAATCTGGGAGTACAACCTGTTATAGTAAAATTCAAAACTCCTATGAATTTCTTCTGTCTTGTGCACCACATAATTTGTCTGTGGATCCTTAATTTTGTATACATGTCTTCCCGTCTCCTGTTTTTTAAGCCTATATGCCAGTAATTTTGAAGATCTACTCCCAGCTTCATAATATCTTTGTTTTGTATATATCATTTTCTTCTGAATTTCTTGTGACAAAATCTCATTTATCTCCGCTCTTTTCATTTTAATTTCAGCCATAATTTTGCTGTCTACTGTGTTTTTATGTTCTTTTTCCAACCTTTCCAAATCACTTTGTAGAATTTTGAGCCTTTCTTGTTTCTTTTTCCTCCTAAATGCAGATCTTGCTATCAATTTCCCTCTCATAACTGCTTTGCACGCATCCCACAATATTGATGGAGAAACCTCCCCATTATCATTTTGTTCCACATATTCACAAATCTCCTTTTCAATTTCCTCCTTCATTTGGCCATTAAGCAGGCTTGAGTTCAGCCTCCATACTGTTTTTTTCTTTTCTATCCCCAAGGATATATTTAAATATATTGGACAGTGATCAGACAAATCCATCACTCCTATATCACAGCTATCTATTTTGTACCTATCTCTTCCATAAATAAAAAAATAGTCAATCCTTGAGTACACCGAATGTGGTGCCGAAAAGTAGGTATAATCTCTCTTAGTTGGGTTTAGTTCCCTCCAAATATCCAAAATTCTCAGATATGATATTATCTTCTTAATTTTTTTGCCTATAGCATTTTTCTGCTGTGCTTTTCCTGATGAGTCTAGCTGTGCATTAAGTCTCTGATTAAGATCCCCTCCTCCAATTAGCATCCCCTCTCCCTCTGTTGTCAACAGATCAAACACTTGTTTAAAAAATTCCCAATCTGATCCTGGAGGGGCATATACGTTCATTAAGGATACTAATTCCCCTTCCAATCTGCCTACCACCAAAACGTATCTGCCCTCTTTATCTTTAATCATCTTCAACATTTCAAAACTAATTTTACTTGATATCAGGATTGATACCCCTCTTCTCCGGCCCGACTTATAAGATGATGAAAACTCCTGATTATAACCCCCTCTCTTCAACTTTTCATGCTCTTTATCCGTTAAGTGGGTCTCCTGTAAAAAGAGTATCCCAACTTCTTCTTTCTTCATTTTACTAATTACCTTGCTTCTTTTAACTGGGCTACCCAAACCGTTAACATTATACGAGGCTACTTTCAATTTACTATTTCGTGTCGTCATTTACCAAAACATTGTTGTTTAAACTCAATGTCTCTACCCCCTTTGCTACAAACAAATGAACCACATGAACAATAATTAACTCTTGAACAAAGCAAAATGTTTTCCAAACCTGAGGTTTTACAGTCTTCAACCTTTCCTGAGCTCACTCCAAGCTCTGAGGGATAGCCCCTGTAGATCAGGGGGCCCTCATGACCCTTTTGGGTCCTTTTCATCAGTCAACTCTGCAAACATATTCCCCAAATACAACTTAAAGAAGTAAATTTCCCTTTGTCCGCACTTGTCCTCGGCTGAAATCAAAGAAAAGAGAGAATTGCTCACCTAGACCATACTTATTCAACGCTGAAATACAATGCAGAGAATTTGTCTTATTCCCCAATGTAGAATGCTACCGATTACTGAAGTTTGATGGGCTTAATCTTGTACTGTCTCCGTAGATCTTCTAAAGGCTTGCAGTTTCTCCTTGTATCCCAAAGAAGAAGTCTCCATCTGGTCCTCCTGTCTGCCTGCTCCCCTGCTGGAGCGCCACATCCGACGTTGAATCTTCTCCAGTGGATCTACAGCTGTTTTAACAATACGCACCGGAAATCCTCTTTCCACCATGTCTCTTGTCGCCTCTGCTGCTGAGTTATAGAGGCATGTGTCTCCCTCGTAGAATACACGAAACTTCGCGGGAAACGGTGTCTGAAATCTGATTCTGTTCTCTCTCAGTACTCTCTTAGCTTCGGCGTATTCCTTTCTCTTTTTCATGACTTCCGGTGCGTAATCGTGATCAACATACACACGTTTCCCTTCAAAGAGGAACCCTTTTTTCTCCCATGCCTTCTTGATAATATCCTCTTTACATTTGTAGCTTAAGAATTTCACTACTATGGATCTTGGTGGTGCATCATCAGATGGGCGGGGTCCCAGCGATCGGTGGGCTCGCTCCAGACTGAGCTGGTACGCTGGCGGTAACTCAAGCTTTTCTCTGAGTAAAGCTTCCACAAAAGCCCCCACAGATTCTGCATCCTTTTCGACCCCCTCTTTGATCCCATGCAAACGAATGTTGTCTCTTCTGGCCCTTCCTTCTTGATCGATTTGTTTTTCCTCAAGCTTTCTGTGGAGTTTTATGAGCTCACCTGTAACTTCCTCGATGCTCAAAACTCTCTCCTCCGTGTCCCCGAGTCGTCTTTCAGCTTCATCAATCCTGTCATTCGTCTTTCTAAGATCTTCTCTGATGCCGTTTAGACCTTCTGCTGTCTCACGTCTAAACTCCCTTATCTCCCGCAGGACTGCCTCTAAATCCGACATTTTTTCTCGTACTTGCGTTGTTCCGGATGATAGCTCCGCCGCTAACTCCGATACTAACTCCACTTGCTCTCCGTCTTCGTTCCCTGCGTTGTTTAGCGTTTCCAGCCTTCCTTCTGGTTTTCCTTCTTGACATATCACCCGCCCCCCGATATTGTCGTCTTTAAATCATTTATGTTACTCAGGCTTTAGGTTTACGGGGCAAATTCTGAACTTTTAACGGGGAGCTGCTTCGCTATGATGTCGCCATGTTCGACCCGGAACCGGAACTTCGAAGCGCACATCTTTGAGATATAAATTAATACATTTTAATAAAACACACGGCCTAGATCATAAAACTCAGAAGAGTATGTATTTTAATATCTCTGTTGTTCTCTGTTCTCCGGTTGTTAGATAGTCTGAATGTCATGCGTTTACGTTAATATAGACATATTATATTGTCAATGCATTATTCTTTTCTTTTTGTATTAGTGTTAAAAATATTAAATTTACAACTAATTATATTGATTTATATCTTAATTTATTATTTAAAAAAAATTACTGGGCGAGGGCGACCATGTAGGCTAACAGCCGTCATTTAAATTTTAGGCTACCTGCATACCCAGCTGATGCAAAGCGTAGGTGAATTTATATCTACACAGAAGAAAGCCCTGTCTAGTGTTTTCCCCAGTACGGGTTGTGTCGAGCCATGTTAGTCTGGTTATTTGATGAAAAAAAAAGATGAAATGTAGTTGCAATAAACGCGTTAAGAATCACAACGCGAGGACTCTTATTCTGCAGTGCAGAACTGAGGAAGAACTGATGACGGGACAGTTTGATCTTCGGCTGACAAATCAAAGGAAAGGGGCGTTTCATTCCCGCCTACGTGTAAAATTCAAATATTCCAGCTGTTTATACATTTTTCTACCTCAGAACGAAAAACGAAAAATCAAGTTGAATTCTTGGTTTTCGTTGTTTGGAAAAAATGAAAATCGCAAAAGGATCTGTTTTATAATTTTTCTACTTTAAATATTAAATGAAAAAAGACTGAACTAACGATACACGGATTTTCACTTCCTTTTTCGTCTTTTTATTTTTTCAAAAAAACTAAAAACGTATTCAGCTTTATTTTTCACTTTTCGTTCTCAGGTAGAAACATTTATAAACAGCTTGAATATTTGATTTCTACACGTAGGCGGGAATGAAACGCTCCTTTCCTCTGATTTGCCAGCCGAAGATCAAACTGTCCCGTCATCAGTTCTTCCTCAGCTCCGCTCAGCAGAATTTAACATTTCAAAGCCGCGATGTACAGAAAATCACACAAAGATATAGAAAAAAATGTATAAAAACATTTTGGATCAATAAAACTAAGAAATAACATAACTCCAGAAAAGCCACACTGCAGACAGGATTTGCATTTCACATGCAAATCAAATTAAATCGGCTAAATTACCTATGCGAGCAGGCTCTAAATACAGCACAACATCGATGCACCGAAAAAATAAATAATGAATTTACTAAATTAAATTAGAACAGAATATACCTTTCTAATAAATAAAAATACAAAACGAAATAAATCTGAATCAAGTCACAAGATGAGGAGCAAATGTGTGCAAAATGCCTAAAGTGCAGGGGAACATATATTCAAAACACAAGCCACAAATAGTTAGATTAGATAACCCTGACAGATCAATAAATAAATAAAAATAAAGAAATTAAAATAACAATAGTAGCCAGAATTTTCAACTTTGTCTTTTTAACTGCAGAAACAACAATAAATGCTAAACTGGAGTGGCAGTCTTTTTAGCTAAACATGTTCACAGCCTCCAAAAATCTAATTACAACCGGCTGAAAAGTGTTAAATCACTTGTACCTAACGTTACCTGATCGAGAGAACAAATGCAGTCTTTCACTCTGTCTGTGTCCGTTGGAGTCTTTATTGCGCGCGGATAAAATACATTCTAAAACACTTAACGTGAAAAACGTTTAACGACTTAATCTCCTAAAATAGTTACATTAAAATATCAGATTATGTAAAGATAACGCTTTACTATAGGAGGAACGCATTGCGTTCATATTCTGGGTTCATCTGCTTATCTGCACATAGTTTCTTAATAAAGTGTGTACTGTGTACATTAAGCCACGTTAAAGTGCCTTTTAAGCGTTTTAAAAGCTTTTTTCACGTTAAGCATTTTAGAATGTCCCGTGGAAAACCAACTTGTTAACGTTGGCCGGCAGAAGTGCGATCATGGTTTTCCTGATGCTAAATCCAGCCTTGGAGAATATCCTTTCAAATGGTGTACATCCACACTTTAGATTTTCTTATCCCAGACATTGTTAAAGATTTAAATCCTTGCCGCCAAGACGCTCCTCTGTCGGTCACGGATTGAAAGTGAAACTTAAATCTGTCGCGGGGTGTTTGGATTTTATTCACGCACGTTAAAAAATATTTATTAAAAGCTTCTTTCTTTGCACATTTTTATATACAGCATTATCATAATAGGCTGAATATTAACGTATTGACAGAAAACCAGTAGTTCTATGTGAAATCAGACATTGAGCGCCCTCATATAGCCAAAGTGGCATGATCCTCGTTTCATAAATAAACGACAAACAACATAGTAACAATGAAGGAAAAAAACACACACAAAAAAAAAACACATTAACTAATAGCTGTGAGTGACGGTCCAAGAACTACTGCCCAGTCATTTGCAGCAAAAAACGCGGGACACTGAGTTTACTCAGGATTGTCTGGGAAGGTCAACTTCCCAACATATTCAAAAAAAGGGGGTATATATATATATACTCCTTAACCACAAATGCCCGTCTTGTACCATCTCTGAGATGTGCCACGTATTACGTCTTCTCGTTGGAAAGGTCACGCGTCACATCATCAAAAAATGTGTTTTGGGGTTTCATGACCCTTTAAAAATGAAATGAAATGAATGTGTAAACATGAATACATCAACAATTTCAACCTTTGTTTTGTTACAGTGTTGGTAGTATATTTAAATGAACAATGTGTAGTCTTTCTCCATGTTACCTTTACCTTGATATCCCTGTTTATTTGTCAGCAAAAGTCTGCTGGATGAAGATGAACACGTTAGTTGATCATCATAGATCTGAGTCATTTTCTCTTTCTGTCTTCAGTCTGAATAGATGCAGAATTACAGAGGAACAGAGTCTCATCCTGACTTCAGCTCTGAAATCAAACCCGTCACACCTGAAAGAGCTGGACCTGAGCTGGAATACACTAGGAGACTCAGGAGTGAAAAACCTCAGTGATCTACTGATGAACCCACAACTCAAGCTGGAGAAACTACAGTTAGTATCATTATACTGTACAGCAATTACAGTGTGACTGAAGTTTATTTATTTGAAGACAGCAGGGCTTATGTTTCATTGTTTATAGCAGTGCACTTTCTGGGTTTCCCCTATTGCTCACAGGGGGTTAAAGTGGGATGTGAGTGTGCCGTACGGACTCTTATTCTGGCTGTACTGAAGACGAAGCGGTTTGACCAATCAGATGAAAGGGGCGTTTCAGCGCCGCCCACATGTGCAAACGAAATATCAAAGCCATAAACCGATTTGTAAACCACAAACGAAAAATTAGAAATCGAGCCGAAATCTTATTTTCCGTTTATTAAACTAAACGAAACACAGAATAAACGATCCGTCTTTTCATTTCTCGTTATTCCATTCCAAACAGGAAATGAAATGATCAGATGATACACGGGTATCATTCGGGGTCCGTGTACTTTTTGGTCATTTCATTTCCTGTTTGGAATGGAATAACGAGAAATGAAAATCAGCTCGTTTATTCGTTTTTTAGTTTAGTTTAAAAAACGAAAAATTAGATTTTGGCTCGATTTTTCATTTTTCGTTTGTGGTTTACAAATCGGTTTATGGCTTTGATATTTCATTTGCACACGTGGGCGGTGCTGAAACGCCCCTTTCATCTGATTGGTCATACTATATCAAACCGCTCCGCCTTCAGTAAGCTACAAGCTTTTCTTTCTGTCAGGCAGAATAAGAGTCAGTACAAACGCACTTTAATAAAATAATGTCTGAAACCACCACTCACTGTTAACTACGCACAATATTTGAAGCAGAATATGTTGCTGGTCACGTAATTCGTGCTGCTGCGACTTGCAAGTGTGACTCCATTAATGTGAGCCACAGTAAATGACAGATTATTTTAGCATGATGTATTTCCCATTGATAAATACAGTGCAAATAGTTCAAATATCTCTTTGGATAAAAGGGAAGTGGAAATAAAAATCAATAATAGGCTGAACTGTACCATGATATGTCCGTAACATGTGCGTAGATGACCTACCCATAACTGTTACATTAGAGTTAGCTAAGTTTAACAGCTAAAGTTGAAAACCCAACAACCCAATGGGAATATATCCTTGTTGTGTAAAACATCTGGTCATAATCTGTGATTACACAATTCCAATGCGAATAGCACCGGGAGGCGTCTGAAAAAACTCTGCACTGATCAATCCGCATTTTTAAGACAGCTAATTTTACAGTAGGCTCATATTCAGAATGTCGACCTTCTCGTATAACGCCAACGACCACACAAATGGGCTTCCTTTGTGAAATATAGCAGACCACCGTTTAAATAAGTTTAAAAAAGGGGGTCTGCTATTTTTCTCAAAGGAAGCTCAGTCAGACAGACAGACAGAGAGACAGATAGATAGATGTGCCTTTATGCGCTCGTCTTCACAAAAATGCAGGGTTTTTAAACATCTTGTGTGGACAAAATATTGTTTGTTTTGCAAAGCCATGGCAAAAAGCAGGATAACTTGATATAGCCTATACTTGAAAGGAAAACATATTTGCCGAGTAAAAACAGTTTGTGTTGTTGAATCATATTTTTTGGCTACATCTTAAAATATAGAGCTCATGACAAATAAAAGTTCCAGATGGACAAACATTAAATGCAAAAACCAGTGTGAATAACAGTATCTTAAAATAAACTAGAGAGTGGATATGGCCTATTTATGAATGAAATAAATTGTCATTTAAGCTGATGCAAACAGGGAAAAAGAGCAGAACTTATTGTCCTGTCGCCCCCTCTAGTGGACAGCATTAAGTATTACGCCCTTCATTGCTCAGATAAAGTCAATGGATTTTTTGGGAAAGTAAAGTCTGACCACACAGTAAATTCCACAGTGTTAAATCAACACTGCTCAGAGCAAATATGGTCCCACTCTACAGAGTGTTAAAGTAACACTAAAGCGGTGTTAAAGTTAATGAGATAATTAAGTGATTAATTTAGTGATGATTGAGCATTATTGAAGACACCTGATGTTAACAAGCAGAATCACTGAAGGAGAAAATCATAAATTGTAAGTTACCATTATGGTGATGGGTGTTTGCTTTAGTTGGGCTCTTGACCATTATATGTTTACTTTAAATTTTACTGTTGTTTGTCTGCTGTTATTGATTTATAACAGTTAAATGAACAAAGCAAAGTGTGATCTGATAGTGTTGGTTATGTTTTGACATAATCATGCTGTGATCTGAAAAAAGAAACTTATTGAGATAGTTTGGTTTAACTTGTTACCAGCAGCTTTGTGATTTTAACAGCATATGATTATCAGTACTTTACTTATAATCCAGAATATTTCATAAACATTGTTCTGATCAAAAGACTTTCAAATAAATTCATTTAGAAACACAGCCATCAATAATCAGCCTGTGAATCCCAACAATGGTGACAGTAATAAAGCATGTTGCAGTGGCTGCCACCAATCACAACTCATTAATGGCTCCCATCATGCATTGCGGTATGAATAAATTATGATCTGAATTGTCTATGTAATTTACTTTTCCTAATTGAATATTCTGCTCGTCACCATTGTTGAGATGCATAGACTGAATCTTGATGTGTGCCTAAAAGAAAGATTTTTTTTTTTTAAACAACTTTTAAGAAATCCTTTATATTATATCAAAAATTCTGGATATTTATGCAGAATCACAGTTATTTTGTAACCAACAACATAAATTGAAGTCTGAAAGAAGGATCTTAGTGAGTTCAGTGATCAAGTTCAAATGATGAATGTCATAATATAACCAACACCATCAGATCACTTTTTTTTTCTCTGTTCATCTGGCAGTTATAACTCAGATATAACAGCCAAACTAACTCTAAAGTAAACATATAAGGGTCAAGAGCCCAACTAAAGCAAACACCCATCACCATAATGGTAACTTACAATTTATGATTTTCTCCTTAGGTGATTCTGCTTGTTAACTGCAGGTGTCTTCAATAATGCTCAATCATCACTCAGTTAATCACTTAATTATCTCATTAACTTTAACACCGCTTTAGTGTTACTTTAACACTCTGTAGAGTGGGACCATATTTGCTCTGAGCAGTGTTGATTTAACACTGTGGAATTTACTGTGCAGTTAGAAAAGATATAAGCGAGTCAGACCAGTCTGAAGGTCTGAGCTGAGATTGGTGAAGCATTAAAGTTCTAGGCGGAGTCAATTTCTCATAATAATAATAATAATAATAATGTTCAAATATGCTGGCTTTCTTAAGCCAACATAATAAAGAAAACTCAGAGAAACATCGACCAATTCAGTATGTAATAAAATTGTATTAGTTTTATAATAAAACTAATAACATTTTAAAGCTATGCCATGCTCTTCAATTTACATGATTTTAATTAATCCCAAACATGGTAATTTTGTCAGTATTAATGTACGTTCAGTGATTCTAGCTACTCTCTTTTCTGTCTTTCTTTTCATGTGAACTGAGTAGGCTATGTTTATATTCATAAATATAAACTTTATTTCTATTAAATTTTCAAAATTATTTATAGCATGCTGCATAATTGTGTCACACGTGTAACACGCCTGTCTGCCTTTTGATGTAAATAAAAGACAAGAGTGCTAGCCTAAATGTTATGGACATATTATCATTGTACCGTTCACCCTATTATTGATTTTTATTTCCACTTCCCTTTTATTCAAAGAGACGGAACTATTTGCACTGTATTTATCAATGGGGGAAATACATGATGCTAAAATAATCTGTCATATAGCCAAGGCCGCCTTAATGCACGGGCTTACCTTCGCTGAAGCCCAGGGGCCTCCCATGTTCAGGTTCATGATGAGCTGAAAAGGTCATATTGTTTTAACTTGTCAGATTTTGTCGCTGTATGTCGCTAGTCGCTTGTGGACGTTGGTAGACAGTGCTGTCGCTCTAATGTTATTGTTATGGTGCGTTCACACCAAACGCGAATAGAGCGTCTGGCGCAAGTGATTTCAATGTAAAGTCAATGCAAAGACGCGTTTACGCGCGTCTAGAGGTCCCGCGCCGCGCTCTACACCTCATTCGCGCCGCGGGAATTTGACGCGTCTTGCATTGACTTAACATTGAAATCACTCGCGCCTGACGCGCTATTCACGTCCGGTCTGAACGCACCTTTACAGTGCGTGTCCACTACAGCGGCAAAAGTCCGCTCAGTGCCGCTGGCAACGCTGTTGGGGTGTGTCTGTTGCGAGTGTTTAATCTAAGTTTAATAACACATGGACAGTAGGCTATAGCCTAATCATCAGCAATGCACGCGATTACATTTAGAAATAGACAAGCTTTGTTTCCAAATGCACCAAGCAATGATCCTTTCAATTTTATAAACGTTTATAAACCCAGCCAATATAATCACAATGAACACATCCAAAATAAAATCTTTAACATGTATATAACAACTGCAAAGCGTCTAATTTGTAAACTAAATGATTTACGCACTAAATCCAGCATAAACTCTTACTCTTTCTTTTCCATGCATCATTTTATTATATCCATGTTTGTGGTTACAGTCAAACCATATAAAACAGTGAAATCGCCCTCGAACTCTTCTGTCTTGCCTGTGTAGCAGCGGCAGTAATGTAATTCGACTACGCCACCCCGAGATCTAACCCGGGGAACTGTAAGTAACCTCCAAGGTTTCTATAAACTTAGGCCATCAGGTTCGGGCATTGAACAAACAGAGAAGTGATTCCATACAAAAAAATACAAATTTTATTAATCAAATTCACAGCAAATTCACAGCATTTTGTAATAAACACTCTGAAAGCTGACGTCAGCACATTTCTAAAACACTGTACTCTGGGGGAGAATTAATAGTATATCACAGCATATCTAAATTTACAATCCAATGGATTTAGCAATTCATATTCATCAATAAAACACAATAATAAATAGCACATGAGATGGGTGAGTCAGTGTACTGACAAAGAATCTCTCACACACGCACACTCACAAGACTGAGCTTGAGGCTTACTGGTGGGCATCCAGCGACTCGGCCGTCGGGCATAAGTATCCAGATAATCCACCCCAACGCATGTGCGCAACCACACAACCAGCACAGCAATAATCACACTGTGAGGGTACCCACACTACACACCAAAGAGAGCCCACGACCTCGAGCGCGCCGTCCCCACCGTCAGCACTCAGCTCCTCAAACATATAACAAGGACAGAATAAACAAAATTAACTACAGATCATAATTTCAAACCAGAAATCAGACTAACACCACAATGACAAAAACAAACTAGCTTTACCAACAACAGCAATACTGATAAAGTAAGTAAACAAACAACAAAGGAAATTAAATCCTGTTACAAAACACAATAATGCTGATCAATGAAATAAACTAACTAAGGAGAAAAAAATAACATGTTATAATAACAATAATGCTAATAAATAAACTAAACAAAAAGCCAATGAAATAACTTTGCAAACACAAAACACTGGTAAATAAATAAACAAAAAGGGGCGAATGAAATAACTTCACAAAAACAGAATACTGGTAATTGAATAAACTAAACAAAAAGAACAAGTGAAATAACGTTGCAAAAACAGTAAGACTGATAAATGAAATAAACAAACAAGACAAACGAAATAATCGTTAAGAAACAAGGACACACAACCCACTCAAACAATCACAATTAACGTAAATCACGTAACAAACACATTCATCCGTAGATAACTGAATGAGGGCAGATACTCAGTCGGCCACACAAGTGGCCAATGAGGCGATTTCTTTGGAAGATGAACTCAGTCCATTAACTCGGACTCGGCGAAGCAAAGTTCTGCACTTAGAAGAGACGTGCATTCACAGCACAAAACAAAGCAGCAGTTGCCCCAAGGCAGGCCGCAAATGCTTCCTTGCGATGGTAGCTATCCCTTAAAACACACAATAATAGTTCTATTAAACTACCACCCAAATAAGGCAACCACATAGCCCGAACGCAAAACTACTTACCTGAACCACAGCACGCTGACACATGAATCTCGCAGGCAATGCGCAGTGCGCGAGTCAACAATAACACGTTATTCCGTTCAATCCGGTGGGAAACGGGGTAGCCGCAACAAAGCAAGGAATTCTATGGAAAATTGAAATCCTACATAAACCCCAAGCAAACCAGCAACAGTTCAACATTTACAAATGACCTCTACATACCTGCGACACCACCAAACACTGGGTGAACCCAAACAACACGAGCCTTCAGTGTCACGCACTACCCGGAGTTACGTTCGAGCTATAACATGCTCCTCCTGACCTGATTGGCCACCACGAGCCAATCGTAAACCGGCTAGAAAGGGTAAAGCCAATATAACTTAATGGGGAGGGGGGACTGAATCCAACCACAGTCCATCCTGCCACAATCTACCCTGCCTTTTAAATCGGCGCCACGACGATGGGCCACACCAGAAGGATAAGTCGGGTGAACCATTTGTATTAACGAAACAGTGCTTATCTCCCTAACACATCGATCTTGGGAGATGGTGGGGATTAGAGTGTTGTCCAGCCGTCGACCGGGAGGACTGTCGTACTCTCACTTCCATCCCATCAGAAAGGCCAGGCAACACAGCCACACCAGGGAGTGGAGAACCACTCACATCCACTTGAGGAGCTGAAAGGGGCGACGTACTGTGATCGTTAATAGCTAACCCCGTTGCCGGAGACTCAGACTCGAACGCTGGCCGGCCCTGGATCATCAAGTCATAGTTGCCCAGCCATTCCTCCTGCCGGGTTACATATGAAGTGGATGGCTGGGCGACAGTTTGGTCGGTAACAGGAGGCAGAGGCATTGGCACATTCTCACGAACCACCGGTTTCAACAGGGAGCGATGCACCTGCCGAGCCTTGCTCCGGTCACCTACTGGTGCCACGGTATATACTGTGCCACCCTCCTTCGGTGCTTTCAGTACCTGGTGCATTACTGAGCTCCACATGTCATGAATTTTGTGGCGCCCCCTCACACTAAGATCACGGTGATATACTAACTGGCCCTCCTGTAACGGTACCTCTCGAACTCGCTGGTCATGGTTTGTCTTACGGCGTGTAGCTGCTGCTTGCAGCCGCTCTCTGGCTCCATGAAATGCAAGTTGCAACCGAGCCTGATGTTCTTGGACCCATTCGTGAACAGTAACCCCAGAGGGCTCAGGGACATTACCCAATAGAAAATCCAACGGCAACCGTGGTTCTTGCCCAAACATCAAGAAGAATGGTGACTCCCCTGTGGCCTGGTGGGGGGTGGTATTATAACAATACAAGATCTGGGGTAAGCAAGTATTCCAGTCTCTTTTTTGTGAGACTGGTAAAGTTCGTAACAGGTTGTGCATGGTCCTATCAAAACGTTCGCACTGCCCGTTTCCCGCTGGGTGATACGGAGTAGTGCGCGTCTTCTGGATCCCATATAAACCACAAAGCTGCTGAATAAGCCCATTTTCAAAACTGCGGCCCTGGTCCGAATGAATTCGGCCAGGGACCCCAAACTTTGAAAACCACTCCCCCACCAGCACCCGTGCCACTGTAGGGGCACGTTGATCGCTAGTCGGGACAGCCAAAGTATACTTGCTAAAAATATCCGTCATTATCAAGACATTCTCCTGCCCACTCCTAGCTGGCTCTAGAGTAGTAAAATCAATTGCTAAGATTTCATTGGGTCGCCCCGCCAGCAGGTGGCCCATGAAACTCTGTGCAGCAGGATGATTGTCTTTGGCAACCTGACATCTTTCGCACAACTGACACCAGCGTGCCACATCCGAAGCCATACCTGGCCAGAAACACCGCTGCCGTAAAAGCTCCAGGGTCCTTTCGGTTCCCTGGTGGCCATGCTGCTGATGGGCCTGTATTAGTACTTCTTTTTGCATGGCCTCGGGCAGCAACAATTGCCATACTATTTCTCCCCCGTCTGAACGGAAGACCTTACGGTAAACCACACCATCCCACTCCACTAAACGGTCCCACTGTTTCAGCAGGGCCAACGTCTGTGGTGAGACCTGTTTGCGCTCTTGAGAGCTAGGCCGTTCCCCCCGCCTCCAAAAGACTAAAGCTTCCTGAATGGTAGGGTCTTCCTGCTGAAAAACAGCAATCTCAGCCGGAGTATGCGCCGGTAGAGCAGAGATGGCCAATTGGGTAACCTTGATCAGCCCAGACTGTAACACCTGTTGCAGTGGTTGAGGGAGAGTAGTACCAGGGGCTATAGCTTCCACGGTTTGGGAGTCTGGTAAATGCAGCCTAGATAGAGCATCTGCATTTCTGTTACTCCTCCCCGACCGATATTTGACTTCATAGTCAAATGAAGCCAGTTGGCCTAGCCAACGCTGCTCTGTGGCACCAAACTTCGCTGAGGCCAAATTACTCAGTGGGTTATTGTCCGTATAGACTGTGCATTTATGACACAGCAAATACTCACGAAACTTTTCTGTCATGGCCCATTTAAGGGCCATGAACTCCAGTTTCATGGAACTATAGTTCTGCATGTTCCTTTCTGCAGGTCTCAACCCCCGGCTGGCATAGGCTATAGGCCTCACTCGGCCCCCTTGCTCCTGTGACAATACTGCACCCAAACCCCCATAACTCGCATCAACCTCTAAAATAAAAGGTAGTGTAAAATCTGCGTACGCTAGTACTGGAGCAGTAGTCAATTTTGTCTTAAGAGCATCAAAACTGACCTGACACTCACTAGACCAAATTTGAATGGCTGCCCTTTGAAGCCTTTTTCCCGACCCCCCATTGGCCAGCTCTGCCACTAGCCGGTGTAACGGGGCCGCCAACTTAGCAAAACCTTCAACAAATCGCCTATAGTAGCTAGCGAATCCTAAAAAGGACCGCAGCTCAGAGACTGTGGTAGGAGTTGGCCAAGAAGATACCACTTCGATTTTACTGGGATCCGTGGCCACACCCTGGTTTGAGATTACATGGCCCAAATACCGTACCTGCTGCTGGAAAAACGCACACTTCGAAAGCTTCACCTTTAACCCTTCTTTCTCCAACCGACTCAACACCACCCCCAGCCTTTCCAGATGTTGCTCAACTGAACCGGAAAAGACCACAATGTCGTCCAAATAGAGGAGCAACGACTGACACTGTTGGTCACCGAATATCCGCTGCATCAATCGCTGGAAAGTGCTGGGGGCATTGCACAGTCCGAAAGGCATTCGGTTCCACTCGAATAGTCCAAAGGGCGTGCAGAAAGCAGTCTTGGACTTATCCTCCTCTCTAACGGGTACTTGGTTGTAGCCACTAGCCAAATCGAGCGTGGAAAACCACTGAGCCCCCGTCAGTGCATCTAATGACTCTTCTATTCGTGGAAGAGGAAATGCATCTCTTCTTGTTTTGGTGTTTAACTGTCGGTAATCCACGCACATACGCAGACTGCCATCTTTCTTTTTCACGAGAACTATGGGGGAAGCGTAGGGACTGCAACTTTCTCGAATTACCTGTGTTTCCAGCAGTTGATTAATATGTTCCTTTACCAACTCATACTCCGATGGGGGTATACGTCGATAGCGTTGTCGCACTGGAGCACTATCTTGAAGGGGAATCTCATGAGCAATTAAGTTAGTACACCCTAAATCTAATTCGTTGGCTGAGAAGACATGGGCGTACTTCCTTACCAAGAATCGCACCTGTTCTTGGTCCTCCCTAGACAAGGGGGACAGGTCCAAAGCCTCAATCTGGTCCGACACCATGGGGGATGCTGACTGAGAAAACACAGTAGCGGTATAGGAGGGCACTTCAGTGACACCGGCCGGTAAACTAACAATGTGGGCATGTTCTAACTCACCTACAACTGTGCGGGAGTAGAGCAGCACATCGGCAGTACCCACATTGACAACCGGTACATGGGCAGTGCCTCGAATCACTTGAATGAGAGCAGGAGATACCAACAAACCTGCCGGTAATCCTGCCTCTGGGGGTTCCAATAACACAGTGGCCCCAGAATACTGGTACGAACAAGTAGCAGCCACCAGCTTCATTGTGCCCCCAGGGATTCTACAAGCCCTCCTACCCCGAACCTTTACTTTACCCCTGACCCCCTCAGACAACTGCAGGCTACTGCTATGGCATCGTTGGAAAGCCTGTTGGACAGAAACCGGTGCTTCCGACACTGATGGCAACTCAAATAAAGCCAGACCGTGAAGTCCAAAGAGCTCTTGGAAGCACTTTTGAATCACATTCATTCCCAAAACGCCGGGTGCTAAAATATGGGAACTACCTGGTGGATCCTGAACCACCAATACACCACACTGTGGCATCAACTTCCCACAAAGCACCACATCCATTTCCAAGTACCCAACGTATGGAATGGCTAAACCATTGGCCGCCCTAAGCTGCAACCAATGGCAAGAGTGAAGACGCTCCTGACCCCAAGGCTTAAAATGCTGTGAAAAAAAACTCTCAGTGACAGTAGTCACCATCGACCCAGTATCTACCAAACAAGGCACCTTAACCCCTCCCAATATTACCTCAACGTACGGACAGGAAGCCATTAACTTTGAAACCTTGGTCAAATTTGGAGAATCACTTATTGAGCCAGAGCTTGCCCCACCGGATGTGTGGCTCTGCAAAACGGTGGGCACTAGTTTTCCGAAGCCGAAGTTGGACGGGCCTGGCTACCAAAGGGAGGGCCTCGCCCCAAGGACTGGGGTCGAGAAGAAACCCGAACCCCATCACATTCACTAGCAAAATGGCCAGGCTGTTGGCAACGCCGGCATATCAACGGCCCATTACGTGACGAGCGACCACGCATGTCGGGGCGTTGCAAGTGTACAAGATTTTGGGAAAGCTGTTGTAATTGCTCTTGTTGACGTCGCAGCTGTTCTTGTTGAAGTTTCAACATCTCCTTTATTTCACTCACCTCCGATAGCGGGGGTGTCCGAGGCGGATCATGCGGGCCACCCTGTACCCTATACTGGATGCCAATAGCCGAGGGAACAGAGTGGCTGCGACCCCTCATACCACCAGGCAACCCCTCTCGTTCCCACCGCATGGCCTCCCTTCTAACCTCCAGCAACGTGGCCATAGGCTGCCGCCGCACCATCTGCTTTAGCTCACGGCGTAAAGCACCATCAAGAACGTATTCATTAAACTGATCCCTAAGCAGGGCCTCAGCATTTGGCATACCATCAGGTGCCTGACCCTTTATCTTGGCCATGAGACTCATCAGGGCCAACGAAAATTCTTGAAGGGTCTCACCTTCCTGCTGCTTCCTCGAAAAAAATGCCTCCTGCAATACTACATATGAATCAGTACAACCATAAAGTTCTCTTAATATGGCAATTATACGAGCTGGATCCCTCCGATCAACGCTAGGGCGGTACTTTATCTCATCACGAGCCTCCCCCTCTAAGTGGTCATAAAGGAAATCGGCTTGATCATTAGCTGCCAAATGCCGTACTCTCATACTTGCTTGTGCCTCCTCAAGCCACTCGCTCAACCGTTGGCCCGATTTCCCACTAAATATGGGACATGTACGTTCTCGTGGGATGAAAACCATCCTCTCTGCTATGGGGACAGCAGCCGCACCATTACTAGCAACATTAACAGCTGGTGGCAAATTAGGTGGTGCAGGAACTACATTGGGATCCTGTACAGCTAAAGCCTGTTGTTGGCGAAGCCTTTCATTATCTACTTTAAGCTGGGCCACTAAGTCCCTCAACTCTTGTAGTTCCTCATCCATGGCTAGCTCAAAATCACCAACCCCACTACAATACAGGAGAAACAAAACACAATCCCCAACAACCTTACCTGACACGTTACGGGTCCACGTAAGAACAACTGCTGCTTTGCTCAAAAAGAATCGTCATCCAACTGCCCTCAAACAAAACACAAGTAACATTCATCTACAAAACAAAACAAAAAAAATAGGGTACACTTCTCTGTTATAGTTCAGGCCACCCTGCCGACTATACGCCAAATGTAGCAGCGGCAGTAATGTAATTCGACTACGCCACCCCGAGATCTAACCCGGGGAACTGTAAGTAACCTCCAAGGTTTCTATAAACTTAGGCCATCAGGTTCGGGCATTGAACAAACAGAGAAGTGATTCCATACAAAAAAATACAAATTTTATTAATCAAATTCACAGCAAATTCACAGCATTTTGTAATAAACACTCTGAAAGCTGACGTCAGCACATTTCTAAAACACTGTACTTTGGGGGAGAATTAATAGTATATCACAGCATATCTAAATTTACAATCCAATGGATTTAGCAATTCATATTCATCAATAAAACACAATAATAAATAGCACATGAGATGGGTGAGTCAGTGTACTGACAAAGAATCTCTCACACACGCACACTCACAAGACTGAGCTTGAGGCTTACTGGTGGGCATCCAGCGACTCGGCCGTCGGGCATAAGTATCCAGATAATCCACCCCAACGCATGTGCGCAACCACACAACCAGCACAGCAATAATCACACTGTGAGGGTACCCACACTACACACCAAAGAGAGCCCACGACCTCGAGCGCGCCGTCCCCACCGTCAGCACTCAGCTCCTCAAACATATAACAAGGACAGAATAAACAAAATTAACTACAGATCATAATTTCAAACCAGAAATCAGACTAACACCACAATGACAAAAACAAACTAGCTTTACCAACAACAGCAATACTGATAAAGTAAGTAAACAAACAACAAAGGAAATTAAATCCTGTTACAAAACACAATAATGCTGATCAATGAAATAAACTAACTAAGGAGAAAAAAATAACATGTTATAATAACAATAATGCTAATAAATAAACTAAACAAAAAGCCAATGAAATAACTTCGCAAACACAAAACACTGGTAAATAAATAAACAAAAAGGGGCGAATGAAATAACTTCACAAAAACAGAATACTGGTAATTGAATAAACTAAACAAAAAGAACAAGTGAAATAACGTTGCAAAAACAGTAAGACTGATAAATGAAATAAACAAACAAGACAAACGAAATAATCGTTAAGAAACAAGGACACACAACCCACTCAAACAATCACAATTAACGTAAATCACGTAACAAACACATTCATCCGTAGATAACTGAATGAGGGCAGATACTCAGTCGGCCACACAAGTGGCCAATGAGGCGATTTCTTTGGAAGATGAACTCAGTCCATTAACTCGGACTCGGCGAAGCAAAGTTCTGCACTTAGAAGAGACGTGCATTCACAGCACAAAACAAAGCAGCAGTTGCCCCAAGGCAGGCCGCAAATGCTTCCTTGCGATGGTAGCTATCCCTTAAAACACACAATAATAGTTCTATTAAACTACCACCCAAATAAGGCAACCACATAGCCCGAACGCAAAACTACTTACCTGAACCACAGCACGCTGACACATGAATCTCGCAGGCAATGCGCAGTGCGCGAGTCAACAATAACACGTTATTCCGTTCAATCCGGTGGGAAACGGGGTAGCCGCAACAAAGCAAGGAATTCTATGGAAAATTGAAATCCTACATAAACCCCAAGCAAACCAGCAACAGTTCAACATTTACAAATGACCTCTACATACCTGCGACACCACCAAACACTGGGTGAACCCAAACAACACGAGCCTTCAGTGTCACGCACTACCCGGAGTTACGTTCGAGCTATAACATGCTCCTCCTGACCTGATTGGCCACCACGAGCCAATCGTAAACCGGCTAGAAAGGGTAAAGCCAATATAACTTAATGGGGAGGGGGGACTGAATCCAACCACAGTCCATCCTGCCACACCTGCACTGCACTCGAGACTGTGATGGGAGCTGGAGCTGACTGAGCTCCACTGAAAGGCTAATTTCCTATTGGTTGTCGCTCGCGAAAATCCCTTCTCATTTGCATAAAGTTGAAATTTAGTTGCTGTGTGTGGTTGTTAAATAAAGTGTCTTGTGTTTATGTGCTCAGTGATATGTTAATAACAATATTAAAATTGAAAACAATATTAAAAAACTCACTGTTGTAGGTCTCAAAAGAAACTAATGCATTCTGTGATGTAGGTTACCTAGATATTACACTTTTTTAAAATGAGACTCTATAAATCGATGGGATGGGGGCCTACAAAACCTCTCAGCCCCGGGGCCTAACATTAGGTTAAGGCGGCTCTGCATATAGCCTACTTTGGCTCACATTATTGGGGTCGCTTGCAAGTCGCAGCAGCACGAACGTGAACCAGCAACATATTTCTGCTTCAAATATTGTGCGTAGTTAACAGTGAGTGGTGATTTCAGACATTATTTTATTAAAGTGCATTTGTCAGTGCCGCACTCGTACTGACTCTCTGCCTGACAGAAAGAAAAGCTCGTAGCTTACTGAAGGCGGAGCGTTTTGGCCAATCAGATGAAAGGGGCGTTTCAGCGCCGCCCACGTGTGCAAATGAAATATCGAACCCATAATCCGATTTTTAAACTACAAACGAAAAATGAAAAATCGAGCCAAAATCTAATTTTTCGTTTTTTAAACTTAACTAAAAAACGAATAAACGAGCTGGTTTTCATTTCTCGTTATTCCATTCCAAACAGGAAATGAAATGACCAAAAAGTACACGGACCCATTCGTTCAGTCGTTTTTTAATTTAATATTGAAAGTAGAAAAATGAGAAAACAGTTCCTTTTTCAATTTTAATTTTTTCCAAAGAATTCAGCTTGATTTTTCGTTTTTCGTTCTGAGGTAGAAAAATTTATAAACAGCTGGAATATTCGTATTTTACACGTAGGCGGGAATGAAACGCTCCTTTCCTTTGATTTGTCAGCCGAAGATCAAACTGTCCCGTCATCAGTTCTTCCTCAGTTCTGCACTGCAGAATAAGAGTCCTCGCGTTGTGATTCTTAACGCGTTTATTGCAACTACATTTCATCTTTTTTTTTCATCAAATAACCAGACTAACATGGCTCGACACAACCCGTACTGGGGAAAACACTAGACAGGGCTTTCTTCTGTGTAGATATAAATTCACCTACGCTTTGCATCAGCTGGGTATGCAGGTAGCCTAAATGACGGCTGTTAGCCTACATGGTCGCCCTCGCCCAGTAATTTTTTTTTTTAAATAATAAATGAAGATATAAATCAAAATAATTAGTTGTAAATTTAATATTTTTAACACTAATACAAAAAGAAAAGAATAATGCATGTACAATATGTCTATATTAACGTAAACGCATGACATTCAGACTATCTAACAACCGGAGAACAGAGAACAACAGAGATATTAAAATACATACTCTTCTGAGTTTTATGATGTAGGCCTTGTGTTTTATTAAAATGTATTAATTTATATCTCAAAGATGTGCGCTTGTATCGCAGCGCACCGGGTCATGTTGAGAGGGAAACAAACGCATTTTATTATTAGCCTATTCAGAAATAGTGTAAAAGATCGGTAAATAAAATGCAACATTAACATTATAAACACTATTAATAACATATAGGCTATGTCTATGCGTATTTTACTTCCCCTTACTGTAGCCTATGTCAAATCCTTAAATGAATGGTAGGCCTATTCAGAAAACAACAAGAATGAAAAATAAGTAGCCACGTACAATAAAAATATAGCCTAATAGCTTATAAAAATAGCCTATTTTGTCCTTTATTATAAACAAAATTTAGCCAATTTTAAACGCCAAGCCTAAACGAATTTATTTGAATCGAAACTGAAACTGTACCGACGTTGGTTTCGCGCATCTCTCATTCGGTCCAAAGTTTCCATATTTGCAATGTAATATTTGGATGCTAACTAGTAATGTAAAGAAGGCTTTTATACTTAAGTCAAGTCCCAATACACGTATATGCTAAATCATCATCTTCACAGCAAGGGAAATGAGTTTGGAATAACAGCAAGTAGCCTACTGTGCGGCACAGCCTTTATATTGTACAACAGACCAATTAAATTAAGCAGAATAACTTTTTATATGTTTGGTTGACTGTGTTTTATTTTAATAATGAACAGGCTGCGATGTTAGCAATGCCAGAAGTGAACTGATAGAGATGCTGTGTGAGCGAGCGATGCGCCGGCGACATCACTTGGATTTGTTGCTCAGCAGGGGAAATAATAATATTCTGTCGTTTAATACTCTGTCATTCGAAACAGTAACATTTATATTTTTATTTGTGTACATTCAAAATGACTACAAAATGTCATGCCTTTGGAAAATAAAGAAAACAACATGATGCGCTGCTTTAGCGCGTCTCAGTCTCCTTGAACATCTTTCTGGCGCACACCAAAAATGAACCAAAATAGAGTGAATAGCCTTATTACGCACCTACTTTTCAAATTCAACATTTAGATTATTTGAAGTAAAATGCATTAGTCACTTAAGAATAAAACACAGCGTGGTTCATGATAAAATAAAAAATAATAATAAAATAAACGTGACTTTACAGTTCGGAAATAAGAAAATAGCAAACCCCTGGCACTTGAGAACTCCTGGTCTACACAGAAGAAAGCCCTGTCTTGTGTTTCCCCAGTACGGGTTGTGTCGAGCCATGTTAGTCTGGTTATTTGATGAAAAAAAAAGATGAAATGTAGTTGCAATAAACGCGTTAAGAATCACAACGCGAGGACTCTTATTCTGCAGTGCAGAACTGAGGAAGAACTGATGACGGGACAGTTTGATCTTCGGCTGACAAATCAAAGGAAAGGGGCGTTTCATTCCTGCCCACGTGTAAAATTCGAATATTCCAGCTGTTTATACATGTTTCTACCTCAGAACGAAAAACGAAAAATCAAGCTGAATTCTTTGGAAAAAATGAAAATTGAAAAAGTTTTAGTCCTGTTTTCTCATTTTTCTACTTTCAATATTAAATGAAAAAACGACTAAACGAATGATACACGGATTCACTTCCTTTTTCGTCTTTTTATTTTTAAAAAAAAACTAAAAACAAGTATTCAGCTTGATTTTTCACTTTTCGTTCTCAGGTAGAAACATTTATAAACAGCTTGAATATTTTATTTCTACACGTAGGCGGGAATGAAATGCTCCTTTCCTCTGATTTGTCAGCCGAAGATCAAACTGTCCCGTCATCAGTTCTTCCTCAGCTCCGCTCAGCAGAATAAAAGTCCTCCGCTGCTGCAGTTGTACGGATTCTGAACGCGTTTATTGCAACTACTACATTTCATCTTTTTCTCATCAAACACCCAGACTAATGGCTCGACACGACCCGCACCGGGGAAGAGCCTCGACAGGGCTTTCTTATGAGGCTTTCAGTTCTCAAGTGCCAGGGGGTCCGTGAAATAATTTACTATAACCTACTGTATTTTCCGGACTGTAAACTAAAGTCACGTTTTTATCATGAAACACGTTGTGATTTATTCCAGAGTGACCTAGGCCTTTACAATGCATTTAACTTAGTTCACATAATCTAAATGTTGACTTTCAAAAGTAGGCGCGCCAAGAAGACTATTCGCTGTATTTTGGTTTATATATAGGCTATAGGCCTACAGTATACTTTTTTTTTTTTCATCAATCTCTTTATTACATTTTGAACATGAAATAAGAACAAACAAAGTTCCCCTTCACATACAAAGAAAAAAAATACAAAACATAAACACCAAGAATCAACAAAAATAAACGACAAACAACATAGTAACAATGAAGAAAAAAAAAAAACAAGAAAAAAAAAAAACATTAACTAATAGCTGTGAGTGACGGTCCAAGAACTACTGCCCAGTCATTTGCAGCAAAAAACGTGGGACACTAAGTTTACTCAGGATTGTCTGGGAAGGTCAACTTCCCAACATATTCAAAAAAAGGGGGTATATATATATATATATTTTTCAACCACAAATGCCCGTCTTGTACCATCTCTGAGATGTGCCACGTATTACGTCATCTCGTTGGAAAGGTCATGTGTCACATCATCAAAAAATGTATTTTGGGGTTTTATGACCCTTTAAAAATGAAATGAAATGAATGTGTAAACAAATACATCAACGCTTTCAACCTTTGTATTGTTACAGTGTTGGTAGTATATTTAAATGAACAATGTGTAGTCTTTCTCCATGTTAACTTTACCTTGATATCCCTGTTTATTTGTCAGCAAAAGTCTGCTGGATGAAGATGAACACGTTAGTTGATCATCATAGATCTGAGTCATTTTCTCTTTCTGTCTTCAGTCTGAATAGATGCAGTATTACAGAGGAACAGAGTCTCATCCTGACTTCAGCTCTGAAATCAAACCCGTCACACCTGAGAGAGCTGGACCTGAGCAGGAATACACTAGGAGACTCTGGAGTGAAAAACCTCAGTGATCTACTGATGAACCCACAACTCAAGCTGGAGAAACTACAGTTAGTATCATTATACTGTACAGCAATTACAGTGTGACTGAAGTTTATTTATTTGAAGACAGCAGGGCTTATGTTTCAGTGTTTATAGCAGTGCACTTTCTGGGTTTTTTAAAAATATCGCAATGTAATTTTTTCCCAATATCGCGCAGCCCTAATTTAAAGTGTGATGTCTGTGCTTGGAGGCTTTCAAATGTTCATGTTAACAGACATTAGCGCTCTAAAGTTCTCTGAAGTGTGGCTGAAAAAGCCAAGTAAAACTTTAAATAACCATTGAATCAAATTAAAATTGTATTCTTATCTGTGAAATAAGCATGTAACCCGTTTCAACTCCACCACTCAAAGAATTGTTAAATTGTTCGCCAAATTTGTTGCGTCATACCCCTCTGACACTGGGTAGTTGCGCCCCTGGTCTCACTCATCCTTGCAAAGCTGCTTCAGCTCAGTGACATTTGTAGGCTTTCCAACATGAGCTGTGTTTCAAGTCCTTCCACAGCATTTTAATGGAATTGAAGTCTGGACTTTATTGGGCCATTCCCAAACTTTAATTTTCTAATTTTCCGACCATTTTCAGATCATAGACTTTCAGAGTTGTACAGTTTTAGTTAATTGCAATCTTGAAAGGGATGTTGATGTCTAACATATTAAAGTTCACTGAGCCTTTTGTTTGCCTCCATATTCAATTGTCAGTTTTTGCAACTGACTTTCAATACGAAGAATATGAAGAATAAAATCAAATTCAGTTTAAGGATTTATATTGTTCAGGTTTAACTGATTAATCAGCTGAGTGTTTTCCTCTCTGTTCTAGACTCTCTAACTGCAGTGTGACAGAAGAAGGTTATAAAGCTCTGGCTTCAGCTCTGAGATCAAACCCTTCACACCTGATAGAGCTGGATCTCACAGGAAATGATCCTGGACAATCAGGAGTGAAGCAGCTCAGTGATTTACTGCAGGATCCAGACTGTCAACTGAAGACACTGCGGTGAGACGGGATCAAATAATTAACTAAATTAGCTATATGCAGGCTAAATATTCAGAACTAATATATTATTTTAGTTAATAAGCTGTACAATTTGTTGCATCAAAATGATCAAGATCAGATCAGATGCTGCAGGTTCTGTCATGATGATGATGATAACCGTCAACACAGTTTAGTTGTGATACGAGCTACAGATCAAATAGACATTATGGGTCAGTATATGTGTGCTGACATTCAGGAGTATACCTTGATAATTAACAATAATAGTTTTCCATCAAGCCCAGATTCACTGCATCTCTCTGCACCAGGTCTATGAGTCTCCAGATGTTCTCAAACATGCAGTTTCACAAGCCAGTTTTCTCTGTGCTGACGTTTCTCACTCCTCCTGCTTTAAAGACAGAAAGATCTTAATTTCACACTTTGTATTCATACTGAAAATCATGATCTAGTGAGCTTTTGCCCTTCTGCTCTGTGAGACCTTTCTGTTCTTATGCTTATGTTTGCTTTAGGACTGAGTGTTGCTCTAGTTTCTTTTAAATATATATTTATTTGTGTATTTAAATGTTTAAAGAAAAAATTTGGCTTCTAAATAACTAACTTAAGCTTGTCTTTAAAACAATAATTACGTTTTTTATCGTATCAATCATTTTTTGTAATGCAGTGAACATTTAGTTGATACCTGAATTGCCTCTTCTGCAGGTTTGTGAGTCCTGCTGCAGAGGAAGCCTGTCAGTATGTGAATAGAGTTGTGGGTATAAACCTGTTACTCCAGAGAGAGCTGAATCTGAGTGAACATGAACTAGGAGACACACAAGTGAATCAGATCGCTGCTCTACTGCAGGATAAACACTGTCAACTCAACACACTGACGTGAGTATTGCTCATTTATTTATTATATTACTTTTAAGCATTTTTTCCCTCACACAGAGCCAGAACAATTTAAAGTAATAAAATTAAACAGTCAATTAGACTATTAAGCTGCAACCCCACTTTTGAAAAATCTCCAGAATGTCACATGATTATGGCACTTTTTCATGTGTTCCATATTATATATATATATATATATATATATATATATATATATATATATATGGACTAAAGCTGCGTCCGAAATCGCGTACTTTGGGAGTAGGTACTACATTTAAATTAGAACGTACTTCGCGACCGTTAAAAAAGTACGCTCTATATAGTATGAATACGGGTAGTATGAATGGAGTCTGGACGTACTGGTATTACGGTTGGTATTGTCACGTAACATGCGCAGTCACATCAGCGCGAAAAGTTAAAGAGCCCATTCCACTGACTGCACCAACTTAGAGCAATGTTTTTAGTTCTTCTTTCTGCTTTCGTCTGCGTTTTTACGTCGTTCGTGCTCACAATTCAGAGTCGTCGTCGGTCAGCTGCTCGCAGATCACGCCTTTGTCGAGAGCTTTTGTGTAATTTCTCAAATAAGTTAAATATCATTTAGCCAATACATTTTACCTAAAAAAAAAAAACTAAAAAAAAAACACACACACACACACACACACACACACATAAACCTGTGAACAATGACAGATGTTGATTTTTGGTAAGGAAAAAGTAATTGATTTGCTTGTGATATTACCATCAGTGAATAAACATGAATGAATCAATAGTATGCATGTGTGTATGAATGAATCAATAGTATGCATGTGTGTATCTCTGTTGATTCATTCATGGATGGCAATATCACAAGCAGTGTGTGTATGTATATACATACACATGTAGGGTAACGCACTGAGGTCAGATACAATACACACATATACACACACACACACATTCATATACCTGTGTATACATGAAGACTTCAGATGTAAAAGAAAAAAAAAATCTTCTAAAATGATCATTTTTATCAAGCTTGTATATTTAGGTTCAGTAATTTCACTTTAATGACAATGAATAGGTCCTTTTCATTGCCATTAAAGTGAAATAACTGAACATAAACATACAAGCTTGATAAAAATGATCAAACTAGAAGAAAATTTCAGATGGCACTTAGAGGCTTTTACATCTTAAGTATTCATATATGTGTGTGTGTGTGTGTGTGTGTATATATATATATATATATGAAATATGTATATATATATATACAGTGAGGAAAATAAGTATTTGAACACCCTGCTATTTTGCAAGTTCTCCTACTTGGAAATCATGGAGGGGTCTGAAATTGTCATCGTAGGTGCATGTCCACTGTGAGAGACATAATCTAAAAAAAAAAAATCCAGAAATCACAATATATGATTTTTTAAATATTTATTTGTATGATACAGCTGCAAATAAGTATTTGAACACCTGTCTATCAGCTAGAATTCTGACCCTCAAAGACCTGTTAGTCTGCCTTTAAAATGTCCACCTCCACTCCATTTATTATCCTAAATTAGATGCACCTGTTTGAGGTCGTTAGCTGCATAAAGACACCTGTCCACCCCATAGAATCAGTAAGAATCCAACTACTAACATTGCCAAGACCAAAGAGCTGTCCAAAGGCACTAGAGACAAAATTGTACACCTCCACAAGGCTGGAAAGGGCTACGGGGAAATTGCCAAGCAGCTTGGTGAAAAAAGGTCCACTGTTGGAGCAATCATTAGAAAATGGAAGAAGCTAAACATGACTGTCAATCTCCCTCGGACTGGGGCTCCATGCAAGATCTCACCTCGTGGGGTCTCAATGATCCTAAGAAAGGTGAGAAATCAGCCCAGAACTACACGGGAGGAGCTGGTCAATGACCTGAAAAGAGCTGGGACCACCGTCTCCAAGGTTACTGTTGGTAATACACTAAGACGTCATGGTTTGAAGGTTCCCCTGCTTAAACCAGCACATGTCAAGGCCCGTCTTAAGTTTGCCAATGACCATTTGGATGATCCAGAGGAGTCATGGGAGAAAGTCATGTGGTCAGATGAGACCAAAATAGAACTTTTTGGTCATAATTCCACTAAATGTGTTTGGAGGAAGAAGAATGATGAGTACCATCCCAAGAACACCATCCCTACTGTGAAGCATGGGGGTGGTAGCATCATGCTTTGGGGGTGTTTTTCTGCACATGGGACAGGGCGACTGCACTGTATTAAGGAGAGGATGACCGGGGCCATGTATTGTGAGATTTTGGGGAACAACCTCCTTCCCTCAGTTAGAGCATTGAAGATGGGTCGAGGCTGGGTCTTCCAACATGACAATGACCCGAAGCACACAGCCAGGATAACCAAGGAGTGGCTCTGTAAGAAGCATATCAAGGCTCTGGCGTGGCCTAGCCAGTCTCCAGACCTAAACCCAATAGAGAATCTTTGGAGGGAGCTCAAACTCCGTGTATCTCAGCGACAGCCCAGAAACCTGACTGATCTAGAGAAGATCTGTGTGGAGGAGTGGGCCAAAATCCCTCCTGCAGTGTGTGCAAACCTGGTCAAAAACTACAGGAAATGTTTGACCTCTCTAATTCCAAACAAAGGCTACTGTACCAAATATTAACATTGATTTTCTCAGGTGTTCAAATACTTATTTGCAGCTGTATCATACAAATAAATAGTTAAAAAATCATACATTGTGATTTCTGGATTTTTTTTTTTTAGATTATGTCTCTCACAGTGGACATGCACCTACGATGGCAATTTCAGACCCCTCCATGATTTCTAAGTGGGAGAACTTGCAAAATAGCAGGGTGTTCAAATACTTATTTTCCTCACTGTATATAAGAAATGGATCATATACATATAATACATACACGCATATTATATATGTATTATATACATACATAATATGCATACTAAACAAAAAAAACTATAAACACGTTTACAGATTGTGAGCCCTACAATCTACTGCGCCAATTCTTCATCTATATTTTAAAGATGGAGCTGACCTCCGCCCCGACCTCCGACTTTCACGGTAGTCCATCCAGTCACTGATTGCGACCATGGGTGGAGAAAAAGCACATCGAGGTGCTGGTGTTCTAGCTACATATCACATATTTGAGCTTCATTTTTGACAAATTATTTACTTTCAATTTGGGTAGGAAAAATTCAAGTGGAAATCCAAAAATTACTATCTTGTACACATGCTTTTAAAGAAACAGATTTTGAATTATTTTAAAGTGATGCCCTACAAATGAGATTGTTATTAAGTCCCTTTAGATCTTTTAGAAACCTGTGAAGGTTACCTTACTGAAGCTGCTGACGTCTATTATACTACTTTGTGCCAAAGTTTTGTGATTTTGTAATCTAGTTTTGTAACTATCATTTAACTGAGAAACAATGTCGTTGTTTAAATAAAACAGTGTAGCTGACAGGCATTAGCTCGTTCTGTTCGGTAATAATAATGATAAAATTGTCAATTTTGCAGCCAATTCACAAAATTGTACCCTCGATTTACATTATTTAAACTTTTAACAAGTCAATCGTTTACTTATATGATGTTAAACAAATACAATTTAACCACAAAGAAACAATAAGTGTTTTGTAAAGTATTTACACTTGAAAACAGCCGCGTCTCCATTTTCTGCCATTTTCGAATATAACGATGACAACTCCTCTCCCGTGGCATCATGGGCAGGGCCTGAAATTAACACCCGACCACACGCCAAATGCGGGTGAATTCTGCAATTGGCGGGTAACACTGTCAATCTACCTGCCACATTGGCAGGCAGCCAATTAGAATCGACCCTTCGCGGGGAGTTTGATTGACATGCGATCTGGCCAATCATAATCCACCGAAGCCGCCTTTTTTTGTCCGACAAAGCAGTCAGGAGAGTTCAACGTTGGAGGATTTGAACTTGAAAAAACAGAGTGTACTGAGTAAGCCTACTGACATCTTACCGCAGTTAAAACTACATTACTTCTTATGTTCATTCATGTTTATTTGATGCTATAAAATATTCCCTACATTAGTTCACTAATATAGTCCCCTTAACAGTGAATGAAAAGAAGTGAGTGAATTGAGACACTGATGAACACCTGATAAGCAGAATCACTGAAGGACAGAGAAACAAGAACAGAAAAAAGAGAAACACAAGAACTGCAACTGACTTCCAGCCACCGAGTGTGAAACCAGTTTACAAACCAGTTTAACATGATTTCTTTCATACAAAAGTTATTGTTGAGAATGAACAGATATTTAGTTGTTGATGTTTTATTGAAAATAATAAAGTTATTATCACCGTGATGGAGATCAGTATTTGTTTTAGTTGGGCTATTGAACCATTGACTTTATTATATCAATTTTTCTCTGACTGCTTTAACTATGAGTTTATAAAACACATTTGTTATGCCAAGAAATAATCAAGAGAAAGATTATCAGGTGTTTATGACTGTTGTGTTGATTACATAATCATCCTGGACATGTCTGATTCTCTGATCTTAACCAGTGTAAAAGCTGTGGACTTATTTATATTTCATATTATTCAAATTTGTTTATCTATAACGTGAAATACAATGTTTCTGTAATTAGTTATTCTGAAGTATATTGAAATAATATTTTAATAGTGCTTTAAAATATCTCCTACTTGTCTTAGACACAAACATACATCAACAATCAGCATATGAATCTCAACAATGGTGACAGTAAAAACTTTAATGTCGCAATGCATGCTGGGTTCCAGGATAGTATAAAACTCCCAGCATGCACTCCTGCATGAATGAATAAATAAAAATAAATTATTGCCACCACTGATGAGAGACATATGCAGATTTTTGATATCTCTGTGTTTCTACAAGACATTGTAGCTCTGTTTCTTTTTTAAGCTGTGCATTATATGTGTTCAAAAAAATATCATCGTAACTTCTTACTGTAGTTTCACAGTGGTGGTAATATAACACTTAAGATAGAGGATTAAAAACTGAGACATTTAGTGAATAAACAGGCTATATGATGATTTTATTTTTTTCATCATAATCAATATAACCGCAATCATTCACAAACCGTGTGTGTGCACAAATGTGACTTACAAAAACACAGCTCAAGCAGCCAGTGAAAAACTAATGTCAAAAAGTCAAGGGTCAGCATCCCAACTAAAGCAAACACTGATCTCCATCATGGTATAACTTCAAACCAAACATTTTCAATTAAACATATCAATAACAATTTCTGTAGATGTATGACAGAAATAAAGTCATACTGTTAATAATAAGTGTAATAATGTGTAATGGCTGGAAGTCAGTTGTAGTTATTCTGTTTCTCTATTTTCTGTTTGTGTGATCCTCTTTCCTTCAGTGATCCTGCTTGTTAACAGCAGGTGTTCATCACTAATGCTCAACAATCACTTATTTCACTTATTCACTTATTATTCAACATATTCACTTAATTATCTCACTGCAACACTGCGTCAATGTTACTTTTTACTCTTTGTAGTGTGGATTTTCCTGTGGGGTTGAAAGGGTTAACAGTGTAAGATAAAAAGTCACACCCACAAAATGTATTTTAACAGTAATAAACTGTAAGTTATAAAACAGGTTTATACTGGCAACACTGTTGCCAGTAGTTTACTGTAAAATGTACTTTTTGGGTCACCATTGTGCTGAAGAGTAGAGCCTGTGCTTCAGTCCAGCAGAAGATCTATAGACATTGATAATACTCTGCATGTTGCTTTATTTAACAGACTTATTTAACTGTGTAGTTGCTGGTCCAGTGGAAATATTTTTATGTTCAATAGTTTTTTAGTGGTTTCAAATGAAAGAAGTTCACAGTAATACTTTGCTCACATTATTTATGCATTATAAATTTTAGTTAATACATTTAAATGACAGTTAGTCAATTTAAGGCAGTCAGTTTCTGCAAGTGAAATTAGTTAACTTGAGTTTTAATTTAGTGGATTTTTACAGTAACATACTGTAGATTAACAAAGAAGAGAACAGAAAAAGAGACGAGCAGAAACACAAGAACTGCAACTGACTTCAGCCACAGCCTTAGATTAAATCAACTGAAGAGAAAAGAAGACATTAAATCTGTGAAGATCTCAGCAGAGGAGGATTAAACAACTCCACAAACAGCATTACCAGCTTCACTTATTACTAACCAGACTGACTTTATTTCTGTCAGACGTCTACACTGGGGTAGTGTATTATATTTTCTGTAGTGTGTTGTCATGAGTTCTAATCACAAATAACAACAGATGTAGATTAAATGAAAGTAGCTAGACTACCTAAAAGAAGCATAAATTGCAAAGTCATTTACATTTTTTTCCAGTTGCATTTATTGATCTGCATATAGCCTAATTTTATAATGGATCTATTATTTTTTATATAAAAACACTTATCAGCTTATTTTACTCTGCTGATTATATTAAGATCTCTTTTCTGTACAACCAGCTCTGACACCTGTATCCTTTTCCCTGGACATAAAGCAGCTATGATTATAGGGTCATGAAGTTAATTATCTCATGAACTTGTAACATTCAACAGATTTATAAAATAAAAAATAAAAAAATAAATAAAAAATAATTTTGACTCTTCTCCTTTCAGAACAATTCTATATAGCAAATATAGTAATATTGAATTGCACATTGTGTCAAGCTTTCATGTAGCTCAAACAGTAGAGCGTTGGCGCTTACAACACCAAGGTCATGGGTTTGATTCCCAGGGAAAGCAAGAACTAATAAGAATGTAAATGTGTAGCTTGAAATGCAATGTAAGTCGCTTTGGATAGAAGCGTCTGCCAAGTGTGTACATGTACATTATGCTCAGTAGGAGCATGAACTTGAATGTTGTGTATCTAATGTCTTGCATTGGACATGTAGAACACTTTGTCTTTAGTGATTAAAGTCCTGTGAAAAACACTGAGAGGCAACCACAAATTGTATTACTGAAATAAGCAAAACATATGATATAGTGATAATGAATTATTACAAATATATACTGATATTCTCTATGGCTAATATACTCATAGGCCTACATCACTAACCTCTTAATCATTTGTCACCTCACACGAATAGCATGACCCTCTCTAAAACAAGAGGAAATGCTTTATTGTTTACTTTTTTGCTGACCTCTTTAACAAAAGAAATATGACACAATCTTTTTATGTAATATAAATTTAAATTATGCCAGTTCTCTTCATTTGACTGGTACCATGAATCTCATTAACATATTCTCTTTACTTGTTATGAATCATCACATCATGTGCTTTCATTATTGTTGTCTGCTAACCGTTAGGAACAGATTAAAAGGTCTATAAATTAAGTGTCATTGTTGTTAGGCCATATACTGCCACAGCAAATGGATGCAATTAAAGTTAGACAAATCAAAAACTTTGCAGGATAACCAATATCCCGACCGCTGCTTAAGAAAGGAGCGTGATTATATAAAGAGGAGATGTGAAAATTTCACAATGAAGGGTGATGGTGTGTTAAATTGTTCTTAAAAAGATAATACAACTGTGACATTTATTTACTAATATAACTACATTAGATGGAGAGCAGCATAGGTATTAAGGCCAAACTGGCCAATGGGTAAGAAAAATGTATACATATACATTACAAAACAAGTAACTGTTCTTCATAAACATGTAACTTAAGTCTATAGTTTGTTCTCCCTTCCTTAGATTGAATGTTCAGAATGTTGAAGGTGGGACTGTGTGGTCAGATCTTCCACTGTTGGCAAATACAGCTGTCCTGCATGCACATTTGCCTATTTATTTATTTTATTATTATTATTTTATTTTTTTGTTATTGTTGCTTTCATACCTGTATGCTTTATGCTTTAATTCATTCCTCAGTAACATTAAAATAAATAATAAATAAATGCTTGACATCCCTTTTACCACAGCAGTATTGCTGCTCAATTTAAATTAAGCTCGACATTGAACTCGACAATCGACTACTTTGGACTTCGACCGAAATACAGGTATGTATTCACCCGTGTTCACTCTGAAGAAATCACTCACATGGCTGTGCACTTGTAATGACACATCAAGGATGTTAAGAGGCTAAAAGCAGGTATAAAACGTACTCGGTTACTCACGTAACCTCGGTTCTCTCTAGTAGAGCGAACGAGTACTGCGTAAGAGTATCTTACGCTAGGGGAAAATCCAGATCCAGTTGATCCGTAACACCGGCGCACTGGCAAAGGTTAACAGGTTAATAACACAAAATTAAAAAGGTGATATCAAGCTTTAAATATTTGATTAAGACAGACAGTTTGATTGTGGGTCAATAATTATATCAGTTTCTGTAGAGGCAGAACAATGTTTTATTTCTGACATCAGGATCAGAACTGTTCATAACTGCTTTCAATTTAATCTTTGTATTTCACAAATATCTAATTTTGGTGCAACATATACTGTAACTTGTAAAAACCGAATAAGTGCATTTTAAAAGTCTGTGATCAGTATCTGCCTGTAATAAGATCCACTGAAGGTAAGTTGACTGAACGCTAGTGATGGGCGCTTTCGAAACACGTTTCATGAAGCTGTGAAACCTTTACGAATCTTTAGTTTCGGATCAGTGGTTCAGAGTGTGTATCAAACTGCCAAAGTCACGTGATTTCAGTAAACGAGGCTTCGTTACGTCATAACTGTTTCAAAACGGTTAAAAATGTCAATGGTTCACCACTGGGGGGCGATGATCTCTGTGAACCCATGAATCATGCAGATTCACTGAGATTGAACAAGTGTCTGTGGGTTTTACCTGATCTCTGATCAGTTTTATACATTTGTAGACATTTTAATTAGACATTAGTATAATTAAAAGAAATAATAGTAGTTAATAGTCTCTTATTGGCCTGTTTAGCTGAGTCATCCATAAAATACACAGACACTGCCTCACGGTGCAGCACTAAAGCAGATGAACTACCTTTTATAAAACTTGTTTGATTGTCTTCTGCTTAAGGAAATACTTTTATTCCTTAATCTGATCATGTTAGTTTATACAGTTATTCTTTGTTCATGTTAGTTCACAGGGGATTTACTAATGTTATTCTGTTAACTTTTGTATTTAAAGCTGAACTAAGTAACTTTTTTACCTTAACTGAACAGCTTAAACTTAAGGTTATTAAATGCTGTATAGTATTGTCCATCATTGGTTCATGTTAACTAATGTAGTTAATGTTAACAAATGAAACCTTACTTTAAAGTTTTAGCAAGTAGACAATGTGTCTGAAAACAACCGACATAAACACATTTGACCCAGTGAGCAAACCAAGAAACATTGACATGAAAGAACCTTAAAGATTAAATGAAATGAATGTGTAAACTAACATAAATAGATCAACGCTTTCAACCTTTGTTTTGTTACAATGTTGGTAGTATATTTAAATGAACAATGTGTAGTCTTTCTCCATGTTACCTTTACCTTGATATCCCTGTTTATTTGTCAGCAAAAGTCTGCTGGATGAAGATGAACACGTTAGTTGATCATCATAGATCTGAGTCATTTTCTCTTTCTGTCTTCAGTCTGAATGATTGCAGAATTACAGAGAAACAGAGTCTCATCCTGACTTCAGCTCTGAAATCAAACCCGTCACACCTGAGAGAGCTGGACCTGAGCTGGAATACACTAGGAGACTCAGGAGTGAAGCACTTATGTGACGTACTGAAGGATTCACACTGTAAACTGGAGAGATTGAGGTCAGTCACATTCACATACAAGAATCAAAATGCTTAAAATCACTTCAACAGTTTAAACTAAAACACTTTTACATTGTATTTGTGCAAACTTAGTATTTTGTCTTATTTTCTTCTTTCTCTCTGCTAATGTAGGTTAAGCTGCTGTGATATGACAGATGAAGGTTGTTCTGATGTGACTTCAGCTCTGAAATCAAACCCGTCACACCTGAGAGAGCTGGACCTGAGCAGGAATACACTAGGAGACTCTGGAGTGAAAAACCTCAGTGATCTACTGATGAACCCACAACTCAAGCTGGAGAAACTACAGTTAGTATCATTATACTGTACAGCAATTACAGTGTGACTGAAGTTTATTTATTTGAAGACAGCAGGGCTTATGTTTCATTGTTTATAGCAGTGCACTTTCTGTTTTTTTTAAACTAAAACACTTTATTCTCAATATCTCACAGTGAGTCTGAGTTCACATTATATTTGTGTAAAATTCTTCACATTCATGATTTGTTTGTAAGATAATCTCTCTTCCTCTGTTTGTGTCTTTCTAGTCTACGGGACTGTGGCATTACAGATGTTTCTTCTCTAACTCAGTCTTTGACTAACTCAAAAGCACTGCAGTTTTTAAAAGAGCTTGATCTGAGAGGCAATAATATAGGAGACTCACAGCAGCGGCTCAGAGACGAGCTACGAGACTCAAACTGTGTCCTGAGGTGAGGAAACATCACTGAGATATCAAAGAGATCTTCATTTACCTCTGATATGTGAACAAACCTTTCAAACATTCGTGAAAGGAAATTATCATTAAGCTTTATTGCAACAAAGGGTTTGTGTGAGAACAAAATGTGAAGTTATTGAAATGTTTAACACAAAGGAGGAAAGAGAACAAAAGCTCACTGTCACAGCTTTATACATTGTCGTAGAAATTTTAAACTGTATATTAAACTAACCATGTTTCTAACATCTAACCTTATTTAACATCTGACATCTGAACAGGATGTACTGTACGAAACCAATGGAAAACTCGTGTCTTTGAGTGTGTGCATATGCGTGTATATACATAGTTTGGAAAATGAAACTAGACAGTCTGTTAGAATCTTGTGATTAACAAATGAAGTCATCATTAAAACAAAGTTTGCTTTACCTAGTAACAGAGGGGTTTGCATATGAAGAACCAATCAAATAATGGGGAAATTATGAAATGCAGCCTGACATTTATGCCATACCTCGATTCTATAAAAACTGTTGTATCTGTGTTTTACGGTGGGATTTCTCAATGGAATTTGTCTGAGATCCTCCGGCCTTGATTCTTCTTGGGAGAGTTTCTCTGAGAACTGCTCGAAGACTCTCCCGGCCGTTATTAAAGCATTTAAAGGACATTTGCTGAAAGTCTGTCTGTTAATTTCTGCTTAAACTGGTCAGTTTAGGGAAGCAAGTTAGTTAGAAACTCGGCCAGTTGTCGACGGAAGACGCAAAGAGCTGGAGTATAAAGGTTATTAAGTGTCGATTGTAGACGCAACAGTTTTATTTATTAAGTGTCGATTTGTAGACGCTAGATAGTCGGGATTTAGGAAAAAATCCACTACAACATCAACACCTGCTTTATTAACAGTAGAAGTGAATCATTTCAGTGTGAAAACAGACTTGGTCAGACTGTAGGAAAACGCTAGCCTGGGAAAACCCAGACTACTTCCGGCGAATTTTAATTCTCTCTCCAGGATAGTCTGGAGAAGAGCCCATTCAAACTCATTTCTGTGCCGCCGAAATCGCGGCACCAATCAGAAACGTTTGGGGAGGGATTTACATGATGACGACAGTGCAGCGACGCTGAAGGAGATTTCATTACAAAGATGGATGCCGCCGTGGAACATCACTCGTTCGAATCAGTTATCGCGTCTGTTTTGAGCGATTTAAACTTACCGTTTTCGTTAAAACCGGAGCAAAGAACAACACTCAAAGCATACATCATCTCCTTCATCGATCTGATCGCAAAGACCCGCCCTCCTTAGTTACTGTCGCTATGCCCGACAAGTTATGCTGCTCTCACGCCACACCATGTTCTCACGCAGTGAAAAATACATCGCGGAGCAGAGAGGAGACTGACAACACGCTGACAGACAGGACAGACCAGGTTACTTTTCGGTTACTTTTGATATTAAACATATAAAACAAAGTCTCACCTTTCAAATTTGGTCATTTTTTAAAAGAAATTTAAACGATACATACCGTTTTGTGGCTCTTTAATGTGTCTGACAGATCGCTGTAGAGCATCAGTTAAAGCTGCTCGTGAACCAATCATCACTTCCTTCTAGTTCATTTATAGCATCAAATAAACATGAATGAACATGGGAAGGATTGTTGTTTTAACCACGGAAAGACGTCAGTACACTCCGTTATTCATGTTCAAATCCTCCCATTTTAATCTGCTATCTCTCCTGACTGCTTTGTCGGACAAAATGGCGGATGGCGGATCATGATTGGTTAGATCGCCTGTCAATCAAGCTCCCTGCGAAGGGAGCTACGTCGGTTGGTGACGCCCCTTTGGAAATGAATTGTCTACATAGCTTCGCCAGACCCTACACTCAGTTTCAACTGAGAAGGGTCTGGTTTTAACCAGGCTAGGAAAACGCTGCACTCCTGCTAAAATCAGTGCAGTTCCAGCTATGAATTAGCGCGCGCGATTTTCACAAGTGCACATCCGCCGTGTTGATGAATTTGACATTCAGCCAATTTCAAAGTAAATTCTATTTGTAAATTAATATATAAGAGTATATATATTAACTATTATTAAAATATATTTAAATATATATATATATATATATATATCATAATACTAATATAGCCTAATAAAAATCATTTTTATCATAAAACCAATTTCCAAGTAAACCATATTTTTTAATTATTATTATAATTATTATATAAAATATAATAATATTAATATAATATATCATAAAACTAATTTCTAAGTAAAACTATATATACATACATTTTAATTATTCTTAAATTATTAGGCTATATGAATTATTAAAATATTTTAAAATAAAAAAAATATCGGATATTAAAAAAATATATAATTATTAAATTATTAAATACATTTTATTTGGATGTAGTAACATGTACAGTACACTCACAAAATGAGTTACAATCAACTGATTTCACCAGTCCGTATTTTAATGCTGTGAAAATCCCACTCCCCCTGCTAAACCCATCTTGTTTTTTAGCAGTTTTATTTTTATTTAAAAAAGGGCACCTGACCGCAAAGCAATTGCTCCAGCTATTTTAATTGTATATCCATAAGCTATGTAAGATGTAAAATTGAAAGAATGAATTAAATAAATAATGCTTTTTGGGGCCCTAATGTGCTGGAAAATAACTATTAATAAAAAAAAAAAAAGTAAGTTTTTTTTACATTCTTAGCTTTAAGTGTCAATTATCACTAATAATTGTTTGTTACATTTTCTATTTTGTTTCATTTCTATTTTTAAGACGCAATTAAGCAAAAAACAAACAAACAAAAAGACAGGTATTTGCCTCATATATACACACAATATGTATTTGATGAACTCTTAAAGCCTATCTTCGTGAAAAAAGGTTAAATATTATTATTTTCAATGACATTCATGTGCAATGGGGGGAGTAGGCCTAATACAATATGTTCGAACCACAGCGTGTTTAACACACAAACGATAAGTTCAGTTAAATTAAGTGAAATTAACAGTTTTGTTTTGATAGCTGGTAGCTTTATTCCTTACCCGTACAAGTTTATAGTTTGAATCGATCTGCCATGTTTTTTTGTTTGTTTGTGTTTGTTTTTTGCATCTTTTATTAACACTAGTTCACTTTCTTTTAATTTATTTAAGTGTAGACAAAGCTTCCATGCAGGATCTGGGTGCTTGCTGTGTGAAAAATCGATCGATAAACAGATATAGCAAAGGAAGTGCATTTAAACTCGCTTTGCGCGTGCACGCGAGGGGGAGTGCGATTTGTCCGGGGAGTCGGATTTCGGTAGGCTACAACACCGGCAACGGTAAATGGCAGTGAGCCCAGCCCACCCATCCGAGAAGTGTCAGCTCTTATTTTGAAAAGGGCTTATTGAGGGGGCGTGACATCACATTGAAGCAATACCCCTGATTGGCTGATTACACGTGTGGATTGTAGTCACACACTCTGCGGAAAGATAGTGCCAAAAAGATCTGTAGACGTGTGCAGAGGGATCTGTGAATGCCCTGTGATCTGCAAACACAGATTCAACACTTGCATGCTGAGCTTTGCACAGAATGTGTAAGAATGTCTTTTTACAGTGGTTTGAAAATACAAGTTAGACTGTGTTTGTTTGCAAATGGTGAAGGAGGGCATTTGTAGATTTTTAATGGGAAAAACAGCGAAACAGTTGTGCCAAAATTCTGAAAACAAATGCTACACAATCTACAAACAAATAATGACCCTCATGCGCAGACAAATCACTTTGCATTCATTCAAATTCTGGTTGTCAAGTACAAGTCACTGATTTCTATTTGTGAATCATAAAGAGTTTGTTTGCGGATTTTAAATCTATTTGTAGATCACATTTTATATTTGTATGTCATGAAGAGTCTGTTTGTGGATTTTTTTATCTATTTGTAGATCTTGTTTTACATTTGCGGATCATGAGGAGTTTGTTTGCAGATTTTAAATTTATTTGTAGATCTTGTTTTGTGTTTACAAATTGTATTATGCATTTTTGACTCATAGTCTCTTCATTTTCAATGATTATGGCATTATTTTGTCACAACAGCGAAACAATAGTGCCAGAATTCTGAAAACAAATGTGACACAATCTACAAACAGAACATGATCTTCACCTGCTAACAAGTCACTTTACATTCATTCAAATTCTGGTTATCAAGTACAAGTCACTGATTTCTATTTGTGAATCAGGATGCGTTTATTTGTGGATTTTTATCTTTTTGTAGATCATGCCGACGCACTGGCGAAGGTTAACAGGTTTTAATTTAAATAATTTGAACTACCTTTTACAAAACTTGTTTGATTGTCTTCTGCTTAAGGAAATACTTTTAGTCCTTAATCTGATCATGTCAGTTTATACAGTTATTCTTTATACAGTTATTCTTTGTTCATGTTAGTTCACAGGGGATTTTTTGGAATGTAAAAATGTATTAGTAAATGTTTAAAGTCGGCATGAAATCAAAATGGACCCTATTTACTTTGTTAGCGCATTTTACTAGTCTTGTGGTGAACAATTAGTCCGTGCAAGTTAAAACACAGAAAAAAATTTTTTGGCTTCGTAATCTTTAATCAAAATCTGAAAATGCCCCTCCCCTCTGCCTTGGAGGACCTTCTCTGATGACGTTGGTTTGACGGCTTGGTTTGGGAAACGCTTAACCACTCCCCTCAAATCGTTAGTCTGTAATGAGCGAGAGATGGAGAGGAGGAGCGCTAGAGTAAAACCCTGCCCTCTGTTCAATATTCCTTTTCACTGGGAAATACGTCACAGCACTGGAGAAAAGTCGTTTGCAACTTCCGGTTCACGCGGACTTTAAACTTAAGGTTATTAAATGCTGTATAGTATTGTCCATCATGGGTTCATGTTAACTAATGTAGTTAATGTTAACAAATGAAACCTTACTATAAAGTTTTAGCAAGTAGGCAATGTGTCTGAAAACAACCGACATAAACACATTTGACCCAGCGAGCAAACCAAGGGTAACATTGACATGAAAGAACCTTAAAGATTCAATGAAATGAATGAATGTGTAAACTAACATAAATAGATCAACGCTTTCAACCTTTGTATTGTTACAATGTTGGTAGTATATTTAAATGAACAATGTGTAGTCTTTCTCCATGTTACCTTTACCTTGATATCCCTGTTTATTTGTCAGCAAAAGTCTGTTGGATGAAGATGAACACGTTAGTTGATCATCATAGATCTGAGTCATTTTCTCTTTCTGTCTTCAGTCTGAATAGATGCAGTATTACAGAGAAACAGAGTCTCATCCTGACTTCAGCTCTGAAATCAAACCCGTCACACCTGAGAGAGCTGAACCTGAGCTGGAATACACTAGGAGACTCTGGAGTGAAAAACCTCAGTGATCTACTGATGAACCCACAACTCAGGCTGGAGAAACTACAGTTAGTATCATTATACTGTACAGCAATTACAGTGTGACTGAAGTTTATTTATTTGAAGACAGCAGGGCTTATGTTTCATTGTTTATAGCAGTGCACTTTCTGGGTTTCCCCTATTGCTCACAGGGGGTTAAAGTGGGATGTGAGTGTGCCGTACGGACTCTTATTCTGGCTGTACTGAAGACGAAGCGGTTTGACCAATCAGATGAAAGGGGCGTTTCTGCACCGCCCACATGTGCAAACGAAATATCAAAGCCATAAACTGATTTGTAAACCACAAACGAAAAATTAGAAATCGAGCCGAAATCTCATTTTCCGTTTATTAAACTAAACGAAACACCGAATAAACGATCCGTCTTTTCATTTCTCGTTATTCCATTCCAAACAGGAAATGAAATGATCAGATGATACACGGACCGTGTCGTGTGTTCATTCGTTTTTGGATTTAATATTGAAAGTAGAAAAACGAGAAAACACTTCCTTTTTCGTTTTTTAATTTTTTTCAAAAAAACTAAAAACAAGTATTCATCTTGATTTTTCGCTTTTCGTTCTCAGGTAGAAACATTTATAAACAGCTTGAATATTTGATTTCTACACGTAGGCGGGAATGAAATGCTCCTTTCCTCTGATTTGTCAGCCGAAGATCAAACTGTCCCGTCATCAGTTCTTCCTCAGCTCCGCTCAGCAGAATAAAAGTCCTCCGCTGCTGCAGTTGTACGGATTCTGAACGCGTTTATTGCAACTACTACATTTCATCTTTTCCTCATCAAACACCCAGACTAATGGGGGTGGGATGCGGGGCTTTAACATTTCAAAGCCGCGATGTACAGAAAATCACACAAAGATATAGAAAAAATTTATAAAAACATTTTGGATCAATAAAACTAAGAAATAACATAACTCCAGAAAGGCCACACTGCAGACATTTCACATGCAAATCAAATTAAATCGGCTAAATTACCTGTGCGAGCAGGCTCTAAGTACAGCACAACATCGATGCACCGAAAAAATAAATAATTAATTTACTAAATTAAATTAGAACAGAATATACCTTTCTAATAAATAAAAATACAAAACTAAATAAATCAGAATCAAGTCACAAGATGAGGAGCAAATGTGTGCAAAATGCCTAAAGTGCAGGGGAACATATATTCAAAACACAAGCCACAAATAGTTAGATTAGATAACCCTGACAGATCAATAAATAAAATAAAAATAAAGAAATTGCTAAAATAACGATAGTAGACAGAATTTTCAACTTTGACTTTTTAACTGCAGAAACAACAATAAATGCTAAACTGGAGTGGCAGTCTTTTAGCTAAACATGTTCACAGGACCCAAAAATCAAATTACAACCGGCTGAAAAGTTTTGAAATCACTTGTACCCTATACCTGATCGAGAGAACAAACCCAGTCTTTCACTCTGTCTGTGTCCGTTGGAGTCTTTTCAAATTGTGCGCGCGGATAAAATACATTCTAAAACACTTAACGTGAAAAACGCTTAACGACTTAATCTCCTAAAATAGTTAAATTAAAATATCAAATTATGTAAAGATAACGCTTTACTATAGGAGGAACGCATTGCGTTCATATTCTGGGTTCATATGCTTATCATAGTATGGTTTCTTAATAAAGTCTGTACTGTGTACATTAAGCCACGTTAAAGGGTTAGTTCACCCAAAAATGAAAATTCTGTCAGTAATTACTCACCCTCATGTTGTTCCAACCACGTAAGACCTTCGTTCATCTTCGGAACACAAATTAAGATATTTTTATTTTTTTATTTTTTTTCAACATTGTATTTATTGATTTTTGAAACATTTACATTAAAACAACACAGGAAAATATATAAATAAAAATACATAATTACAGTAAAAATTATAATAAAATAATAGAAAATAAATAATAAATAAAATAAACGACAACATCTATACTATACAAGCGTCAAGACAATGGTACATTAATCATAACATGGTGAATGTTATATCTGGTTACACAGAGAATAAACTATTTGGTTCAGCTTCCTTCAAAAATTCTATAAAGGGGTTCCACACTTTGAAAAATTTTCCAGGTTTTCCCTTAACAATATATGTGAGTTTCTCCAGAGCCAAACAAGCAGACAATTCCTGTAACCATTGTTTAATATTAGGGATTTCTGTGTTTTTCCAATGACGAGCCACTACAAGTTTTGCTTGTAATAAACAGAAAGTCAACATTTTCTTACTAGAGTTAGTTAAAGAGCAAGTTACAGGGAAAATATTAAATATACAAAGTTTAGGACATTTGGGGATATTCTTTTTCACCACCAGAGACAAAAAGTCCAAAACCTTTTCCCAAAAAAGTTGAACTTGAGGGCACTTCCATAAGCAATGATATAAAGTTCCAACATCTAGGTTGCATTTTATACATTGATTGGGAATGTTGGGATTAAATTTATGGAGCAATTCTGGAGTTATGTATACTCTCATTATCCACTTGTACTGCAGAAGTTTAAATCTGGTATTAATTGTCTGGGTTTGGGCCTTTAAGCAGATACTCTGCCATTCATCTTCAGTTATATTCTCACTTATATCTTGACACCAAGCCAAACGTTTTTTCTCCGTATTTTCTTTACAGTTAGTGCAGATCAGTTTATAAAACAAGGAAACTTGCCTAGCACCATTAAGGTGATTTAAAGTAATTTTTTCCAAAGGGGACAGCTCTGGTAAGAGAAGAGAATGCTGTGTTTTATTGATAAAATTCCTAATTTGAAGATATTTAAAAAAATTGGTTTTAGGCAAATCAAACTTTTGTCTTAATTCCTGAAAATTGAGCATAGTTTCATTGCTAAATAAATCTGCCACCTTGTTCAAGCCTTTTGATGCCCAGATTTTAAAGCCACCATCATGTGTCCCTGGTGTAAACATAGTGTTTCCCCAAATAGGGGTAAATTGTGATAATTGTGGAATCTGTCCAATATGTTTCAAAACGTCATACCATACCACAATAGTATTTTTAACAAAGGGGTTGGAAGTGGCTTTTTTCAGTTTGGGCAGGGGTGCTGAATACAGATACAGATTCAAAGGCAATTTTTGAGTTGTGCTCGCCTCAATCTGTACCCAAGGGATAGAATTATCATTTGTAAACCAAAACATTGCTGCTCTTAGCTGAGCTGCCCAGTAGTACCACTTAAGATTAGGCAACTGCAACCCTCCCCTCTCATATGGTAAATACAAAAGAGAGAGCCTCAGTCTGGGACGTCGATTTGCCCAAATAAAATTGGTGAAAAGCTTCTTCATATTACCGAAAAAATTATGTGGTGGAGGCAGAGGAATTGATTGAAATAAATATAAACATTTTGGGAGAACATTCATTTTTAATATATTAATACGTCCAATCTGAGAAATTGGTAGGGATGACCATTTATTAATTGATTCAGTGATAAATTTAGTTATATTATTATAATTACTGGTAGCCAAATTTTTTATGTCTGCGGTGATATTAATACCAAGATATTTAAAATCTTCATGAGCGTTTTTAAAGGGGGTCTGGAAGGGAGGTGTGAGACGTTCCGTTTCTTTTAGAAATAGGATCATAGATTTTGACTCATTCACTTTATATCCTGAAAAAGATCCAAATGATTTAATTAGGCACAATAAAGAAGGCACAGATGTACTTAAATTGGATAGAAATAATATAATGTCATCAGCATATAAAGCTATTTTATTTTCAAGACCGCCAATTGTAATCCCTGCTATATCTCCACTTCTTCGCACTGCAATAGCCAAAGGCTCAATAGCCAATGTAAAAAGAAGTGGCGAAAGGGGGCATCCCTGACGTGTGCCTCGAGAGAGTGGAAAAGATTTAGAGATTATATTATTAGTCAATATCTCTGCTGTGGGTTTTGAATATAAAATTTTTATCCATTTTATAAAATACGGACCGATACCGAAATGAGAGAGTGTATCAAAAAGATAGTCCCACTCCACCCTATCAAAAGCCTTCTCGGCATCTAAAGAAAGTAAAGCTGTATCCGAGACTCCTTTTGATGAGTGTATGACATTTAACACACGACGTATATTATGAAAAGCTTGTCTACCTCTTATAAAACCATTTTGATCAGAATCAATCAGTAAAGGTAAATACTTATCAAGTCTACTGGCTAAAACTTTAGCAATTATCTTTGTGTCTGAATTTAAAAGACTAATGGGCCTGTAAGAGCCACATTTCGTGGGATCTTTCCCTGGCTTAGGAATTAAAGTTATGAGGGCTGAACGCAAGGAGAGGGGAAGTTCACCAATATTGAATGATTCATTTATCATATCCATCATTGGGGTCATCAATTTATCGCGAAAGATCTTATAGATGTCTATAGGTAGACCATCAGGACCTGGTGCTTTCCCACCATTCATACAATTAATGGCTGCTTTCAGATCTGCTACTTCAATTGGTTGATCCAATATTTTGGAGTCTTCCTCAGACAGAGACTGTATCTGAATCTCATTCATAAATTTTTTATAATGGTGGGTATTCTCCGGAGGAGTCGATTTATAAAGATCTTCATAATAATTTCTAAAAGCATTATTAATTTCAGTTGGAATCGTGGTGTTCTGTCCATCTATAGTTACTATCTTGTTAATCCTCCCTTCATTTTGTTGAGCCTTAATTCGCCATGCCAATAACCTTCCAGCCTTTTCTCCTTGGTCATAATATGTTTGTTTCAGCCTAGTTATATTAGCCGCAGCTTTATTAGTAGAGATGTAATTAAATTCTGCTTTAAGTAGCAAAAGTTTATGTCTCAGTTCAGGAGTATCTTGTTTGAAAATGTCTTCTTCTAAGTCCTTGATACTCTGTTCCAATTCGATCATCTTAAGGACAGACCTGTTTGTCTTAGAACTAGTAAAGCTGATAATTTGCCCCCTAATATAGGCCTTAAATGCCTCCCATCTTATTGAAGCAGATGTCTGGTTTGTATTAAACTCAAAAAATATGTCAATTTGATTTCCAACAAAATCCAGAAATTCAGAGATATGTAGCCACTTTATATTTAGACGCCATCTAGATGGGCTTTTGATTACAGTTCTGAGAGTATATTTCAGTGATAATGCTGCATGATCTGATAAAACAATACTACTATATTTACAGTTAGATATATAATCAATCAAATCCTTTGAAATAAGAAAATAGTCTATTCTGGAGTAAGTATGAAAAGATGAGGAGTAGCAAGAAAATTCTTTCTTTGTTGGGTTTTGAAGCCTCCAGACATCACTTAAATTAAGGTCTTTAATGTATTGATTAATTATGATCCTACTTTGCGAATGAGAAGTGTCAATACCTGTGGAACGGTCAAATTTAGGATCTAAGGTACAATTAAAGTCTCCAGCGACTATTAAGATACCTTGAAGGGAGGACAGAATTAAGAAAAGGTTATTAAAGAAATTTGGTTCGTCTGTATTAGGCCCATAAACATTTACAAGATTGCAATATTCGTTGAGCATCCTACCATTGATTATAACATATCTACCCAATGGATCACGAATAGTTTTTAATATGTGAAATGGAACTGATTTATGTATCAGCACAGCTACCCCTCTTGAGTGCGAGCTATATGATGCTGCTATAACCTGCCCTGGCCATCTTCTACGCAGTTTAATGATTTCGCCGGATAATAAATGTGTTTCTTGCAGGAATAATATTTTAGGATGGAGGTAGTTAACTCTATTCATCACTTGTTTCAATTTAGTTAGGTTACAAAGCCCTCGCACATTCCAAGATGTCAATGTAAGACTAGAATCCCTTGACATTTGCAACAAAATTGAATATTCTAAATATTCTTGGTAGTCCAAACATTAATGACCTGTTCCAGTAAATGACCCTGTAACCTTTTTGTATAGTATAAAGCTGTACCAGAAAGCTGAAATGCAAGTATATATAAAAAAAAAAAAAAAAAGAACACACACCCGATCCCCAGCACGTGCACAAGAAAGAACACACAGATGCACGGCGAACATCCCTTTTTCTTTGTCTAGAACTGTAGTTACGTACTCTAACAGTCCTCTAATAGGAACGCTATAAAGTTGCTGAATTAAGAGAAACAAATAAATAAAAATAAAAATATAAAAAATTGCAATTGTGTCCAAAACAAAAATATTAAACGCACGCTCTCAAAGACCAAGTATTATGACCATTTAACCAAAAGAAAATAGGCTCCGCTATGCTAAATAATCAACACATTAATAATTCTGCTTAGTATTTCAAATCCAAGCCCAAATTAAGATATTTTTGATGAAATCTGAGAGCTGATCACTTCTCCATAGGCTGCTAGGTGACCGAAACTTGCTGGCCCAGAAAAGTTATTAAAGAGATCGTTAATATAGTCCAAGTGACTGCAGTGGCTCAATCTTAAGTATATCAAGCGACGAAAATACTTTTTGTGCGCAAAAAAACAACAAAAATAACGACTTTATTCCACTATTCATTTCCTTGTCTCTGGGCCTCGAGTTGGTTCACATAGTGTTTTTGCGCTGCGCGTCTGTGTTACATGTCACCACGTAGGCTCACTATTGGCCGACGCTGGTCATGTGTGTGATGCGTGATGACGTGTAACACAGACGCGCTGCGCAAAAACACTACGAGGCCCAGAGAGAAGGAAATGAATAGTGGAATAAAGCCGTTATTTTTGTTTGTTTGTGCGCACAAAAAGTATTCTCTTCACTTGATATACTTAAGATTAAGCCACTGTAGTCACTTGGACTATATTAACGATCTTAATAACTTTTCTGGGCCAGCAAGTTTCGGTCACCTAGCAGCCTATGGACAAGTGATCCAGCACTCATATTTCATCAAAAATATCTTCATTTATGTTCCGAAGATGAATGAAGGTCTTACGTGGTTGGAACAACATGAGGGTGAGTAATTACTGACAGAATTTAAATTTTTGGGTGAACTAACCCTTTAAAGTGCCTTTTAAGCGTTTTAAAAGCTTTTTTCACGTCAAGCATTTTAGAATGTCCCGTGGAAAACCAACTTGTTAACGTTGGCCGGCAGAAGTGCGATCATGGTTTTCCTGATGCTAAATCCAGCCTTGGAGAATATCCTTTCTGATGGTGTACATCCACACTTTAGATTTTCTTATCCCAGACATTGTTAAAGATTTAAATCCTTGCCGCCAAGACGCTCCTCTGTCGGTCACGGATTGAAAGTGAAACTTAAATATGTCGCGGGGTGTTTGGATTTATTCACGCACATTAAAAAAATATTTATTAAAAGCTTCATTCTTTGCACATTTTTATATACAGCATTATCATAATAGGCTGAATATTAACGTATTGACAGAAAACCAGTAGTTCTATGTGAAATCAGACATTGAGCTCCCTCATATAGCCAAAGTGGCATGATCCTCGTTTCATAACACCTCTGCGAAGATTCGACCGTGAGATCGGTAGTCGAATCCGGCTCCTCCAATCGAAGCATCGAATCTTCGACTATTCGGGGTCACCCCTAATATATACAGTATATACTTTTTTTTTTTCATCAATCTCTTTATTAAATTTTGAACATGAAATAAGAACAAACAAAGTTCCCCTTCACATACAAAGAAAAAAAAATACAAAAACATAAACACCAAGAATCAACAAAAATAAACGACAAACAACATAGTAACAATGAAGGAAAACAAAAACAAAATAAAAACACATTAACTAATAGCTGTGAGTGACGGTCCAAGAACTACTGCCCAGTCATTTGCAGCAAAAAACGTGGGACACTAAGTTTACTCAGGATTGTCTGGGAAGGTCAACTTCCCAACATATTAAAAAAAAGGGGGTATATATATATACTTTTTAACCACAAATGCCCGTCTTGTACCATCTCTGAGATGTGCCACGTATTACATCATCACGTTGGAAAGGTCACGCGTCACGTCATCAAAAAATGTGTTTTGGGGTTTTATGACCCTTTAAAAATGAAATGAAATGAATGTGTAAACATGAATACATCAACAATTTCAACCTTTGTATTGTTACAGTGTTGGTAGTATATTTAAATTAACAATGTGTAGTCTTTCTCCATGTTACCTTTACCTTGATATCCCTGTTTATTTGTCAGCAAAAGTCTGCTGGATGAAGATGAACACGTTAGTTGATCATCATAGATCTGAGTCATTTTCTCTTTCTGTCTTCAGTCTGAATAGATGCAGTATTACAGAGGAACAGAGTCTCATCCTGACTTCAGCTCTGAAATCAAACCCGTCACACCTGAGAGAGCTGGACCTGAGCGCGAATAAACTAGGAGACTCTGGAGTGAAGCGCTTATGTGCCGTACTGAAGGATTCACACTGTAAACTGGAGAGATTGAGGTCAGTCACATTCACATACAAGAATCAAAATGCTTAAAATCACTTCAACAGTTTAAATTAAAACACTTTAACATTGTATTTGTGCAAACTTAGTATTTTGTGATCTGGTGAAATAAAGATGAAGATCTCTCTTCCTCTCTCTGTTTTATTTGCTTATGAAGATGATGTGACTTTACAGAATAAAGAGTTTTCTTCCGTCTTATTTTATTCTCTCTCTCTGCTAATGTAGGTTAAGCTGCTGTGATATGACAGATGAAGGTTGTTCTGATGTGACTTCAGCTCTGAAATCAAACCCTTCACACCTGAGAGCGCTGGACCTGAGTTGGAATAAACTAGGAGACTCTGGAGTGAAAAACCTCAGTGATCTACTGATGAACCCACAACTCAAGCTGGAGAAACTACAGTTAGTATCATTATACTGTACAGCAATTACAGTGTGAATGAAGTTTATTTATTTGAAGACAGCAGGGCTTATGTTTCATTGTTTATAGCAGTGCACTTTCTGGGTTTCCCCTATTGCTCACAGGGGGTTAAAGTGGGATGTGAGTGTGCCGTACGGACTCTTATTCTGGCTGTACTGAAGACGAAGCAGTTTGACCAATCAGATGAAAGGGGCGTTTCAGCGCCGCCCACATGTGCAAACGAAATATCAAAGCCATAAACCGATTTGTAAACCACAAACGAAAAATTAGAAATCGAGCCGAAATCGTACTCGGTTACTAACGTAACCTCGGTTCTCTCTAGAAGAGGTCTCTCGTACTGCGTTTGTAAAAACGCAATGGGGAAAACTCTTTTCCACGAAATACTGAAGCCAAAAAATTATCCTATAATTTTGCATTGTTGTAAGGCGCGTTGCAGCAGCACACAGCCAAAGGCGAGACGGCTCGCTCGCTCATTGGCTGCTCTGCAGCAACTGCATTAGCCTATCGAGCGAGATCTGAGGTGACTTCCCGCCGAAACGGGTGTGGCCTAGCCTTATAAAAGGAGCTCGAAAAGGCTGATTCACTGATTTTTCAACGCCGAAGCGAACCAGAGTGAATCACATGCACGGCAGGGAACGCAGTACTCGTTCCCTCTTCTAGAGAGAACCGAGGTTACGTTAGTAACCGAGTACGTTCTCTTACGAGAGGTCTCTCGTACTGCGTTTATAAAAACGCAATGGGGACCCATTGTAAGACGCCGTGCATGCAGGGATCAACACTACTAAAACTGGAAGCGAAGTCCAGGATACAGAGTGCACAATCACCATAGGGACTCACAGAGAGCCCGGGAGAGAGGATGGGGAATCACTCTATCCATATATAGCAGCGTCACAGACGCAATATATGACATCACATAGACAAGGCGGAGAGCCTGAACTAATGCGGAAATGTGGGTCTTACGCAATACTGCCCATTCAGTATAACAGTCGGCAGCGCGCAGCGCTTTCGATCTCAGCGTTTCCGGATCAGAGAGAACTGATTCGCTCAAACCGACAATAGCTTAGCCTGCAAGGCGGGAACCTCAAGGTTATAAAACCTTATAAATGTAGACGGCGAGGCCCAACCTGCCGCCATACATATGTCCTGTAAGGAAATCCCACTAGACCAAGCCCACGAAGAGGCGACGCCTCTCGTGGAGTGCGCTCTAACACCCAATGGGCACTGTGAGCCCTTGGCGGTGTATGCCAGCGCTATGGCATCAACTATCCATCTGGATAGAGTCTGTTTCGAAACAGCCGCTCCCTTGGAACGTCCACTGAACGAGACAAATAGCTGCTCAGTCTGTCTGAAAACAGACGAGTGAGACACATAAGCTCTTAGCGCTCTAACTGGGCAAAGAGAGCTTGCGTCCCCTTCCTCGCCAGACACCGGGAGGGCATACAGGGAAATGACCTGAGCCCGAAACGGCGTGTTGAGGGATTTTGGGACGTAACCGTGCCTAGGTTTGAGTATGACTCTGGAGTCAATTGGCCCGAACTCTAAGGCGCGTGCAGGTCACCCACGTGCTTCACTGAAGCGAGAGCCAGCAAAAACACTGTCTTGAAAGACAGATGCTTGAGGCTAATTGTTTGGATAGGCTCGAAAGGATCACCTTTCATGGCTTCCAAAACAGTAGAGAGGTCCCACATAGGGACCGAGGGAGGTCTGGGAGGATTAAGCCTCCTAGCTCCCCTGAGGAAGCGGATGACTAAATCGTTTCTTCCCAACGACTGACCGAGCGTTGTCTTAGAGAACGCCCCGATAGCCGCCACATAGACTTTGAGCGTGGAAGGGGCTCTGCCCTTATCCAACAGCTCCTGTAGGAAGGAGAGAACCTCCGTCACCCCACAGTTCGAAGGGTGAAAAACCCCGAGCTGTGCACCAGCTGGAGAACACCGACCACTTCGAGGCATAGAGCCGTCTGGTAGACGGAGCCCTAGCCTGAGTGATAGTATTTAGCACTCCCACTGAGAGGTCAGCGGGTACCCGTTGAGCGCCCACACGTGGAGGGACCACAACTCCGGGTGAGGATGCCAAATCGAACCCCTGGCCTGAGAGAGGATGTCCCTCCTCAATGGCACTGGCCAAGGGGCAGTATCTGCTAACTGCATCAGAACTGGGAACCATGGTTGGTTCCTCCAGAACGGTGCTACAAGCAGTACTGAACATTTTGTTTCCCTGATCCGTTCTATCACCTGAGACAGGAGAGAGACGGGGGAAAAGCGTAGAGCGGACAGCGCGCTTTCGCTCTTGGAAAAAAACACGGGGCAGTGAGCGTTTTCGTGAGACGCGAACAGGTCCACTTCCGCTCTGCCAAATCTCTCCCACAACAGCTGGACTGTTTGCGGGTGTAGAGACCATTCGCCCGTCGGAATGTTGTTCCTGGACAGTCTGTCTGGTCCCAGGTTGTGTAGCCCGGGCACATGCACTGCTCTCAACGAGCGCAGGTTGCGCTGGGCCCAAAACAGGAGGCGTTCTGCCAACCTGTATAGGTTTCGGGACCTGAGACCGCCCTGGCGATTTATGTAGGACACCACAGACATATTGTCCGATCGGACTAAGACGTGGTGGCCCTCTATTAGGGGACGAAAACGCGACAGCGCGTTGTCCACTGCCAGCATTTCCAGGCAGTTGATATGTAGGAGCTTCTCCCGTTCTGACCACTGGCCGAAGAACGGTCTGCCTTCAAGCAGCACTCCCCATCCCGAGGTGGAGGCGTCCGTCGACACCACTTTCACTCTCGAGGAAATCCCCAGGCTTACACCTGATTGGTACCAGTCGCTTGCTTTCCAAGGTTCCAGAGCTGCGATGCAGCTCTGATTGACCCTGAGACGAAGCTGACCGGACGTCCACGCTCTGCGCGGTACTCGCGCTTTCAACCAGAACTGCAGAGGGCGCATACGGAGCAGACCCAGCTGAAGAACTGATGATGCTGAGGCCATAAGGCCGAGCATCCTTTGAAAACCCCTGAGCGGGACGATCGTTTCAGAAAAACTAAAAAGTATTCAGCTTGATTTCTCACTTTTCATTCTCAGGTAGAAACATTTATAAACAGCTTGAATATTTGATTTCTACACGTAGGCGGGAATGAAACGCTCCTTTCCTCTGATTTGTCAGCCGAAGATCAAACTGTCCCGTCATCAGTTCTTCCTCAGCTCCGCTCAGCAGAATAAAAGTCCTCCGCTGCTACAGTTGTACGGATTCTGAACGCGTTTATTGCAACTACTACATTTCATCTTTTCCTCATCAAACACCCAGACTAATGGGGGTGGGATGCGGGGCTTTAACATTTCAAAGTTGCGATGTACAGAAAATCACACAAAGATATAGAAAAAAATGTCTAAAAACATTTTGGATCAATAAAACTAAGAAATAACATAACTCCAGAAAGGCCACACTGCAGACATTTCACATGCAAATCAAATTAAATCGGCTAAATTACCTGTGCGAGCAGGCTCTAAGTACAGCACAACATCGATGCACCGAAAAAATTAATAATTAATTTACTAAATTAAATTAGAACAGAATATACCTTTCTAATAAATAAAAATACAAAACGAAATAAATCAGAATCAAGTCACAAGATGAGGAGCAAATGTGTGCAAAATGCCTAAAGTGCAGGGGAACATATATTCAAAACACACGCCACAAATAGTTAGATTAGATAACCCTGACAGATCAATAAATAAAATTTAAATAAAGAAATTGTTAAAATAACGATAGTAGCCAGAATTTTCAACTTTGTCTTTTTAACTGCAGAAACAACAATAAATGCTAAACTGAAGTGGCAGTCTTTTAGCTAAACATGTTCACAGCCTACAAAAATCAAATTACAACCGGCTGAAAAGTTTTGAAATCACTTGTACCCTATACCTGATCGAGAGAACAAACCCAGTCTTTCACTCTGTCTGTGTCCGTTGAAGTCATGTGCGCGCGGATAAAATACATTCTAAAACACTTAACGTGAAAAACGTTTAACGACTTAATCTCCTAAAATAGTTAAATTAAAATATCAAATTATGTAAAGATAACGCTTTACTATAGGAGGAACGCATTGCATTCATATTCTGGGTTCATCTGCTTATCTGCACATAGTTTCTTAATAAAGTGTGTACTGTGTACATTAAGCCACGTTAAAGTGCCTTTTAAGCGTTTTAAAAGCTTTTTTCACGTTAAGCATTTTAGAATGTCCCATGGAAAACCAACTTGTTAACGTCGGCCGGCAGAAGTGCGATCATGGTTTTCCTGATGCTAAATCCAGCCTTGGAGAATATCCTTTCTGATGGTGTACATCCACACTTTAGATTTTCTTATCCCAGACATTGTTAAAGATTTAAATTCTTGCCGCCAAGATGCTCCTCTGACGGTCACGGATTGAAAGTGAAACTTAAATCTGTCGCGGGGTGTTTGGATTTATTCACGCACATTAAAAAAATATTTATTAAAAGCTTCTTTCTTTGCACATTTTTATATACAGCATTATCATAATAGGCTGAATATTAACGTATTGACAGAAAACCAGTAGTTCTATGTGAAATCAGACATTGAGCGCCCTCATATAGCCAAAGTGGCATGATCCTCGTTTCATAACACCTCTGCGAAGATTCGACTGTGAGATCGGTAGTCGAATCAGGCTCCTCCTATCGAAGCATCGAATCTTCGACTATTCGGGGTCACCCCTAATATATACAGTATATACTTTTTTTTTTTTCATCAATCTCTTTATTAAATTTTGAACATGAAATAAGAACAAAGTTCCCCTTCACATACAAAGAAAAAAAAAATACAAAAACATAAACACCAAGAATCAACAAAAATAAACGACAAACAACATAGTAACAATGAAGGAAAAAAACACATTAACTAATAGCTGTGAGTGACGGTCCAAGAACTACTGCCCAGTCATTTGCAGCAAAAAACGTGGGACACTAAGTTTACTCAGGATTGTCTGGGAAGGTCAACTTCCCAACATATTAAAAAAAAGGGGTATATATATATATATATATATATATATACTTTTTAACCACAAATGCCCGTCTTGTACCATCTCTGAGATGTGCCACGTATTACATCATCACGTTGGAAAGGTCACGCGTCACGTCATCAAAAAATGTGTTTTGGGGTTTCATGACCCTTTAAAAATGAAATGAAATGAATGTGTAAACATAAATACATCAACAATTTCAACCTTTGTTTTGTTACAGTGTTGGTAGTATATTTAAATGAACAATGTGTAGTCTTTCTCCATGTTACCTTTACCTTGATATCCCTGTTTATTTGTCAGCAAAAGTCTGCTGGATGAAGATGAACACGTTAGTTGATCATCATAGATCTGAGTCATTTTCTCTTTCTGTCTTCAGTCTGAATAGATGCAGTATTACAGAGGAACAGAGTCTCATCCTGACTTCAGCTCTGAAATCAAACCCGTCACACCTGAGAGAGCTGGACCTGAGCTGGAATAAACTAGGAGACTCAGGAGTGAAGCGCTTATGTGCCGTACTAAAGGATTCACACTGTAAACTGGAGAGATTGAGGTCAGTCACATTCACATACAAGAATCAAAATACTTAAAATCACTTCAACAGTTTAAACTAAAACACTTTAACACTGTATTTGTGCAAACGTAGTATTTTGTGATCTGGTGAAATAAAGATGAAGATCTCTCTTCCTCTCTCTGTTTTATTTGCTTATGAAGATGATGTGACTTTACAGAATAAAGAGTTTTCTTTTCTTCTGTCTTCTTTTCTTCTCTCTCTCTGCTAATGTAGATTAAGCTGCTGTGATATGACAGATGAAGGTTGTTCTGATGTGACTTCAGCTCTGAAATCAAACCCGTCACACCTGAGAGAGCTGAACCTGAGCTGGAATAAACTAGGAGACTCTGGAGTGAAAAACCTCAGTGATCCACTGATGAACCCACAACTCAAGCTGGAGAAACTACAGTTAGTATCATTATACTGTACAGCAATTACAGTGTGACTGAAGTTTATTTATTTGAAGACAGCAGGGCTTATGTTTCATTGTTTATAGCAGTGCACTTTCTGGGTTTCCCCTATTGCTCACAGGGGGTTAAAGTGGGATGTGAGTGTGCCGTACGGACTCTTATTCTGGCTGTACGGAAGACGAAGCGGTTTGACCAATCAGATGAAAGGGGCATTTCAGCGCCGCCCACATGTTCAAACGAAATATCAAAGCCATAAACCGATTTGTAAACCACAAACGAAAAATTAGAAATCGAGCCGAAATCTCATTTTCCGTTTATTAAACTAAACAAAACACAGAATAAACAATCCGTCTTTTCATTTCTCGTTATTCCATTCCAAACAGGAAATGAAATGATCAGATGATACACGGACCGTGTCGTGTGTTCATTTGTTTTTTGATTTAATATTGAAAGTAGAAAAAAGAGAAAACACTTCCTTTTTCGTCTTTTTATTTTTTCAAACAAACTAAAAACAAGTATTCAGCTTGATTTTTCGCTTTTCGTTCTCAGGTAGAAACATTTATAAACAGCTTGAATATTTGATTTCTACACGTAGGCGGGAATGAAACGCTCCTTTCCTCTGATTTGTCAGCCGAAGATCAAACTGTCCCGTCATCAGTTCTTCCTCAGCTCCGCTCAGCAGAATAAAAGTCCTCCGCTGCTGCAGTTGTACGGATTCTGAACGCGTTTATTGCAACTACTACATTTCATCTTTTTCTCATCAAACACCCAGACTAATGGCTCGACACGACCCGCACCGGCCTCGACAGGGCTTTCTTATGAGGCTTTCAGTTCTCAAGTGCCAGGGGGTCCGTGAAATAATTTACTATAACCTACTGTATTTTCCGGACTGTAAACTAAAGTCACGTTTTTATCATGAAACACGTTGTGATTTATTCCAGAGTGACCTAGGCCTTTACAATGCATTTAACTTAGTTCACATAATCTAAATATTGACTTTCAAAAGTAGATGCAGCAAGAAGACTATCTGCTGTATTTTGGTTTATATATATACTAGGGGTGTCCCCGACTATGGATTTTCATAGTCGAATCAGAATCGTCAAGTCTTGCCTATCGTCGACTAATAGTCGAATCATGTGTACGGGGGTGGGGGTGGGGCTGGGGGTGGGGTTGTGGGGGTGGGGTTGTGGGGGTGGGGGTGGATGTGGGGACGGGGCTTTAACATTTCAAAGCCGCGATGTACAGAAAATCACACAAAGATATAGAAAAAAATGTATAAAAACATTTTGGATCAATAAAACTAAGAAATAACATAACTCCAGAAAGGCCACACTGCAGACATTTCACATGCAATTCAAATTAAATCGGCTAAATTACCTGTGCGAGCAGGCTCTAAGTACAGCACAACATCGATGCACCGAAAAAATAAATAATTAATTTACTAAATTAAATTAGAACAGAATATACCTTTCTAATAAATAAAAATACAAAACGAAATAAATCAGAATCAAGTCACAAGATGAGGAGCAAATGTGTGCAAAATGCCTAAAGTGCAGGGGAACATTCAAAACACAAGCCACAAATAGTTAGATTAGATAACCCTGACAGATCAATAAATAAAATAAAAATAAAGAAATTGTTAAAATAACGATAGTAGCCAGAATTTTCAACTTTGTCTTTTTAACTGCAGAAACAACAATAAATGCTAAACTGGAGTGGCAGTCTTTTTAGCTAAAAATGTTCACAGGACCCAAAAATCAAATTAGAACCGGCTGAAAAGTTTTGAAATCACTTGTACCTAATTCTCTTAGCAGCCAGTAAAAAAGTAATTACCAGAAAATGGTTAAAACCAGAGTCACCCACGGTGAAGGAGTGGATTGATATAACACATAATATATACGTGATGGAAAAATTATCTTTCTCCTTAAGAGCATTAAGGGAAGACTTCCTCCAAATATGGAATAAATGGATTGATTACATTAAACCAGTACGCCCAGACCTCTTTTGAAAGGTTATTTTTTTATGTTTTTAACTATTGGAATACGGCAATTTTGGGAATCTTCTGTAAGTAATAGCTCCCCATGTTCTATTGTATATAGTTACTGTTAAGAGGAGGAAACAAAGCATTGGTGACACTTGTAAAAACTTCTTTCCAGGCCTGAGAGAATACACTCTGTATTGATAATTGTTTTTATGTGTATATGAGTATGTATGTACAGTATATGTATATGTTTATTTTTCATTATTATTAATACTGTTTTGATATATATGTAATTGCATAAACTTTCAAGTGTCTTTGATTTAGGAATATATTGAAGGCCTGCTTTCTGTATTTCTCCTTGAAAAATGAAAAATAAAAAATTACAAAAAAAAAAAGAAATCACTTGTACCCTATACCTGATCGAGAGAACAAACCCAGTCTTTCACTCTGTCTGTGTCCGTTGGAGTCTTTTGTGCGCGCGGATAAAATACATTCTAAAACACTTAACGTGAAAAACGTTTAACGACTTAATCTCCTAAAATAGTTACATTAAAATATCAGATTATGTAAAGATAACGCTTTACTATAGGAGGAACGCATTGCGTTCATATTCTGGGTTCATCTGCTTATCATAGTATGGTTTCTTAATAAAGTGTGTACTGTGTACATTAAGCCACGTTAAAGTGCCTTTTAAGCGTTTTAAAAGCTTTTTTCACGTTAAGCATTTTATAATGTCCCGTGGAAAACCAACTTGTTAACGGCCGGCAGAAGTGCGATCATGGTTTTCCTGATGCTAAATCCAGCCTTGGAGAATATCCTTTCTGATGGTGTACATCCACACTTTAGATTTTCTTATCCCAGACATTGTTAAAGATTTAAATCCTTGCCGCCAAGACGCTCCTCTGTCGGTCACGGATTGAAAGTGAAACTAAAATCTGTCGCGGGGTGTTTGGATTTATTCACGCACGGTAAAAAATATTTATTAAAAGCTTCTTTCTTTGCACATTTTTATATACAGCATTATCATAATAGGCTGAATATTAACGTATTGACAGAAAACTGGTAGTTCTATGTGAAATCAGACATTGAGCGCCCTCATATAGCCAAAGTGGCATGATCCTCGTTTCATAACACCTCTGCGAAGATTCGACCGTGAGATCGGTAGTCGAATCAGGCTCCTCCAATCGAAGCATCGAATCTTCGACTATTCGGGGTCACCCCTAATATATACAGTATATACTTTTTTTTTTCATCAATCTCTTTATTAAATTTTGAACATGAAATAAGAACAAACAAAGTTCCCCTTCACATACAAAGAAAAAAAAATACAAAAACATAAACACCAAGAATCAACAAAAATAAACGACAAACAACATAGTAACAATGAAGGAAAAAAAACAACAAAAAAACACATTAACTAATAGCTGTGAGTGACGGTCCAAGAACTACTGCCCAGTCATTTGCAGCAAAAAACGTGGGACACTAAGTTTACTCAGGATTGTCTGGGAAGGTCAACTTCCCAACATATTCAAAAAAAGGGGGTATATATATATATATATACTTTTTAACCACAAATGCCCGTCTTGTACCATCTGAGATGTGCCACGTATTACATCATCACGTTGGAAAGGTCACGCGTCACGTCATCAAAAAATGTGTTTTGGGGTTTCATGACCCTTTAAAAATGAAATGAAATGAATGTGTAAACATGAATATATCAACAATTTCAACCTTTGTTTTGTCACAGTGTTGGTAGTATATTTAAATGAACAATGTGTAGTCTTTCTCCATGTTACCTTAACTTGATATCCCTGTTTATTTGTCAGCAAAAGTCTGCTGGATGAAGATGAACACGTTAGTTGATCATCATAGATCTGAGTCATTTTCTCTTTCTGTCTTCAGTCTGAATGATTGCAGTATTACAGAGGAACAGAGTCTCATCCTGACTTCAGCTCTGAAATCAAACCCGTCACACCTGAGAGAGCTGGACCTGAGCGGGAATACACTAGGAGACTCTGGAGTGAAGCACTTATGTGCCGTACTGAAGGATTCACACTGTAAACTGGAGAGATTGAGGTCAGTCACATTCGCATACAAGAATCAAAATGCTTAAAATCACTTCAACAGTTTAAACTAAAACACTTTAACACTGTATTTGTGCAAACTTAGTATTTTGTGATCTGGTGAAATAAAGATGAAGATCTCTCTTCCTCTCTCTGTTTTATTTGCTTATGAAGATGATGTGACTTTACAGAATAAAGAGTTTTCTTTTCTTCTGTCTTATTTTCTTCTCTCTCTCTGCTAATGTAGTTTAAGCTGCTGTTATATGACAGATGAAGGTTGTTCTGATGTGACTTCAGCTCTGAAATCAAACCCGTCACACCTGAGAGAGCTGGACCTGAGCGGGAATAAACTAGGAGACTCTGGAGTGAAAAACCTCAGTGATCTACTGATGAACCCACAACTCAAGCTGGAGAAACTAGAGTTAGTATCATTATACTGTACAGCAATTACAGTGTGACTGAAGTTTATTTATTTGAAGACAGCAGGGCTTATGTTTCATTGTTTATAGCAGTGCACTTTCTAAGTTTTTAAACTAAAACACTTTAGACTCAATATCTCACAGTGAGTCTGAGTTCACATTATATTTGTGTAAATTCTTCACATTCATGATTTGTTTGTAAGATAATCTCTCTTCCTCTGTTTGTGTCTTTCTAGTGTATATGGCTGTGGCATTACAGATGTTTCTTCTCTAACTCAGTCTTTGACTAACTCAAAAGCACTGCAGTTTCTAAAAGAGCTTGATCTGAGAGGCAATAATATAGGAGACTCAAAGCAGCGACTCAGAGACGAGCTACGAGACTCAAACTGTGTCCTGAGGTGAGGAAACATCACTGAGTTATTAAAGAGATCTTCATTTACCTCTGATATGTGAACAAACCTTTCAAACATTCGTGAAAGGAAATTATCATTAAGCTTTATTGCAACACAGGGTTTGTGTGAGAACAAAATGTGAAGTTATTGAAATGTTTAACACAAAGGAGGAAAGAACAAAAGCTCACTGTCACAGCTTTATACATTGTCGTAGAAATTTTAAACTGTATATTAAACTAACCATGTTTCTAACATCTAACCTTATTTAACATCTGACATCTGAACAGGATGTACTGTACGAAACCAATGGAAAACTCGTGTCTTTGAGTGTGTGCATATGTGTGTAAAAATAACATAGTTTGGGAAATGAAACTAGACAGTCTGTTAGAATCTTGTGATTAACAAATGAAGTCATCATTAAAACAAGGTTTGCTTTACCTAGTAACAGAGGGGTTTGCATATGAAGAACCAATCAGATAATGGGGAAATTATGTAATGCAGCCTGACATTTATGCCATACCTCGATTCTATAAAAACTGTTGTATCTGTGTTTTACGGTGGGATTTCTCAATGGAATTTGTCTGAGATCCTCCGGCCTTGATTCTTCTTGGGAGAGTTTTTCTGAGAACTGCTCGAAGACTCTCCCGGCCGTTATTAAAGCATTTAAAGGACATTTGCTGAAAGTCTGTCTGTTAATTTCTGCTTAAACTGGTCAGTTTAGGGAAGCAAGTTAGTTAGAAACTCGGCCAGTTGTCGACTGAAGACGCAAAGAGCTGGAGTATAAAGGTTATTAAGTGTCGATTGTAGACGCAACAGTTTTATTTATTAAGTGTCGATTTGTAGACGCTAGATAGTCGGGATTTAGGAAACAATCCACTACAACATCAACACCTGCTTTATTAACAGTAGAAGTGAATCATTTCAGTGTGAAAACAGACTTGGTCAGATTGTAGGAAAACGCTGCACTCCTGCTAAAATCAGTGCAGTTCCAGCTTCAGCTCACAGCGTCCAGCTCACATGAGAAATGTCTCTGTCTCTAGTGTGTTTTTACTGTGACAACTGTACACTTACTTTACTCTGTTATTTACTAAGAGCCTACAAACATGTTTAAACTAGAGGACAAACGGCTTTAACTAAAGGTTTGTGTTTGAACTCAAAATAACATTTGTGGTTATTTTGTGGTTTATTCCATACGCCGTACACTCATTAGTTTCTCCTTTACAGAGACTCAATAGGAGTCGCACCGACACACACACACACACACACACACACACACACACACACACACACACACACACACACACACACATATGAACATGATTCATGCTTTACATCTATTATATTTAAAAACACAAATATCTATCCAAGATCATGTATTGTCAGTAATTAATCTGATTACAGGAATTCAATTTAACTTATTTTTACAAAAAAAAAAAAAAAACAGTAATTGAAATATAATAATTTGCACTTTCTTCCACTGAACTCTAATTGTTTTCTCTTCTGTTCCACTTTACAGAGTAGATGAAGATCGATCACCAAACATCCCTGATAAAGGTCGATCACCAAACATCCCTGATAAAGGTCAATCACCAAACATCCCTGATAAAGGTCGATCACCAAACATCCCTGATAAATGTCGATCACCAAACATCCCTGATAAAGGTCGATCACCAAACATCCCTGATAAAGGTCGATCACCAAACATCCCTGATAAAGGTCGATCACCAAACATTCCTGATAAAGGTCGATCACCAAACATCCCTGATAAAGGTCGATCACCAAACATCCTTGATAAAGGTCGATCACCAAACTCTGACAGATGTGTTATATCATAGTGTGAAATGATCATGAGCAGAAACCATCAGGTGATCCACAGAAGAGTCTCACTACTGTCTATGAGGAGAAATAAATGTGTAAATGTGTAAATAAAAATATTATTTATAGATTTTTTTTTGTGTAAAATCTATGTTTTGGAATACATTCATACTTCACATTTGTGACTCTGATCTGTTATATATATATATATATATATATATATATGTATGTGTGTGTGTGTGTGTGTATATATATATATATATATATATTTTTTTTATATATATATATATATATATATATATATATATATATTTATATATATATTTATATATTGTTTTATATTATGTTGTGTATTTTTTTGGTGAGATATGTCCTCTATATTTATCTAACAATTTCTTCTCTCTTGTGACTATTCTACATTACGTAATCAGGTGATTGTCACATGACTAACTTACTGTTGTGTAAAAGGACTGTGAGTGTGTGTTTGCAACACCCTGGCTGTGTTCGAAACCGCATATTCACTGAGTAGGCACTTAATTTCAATAAGTACTTGCTTAACGAGCGCTAAAAGAGTAGGTACTATAGCCTGATCGCGTTAAGTATGAATGCGAGCCGTACATCATCCGCCATGTTGAGGTTATCATGTTACCTACAACGTTATCACAAGCGCACAAGCAAACTTAAAAGATATGATCAACAGCTTTAATTCATCTATCTGTAAATATCCTGATATTGATTAAACTTGCTCATTTTGTGGTTTTGTTGAAGAATCAAGTGCCCATTTATTTTGTGATTGTAGTTTAACCAATACATTTAGGGTTGATTTAAGTTCTTATATTTATCCCTATAATGTGACCCACAGTTTTATCCTTAAAGATGTTATTTTGTATTATAAAAACCCAAAATCATCATCTCTTGAATATGTTGTTAATTTCTTTATTTTATATGCAAAATGTTTCACCCACAAGCAAAAGTAGCTTAAATCTCATTTATGTTTAACTCGTTTCATCCTTTTTTTTAATGTATTATGATCAATTATTCAAATATTTAACCTTGTAATTGTGCTTTTCCCCCTGTGTATATAATCTAATTCTATGATAAATGCAAACCCATGATATTTATGTTTTCTTATTTTGTTTTGTTTATTGTCATTATGATTGTTCATTGTTAAAGAACTGGAATCTTTCCCTGATCTTGTATGTAACTATAAGTTATGAGTGACAGGTGCACTAACACTTCATCACATCAGTAACTCGACAGCCTAGAGCAGTTCTCCTCAGCGTGTGTAATGTGTGTAATGTCTGCACAGAGGAGACGGGCGGCTGATGATCTCGCCTTTGGAGAAAACTGCTGATTTTATACTCCAAAAATGTAAATATCCCTCCTTAAAAATAAAGATTACCCCAGAAAGAATTGCATTGCTAGCCCACCCCAACACTTACACACAATTATAATGATAAATGCTGACCAATACTTAATTATATTACTTTTTTAACTGAAAATAATATATTTCAGTAAAAGAAACAAAATGTCATTTGTTTTGTCATGTGACATAGATATGCATAAATACACACTAAATAAATGCAGTGAACACATCTCAATTTTCAGTCTAGCAATGAATTAATGCATGTATTAATGAAATAATTATATTTTATTTACTGACAATAAGAAACATGAATAAATGAGTAAAAGTGACCATCACAATAAACAAATGCATGTACAAGTCAACAACACACCAAACAAAGCTTTATTCAGACTTATTGTTCTAACAATCACATATGTCCAGGTGGTGAACCCCACATCTCACTGCCATCTCAACACAGCGGTTCTCATTCTGTGTGTTTATTCTGATGAATCAGCCGACCACCGTTCCCACCTTCACCTGTCTCTGCCGTCCATCATGTCCCTCATCACTGCAGTCAGACTCAACAACACACACTCCTGTGAGAGAAGCATAGCAGAGCGAGTCTTTAACATGAACACATACTGATGCTTTATAGAGTCTGAACTGAACCTGTGAGACTCAATAACACACACTCCTGTGAGTGAAGCATAGTAGAGTGAGTCTTTAACATGCTGAACACACACTGATGCTTTATAGAGTCTGTACTGAACCTGTGAGACTCAACAACACACACTCCTGTGCAGAGTGCGAATTACCCCACCATAATTGGGGGGTACTGCTCCTTTACTTCTTCTATGACCATCATGGTCCACTACCATATCAATCCCCACCGTGATTGCCAAGTGCAACATGTGTTGTGCAACACACATACAAGGTCTAAACATGCGACAAACTGATAATCAGTAGGCTACAGAATATCTCATTGTTATTATATATCCAAAAGAGAACTGTTTTGATCAACTCCCAAAAGTTAGAAGTTAAGTGCACTGAAATACCATTCTAATTACTAGTAAAAGTAATACCTTTACAAGAAGCCTATTGCCTATTTCATGAAATATTGATTTGGTTTATTTTAAGATTTCATAAGACCTGGAGGTAAGACCCAACCCTCTCATATACTGTATAAACAGAAACCAATTTTCCATTATAGTCTATGGTAGTCAGTGTCAAATCAACACAATTACTTGGAGATATGTGAAACCTGAGCAATCTTTAATGTGATTAAGGAGCATACTATGAAAAACCATACTACCACAGAAGAACTACATAGCGGTAACATACAAGAATCCGATAACCTGTTAATGTCAGAACAAGCTGGGTATCATCAACACTACAGTATCCTACAAATGAGTCACATATACACGCATGCACAAACACAGATACACTTACTTCCAGACATTGTATTTACATTATATAGCACTATATTTCTAGACCTGTCCAAATCTGACATAAGTATGTTATGTATGAGTATGTGTAAAAGGTGTATATTGTATTGTATATGTATTATGCTTGAAGTGCACTGAAAACTGAAAAATACTGACCACAGAGGTCGGGGTTTTGCCTCTTTTCCCTTCCTCCCTGGCACCCGCGATTGAGAAAGGCCATCGCCTTTACCCAGGACATCACATATGGAGCAGGGTTAAAGATCTCCAAAGGAGGGCCATTAAGGTCCACAAAAAGCAGAGAAGACAGACTCTTTGCACGGAGCTCGTTGCGCGTTTTTCTATCTGTATCATTTACTGTCGAAAATCCTCTCTCACATTCAGCAGAGGTGGCCAAGTACGTGTTACTTGCAATGATACGTTTTTTTCAGGGTCCCTCCCTCCAGTGTTCCTTGTAATTTATAATTTCTGAACTCCTCCACTGCTTCTCTCCCTGGCTCACCAAGGAGCTTTGCCAATGTACGGACCTCAGTCTCTAGGTCCTCACGTTTTTCTGGCCAGCTGGACTTCTCCAGTGGCTGGAGGATGCAAATGAGGTCATCAGCTGGCATTCGGGCCGTCAGATTGTCCACTACCGCTTGATAAAATTGTTGCCTATTGATTTTTCCTGCTCTGTCACCCACAATGTTCACCCCCTTTAAAAACACCAGCTGACAAGCCTTGTTGTGCCGTTGCAGCAGACTTTCCACCTTGCGATTGCATGGCATTTAGAATTTCTGTTGTCTGTTTGATGTGGTGGTAACTCTGGACAATGGTTGTCTCCCGTTTTTGTAGTTTAAGTGACAGGCTCTGCAATTCAGGCAAGACATCTTTCATACAGGCTAAATCATGCACAAAGCTGGCATTGCTAAGGTATTTCAATAGTCCCAGGAACTTCTTCCTCACTTTATCAGAGTTGCCAGTATTTTCACTTTCAATTTGGAAATGTCTAGCCAGAGCAGGGTAATTTTTCCAAACAGCTCTCACAGTGTTAAAGCTGCTGGCAACCCATCTGATTGTAAAGATCTCCCCTGTCCTCAGAATTTGAACATTGAGCTCATCTGCTACTTCTTGTAGCAATTGGTTTGTGGGATTGATTAAATAAACTGTACAATTTAGAGATGAATATTTCAAAATGATTGCAGGCAGTCAGGGATTTTATGGAGTCATGGACAGCCAATTCCAACCTGTGAGCCATACAGTGGATGGATTTTAGCTGTGGAAATTCAGATTTAAATCTAGTAATGACACCAGACTTGCACCCTGTCAAAACTGAGGCCCCATCAGTTGCAATGCTTATGAGTTTTTTTTTTTTGTAAGAAGTCATCATCTAATCCAGCTGTCTTTAGGCTTTGTCTCAATGCATCATAAATGGAACTGGCATCTGTTCCCTCCTTTAATTCAACAAGATCTAAGAAGATGTTCTCAACATCCCCATCACCTGTAACATCACACCTGATAAATACTATCAAATAGGCCAACCCAGATACTGTGCTCTCATCAACTGTCAATGAAATGTGTGAGTTTTTTTCTTTAATGTTCTTCACGACCACTTTTTTCATTTCTGTGGCAATGTGGTTCACAATTTCAGCACAAGAATGATCTGACCTATGCACATTCCCTATGACAGCACCATTAAGTTCTTGCAGAATCATGAGAGGTGGCATCTTTCTGAAAGCTAACCTTTCTTTCGCTACTGCATATGCAGTTCTGAAAGAGCTGGTTGTTTCTTGCACTAAAGCTGCATTGATTTCCAAAATGGCTTTTGGCAGTACCTCCTTTTGTTTCTGTTGTGCTATCTCAGTAGACCTCTGGTGCGAAGCACTATCTCTGTGTTTGTATATTTATTATCTGCACAGACATTTTGCTCAAGTGAAATAAAGGGCACTTCTCATAATTACGTTTTTGTTTTGTTTGTTTTTTAACAAAAAAGTATATATATTAACGCAACTCTGACTTCCTTTTTAAAAAATGTATTTAAAAAGTTAATTAATTTTATCTTCCTCAGACTCACGCAATTGTTTCATTTTCAAAAGATGTCTACAAAATAATCAGTTCACACAGAAACCATGGTCTCCTTAGTATTCACTAGGTTTATAGAGCAGCAAAGGAAACCATTCCACAATGTGCATGTTTTGAAAACATTTTCTATGCTACTAGTTTCAAGTATATAGAATAACCTAAATAACTGCATCAAGTCTACTGTTGTCCTGCCGTCTCCCTGCCGAATGTCCTGCACACTGTCGTCCGCCTGTTGCCTGCTGAATGTTCTGTATACTGTTGTCCTGCCGTCTCCCTGCCGAATGTCCTGCACACTGTCGTCCTCCTGCCGCCCTCCTGCTGCCTGCTGAATGTCTTGTGCAATGTCGTCCTCCAGCCATCTATCAACTGCCTGCTGTATGTCCTGCACTCTGCCCTCATCCTGTCGTCTCCCTGCGGCCTGCTCACGGCTTTCATCCTGTGCCTCTCCTGTCTGCTGGGCACCCCTTTCCTTAACATGTATTCAGTGTATAAAACCTAACCGCACCTACACTTTTAATGTAATTGTTTGTAGATCTTAGTGCTAATATTTCCTGCTTACTCTTTTAGCACCAAAAAAGTGCCTGATGTCTGTGTGCCCTTTCCTTTTCCTCATAGTGTCTCTGTGAATAAAATCAAATCCTAGTTTCATTAAAGGGTTAGTTCACCCAAAAATTAAAATTCTGTCAGTAATTACTCACCCTCATGTTGTTCCAACCGCGTAAGACCTTCGTTCATCTTCGGAACACAAATTAAGATATTTTTGATGAAATCTGAGCCATGTTTCACTCCTCCATAGGCTTCCAGTGTGACCGAAACTTGCTGGCCCAGAAAAGTTATTAAAGAGATCGTTAATATAGTCCAAGTGACTCCAGTGGCTCAATCTTAAGTATATCAAGCGACGAGAATACTTTTTGTGCGCAAAAACAAACAAAAATAACGACTTTATTCCACTATTCATTTCCTTCTCTCTGGATGTCTAGTTGGTTTGCGTAGTGTTTTTGCGCAGCGCGTCTGTGTTACACGTCACCACGTAGGCTCACTATTGGCCGACGCCAGTCATGTGTGTGTTGCGTGATGACGTGCAACACAGACGCGCAGCGCAAACACACTACGAGGCCCAGAGAGAAGGAAATGAAAAGTGGAATAAAGTCGTTATTTTTGTTTGTTTTTCCGCACAAAAAGTATTGTCGTCGCATGATAAACTTAATGTAGTGCCACTGTAGTTACTTGGACTATTTTAACGATGTTTTAATAACTATTCTGGGCCGGTGAGTTTCGGTCACACTGGAAGCCTATGGAGGAGTCAAAATTCTGTCAGATTTCATCAAAAATATCTTAATTTGTGTTCCGAAGATGAACGAAAGACTTACATGGTTGGAACAACATGAGGGTGAGTAATTACTGACAGAATTTTCATTTTTGGGTGAACTAACCCTTTAAGATAGTATTAGGGTTCTCAGATGAAACTACATTTATCGAACTAAAAATATGAAATAATAGAATGTAAAAACAATACTAACCAATTAAAAACAAATTCAAATACTAGCATGTACTATTTAGCCTAGGCTACTTGGCTCTTTTTATGTTTCCACAGGTTTCACTGCAGTTACGTAGGCTTAGCTACATCAGACCCTCTTGTGCATAATATAAAAACAACACGGATCTGTGCCAAACTAATTTCAAAAGGGCACAATCATTTATTCAAGATAAAATGAGAATGGACACCTAGGCTATGGAGTTCATCTCCTTGGAAATGACAACCGATTTTACCTCACCGATTTTACCAGAATTATCTGGTAACTAAAATAAGCTGTGTTAAGAAATGTCCTCATCTGAAATAAAGGAAGATATCATGTACCCTAAACGGGTCATTGTCATGTATTTTACAAAGGTTAAGATGATTACGTTAATAGTGTTTTTTTTTTAACAGTAAGTTTGATTTGAGTGGGAAGTATGTGGTAATTCTTTATTAATTACTAATGGGTTCCCTATATTTTCACTTTAGAATACTGTTTCAGGTTCTAAGTAATTCCTGAAGAATTATCTAATAATTATTTATTAATTACTAATAAGTTCCCTATATTTTCACATTTAGAATCCTGTTTCAGGTTATAAGTAGGCTAATTCCTGGATAATTATTTGGTAATTCTTTATTAATTACTAATGGGTTCCCTATATTTTCACTTTAGAATACTGCTTCAGGTTCTAAGTAATTCCTGAAGAATTATCTAATAATTATTTATTAATTACTAATAGGTTCCCTATATTTTCACATTTAGAATCCTGTTTCAGGTTATAAGTAGGCTAATTCCTGGATAATTATTTGGTAATTCTTTATTAATTACTAATGGGTTCCCTATATTTTCACTTTAGAATACTGCTTCAGGTTCTAAGTAATTCCTGAAGAATTATCTAATAATTATTTATTAATTACTAATACGTTCCCTATATTTTCACATTTAGAATCCTGTTTCAGGTTATAAGTAGGCTAATTCCTGGATAATTATTTGGTAATTCTTTATTAATTACTAATGGGTTTCCTATATTTTCACTTTAGAATACTGTTTCAGGTTCTAATTAATTCCTGAAGAATTATCTAACAATTATTTATTAATTACTAATAAGTTCCCTACATGTTCAGTTTCCCTCAGTCGTTGCCTCAAATACATGAATTTACTCAATGGCATATGCTGAGCAATACAGACACACACAGTACTGTATATACAATATAAAAACTAATCTGTGGTTAGTTAAGGCAAGGCACTTGAGTGGGGTTCCTTTCTGAAGTTGATTTCTTACAGAACACACTCACAAAACCACATAGGCCAAAACCTCTTTAACATTTATATGCATTTGTTAAAATTGTATTTTCTTCTATTAATAACATTAGTAAATAAGGAAGGTCACAACTCAATGTAGTTTTGTATGACTGTTCATTAGTTACTTCTTAGTTATTTTTCTTGAACCTTAATTAGTAGATAATTAATAGTAGTTCTTCAGGAGATATGACATAATTCATTAGTTATTGATTAACTAACTGTTACTTAACACAATCATAAAATTCTATTACATACTGATTAGTTAACACATCTTCCTTAGTAGTTAACAGTAGTAAAGAAGTAGTTAATGAAGAATTACCTATTAGTTCTTCAATAATTCCTTATTAGTTATGCAGTAAGTAAGATACAGTATTCTAAAGTGTTACCACATAAATATGGTTTTGTGTCACTTTTGAAACATAGACCACCAAACTGTGGGGCTTCCAGTGCACAGCTTTATCCTTTATTTTTTTCCATGGTAAAACTTACAAGGATTTCTGTTTCTGTTTTTTAATAATTTTCCTGTGAATACTGTATGTTAAACTGTACCATCAGAAACACAACATGGTGGTTGATGTGTTGCCTATGTTATTGACTTCACTGTAATGCTAAGCAATTCCAAAGAAATGAGTGGAAGTGGAAGTGAAGCAATCGGTGTCAGGTTCATACTGCTTACAGTTCAAGATTATGTCCAGATAATGAGGGAAAAAACTTTTAGAGATTAATGGAATTGTCAGACATGTCAATTAGCCTATTATAGCCATAACACTGTATTATATGCTTGTAAGACATGAAAATTGTTATCTCATTCCTTTCTATCTATCTTTTCAGTTGTTTCCGTTGTTGGCAGTGAGAGCACTACTCATTTTGAGTCATCTGAGGAGGTTCCCACAGTTACCCCATCAAACTGCTCTCAACACTCATTTGGTAAGGTGACACCTGACCTTACTGTAATTAAGCAAGTTAGCTATAAGCGTGAAAGGAATGATTATTTTATTATTTCTGTCTTTAAGACAGTGAGATGCAGAAACTGCAGGACATTCTGACCTCAGCAGATGTTCAAGGCACCAGCAAGTATCCTTCTACATCCACATCATGGTGCTTGCGCCAATCTGTAGCCCAAGATGAGTGGCGGAAAGCAAGGTCCTATCACATCAACTGCTTGCTGTCCTGCAAAGTGGCTCCAGAAAATAACTGCAGCCACTGCACATCTCCTGCCGTCATTCGCTGCAGAGACTGCATGCCCCAAGAGTGGCTGTGTATGGATTGTGACGTACACATACACAAAAAACTCACCCTCCATAACAGGGAGTCCTGCATTGAGGGAATTTACAAGCCCATTGAGCTAACAGTGTGCTGTGTACAAAAAGATGGCAAATATTCACTGGTCAATCAAGGTAGTGTTCTGAACCTTTTTGGCAAAGTGATTAAAGTTTAATTATCTTAATTGGACATATTTTTTATGCTTTCTCACTAATTATTTAACTTCTCTTTTCAGTATGTGTATTGCCTACAGTGAGACCTGTCCAGTTATGTACTTGCGACCCTTCAAACGTCACAGAATCCGCTGGCAGAGCAATCATTTTGGTTTGCATAAATGGTATGAATTATGGTTTATATTTGTATTTATTCTTGTCCCTTTGTGTGTTACAATGGTCTACTTTTTTGATTTTAGGTCGGTATGATTTGCACTTGTCAAACTTGCTGTGCAGATTATGTCTGGCACATTGGACACCTGACATGAGCGACCTAATCAGCAGTGGGTATTGGCCAGCATCTGTGAATGCTGACACGCTGTTCTCCATAGATGTCTTCAGCTCATTTGAAGAAATGAAAACTGTTGCACCAGGTTTATCTAGACAATTAAGGTTTTTTGCGGATGTTGGAGAGGAGGACCTGTCTCTTTGGAAGGGTAAGATCAGTGTAGATCAAAGTTGCCTCAAGTAGAGATGAGAGAATATTAGTGTAGCTATTTCATTTTACTCTTTACTAATCGAATGTACAGGCTGGGAAAACACATGGAGACGTATTCCAAAGAAGCTTCATGGAATACACATTCTGCCAGTGCCAGTGTGAGAAAATGGCCAGTGTAGAGCACTTCACCTGCCCGGCATGTACACCCAACATGCTTGCTCTTTGTGCAGATGGCAACAGAAAAGTGTACCGATTTCGGCAGTCAAAAGGGTTAGTTGTTTTACACTTGTAGTTGTTTTACTTCATGTAAAATTAACAGAACATATAATGTCTGACACTGAACATATATTTTTTTCTTATTCTATCAAGGTCAGAGGAACCCTATTTTGATGGCACCTTCATTGCCAAGGACACTGATGTACACCATTTTGTCGATGAGATCAGGAGTAAAATCAAAAGTGTTAGTAAAATAAGTTGTTTTTTTGCACCTTTGATTTATATCCAAAATTTGCAATGTATGATTGTTTTATTAAAAAGATAATTTATCCCTAGTTGGTGTAAGCTTATATCATACACTTAGTTTGTTACTAGCACTTTGAGCATGGTGCACTCTTACAAACAATCTTGTGTTGAGGTTTAAATTAGATAATGGTAAGTGTGGTGGCATCCAAAGTGGCTAGTTTAGTCATTCATTATGTAATAGCAGATCTCTGCAAGAGATAGTGACTATGCATGCAGTTTGTCACCCTGCCTTTCAACTAGTTTGTGTAGCTAGAGTAGAGAAAGTAGAAGATGCATTTTCTGAAGCTCCTCTTTAGTAGTAGTTTGAAAGTAAACCTTTATTGTCACCGATCATTACAAAGATGCCAGTTGGTGTGATGTAACCGGACTCATCCTGATGGATGAAGTAACTAGTTAGAAAAAATAGCAACTTTCAGTTTTAACCAGAATTATTGCGTCATGCAGACCGCCGGCAAAGGGATCTGTGGAGCCAGTCAGTGGTCTGCTGCACGCAAAACGGCCAGAAGAGCAAGCAAACTGGATGAAGAGGGCCTTGAGGTGGTTGTTTGCAGACATGGAGTGCTACTCAAGGCTCTTAACATGTACAGGGGGGAAATATTTGCTTATCCGCTGTACCTGCAGAAGGAGCTCCAAGCAGCCACAAACGGACAGTTCTATTGCACAGATATTGCTTGCAAGTATTGGCCTTACCTTGAGAAGTTGGCCGTCTCCATGTTGGAACTCAGACCTTTACTGCAGGTGAGATCATTCCTTTCTGTCATGCATGCCAAGGCTCATTCAACCAAGTGTGAGGTACTGCATATTCTTTATCATTCCATTTTTTTTTTTTTTTTTTTGTATTACTTATATAATACACTGTATATGACTATAATTTAAGTGCCATGCTGATTTGTAAGATAATCTGGAGTGGCAAAAATCAGGAAGGTGCTGGCACAACTGCAGGGGAGGAGGTGGAAATGGTAAACAGCTACTTGTCTCGTTGTGCCCTCACAACTAAGTACATGACAAAATCTGGTAATTATTGCTCATTTATATTATTTTAGGAAACCTGTCTTTTATGTATTTTTATTCTAACTGTCTAATACTTTGTACTGAGATTACAAATATTGTATAATATAGCAAATATACAGCTGTAAATATTCTAATATACAGTAGGCTTTATTAATAAAACTGCATTACATCTCTCTTAAATTAAAAATCAGTTGTCAATGCGTGAATGAACTGCAATACCATGAGCATTAATGGGACTTTCCTCCATCACATCATTTTGTTGTTTAAAGCCAGGAATGATATGCTGCTATTGGGTGGAACCGACGGAAGTGGGAAGGCCTTCATCTTGCACTATCCAGCAGATACATCAAGGTATTATGTTATGTCTGAGTTATGTATACAAAGCTTTTCACAATTTTCCTCACTTTTTAAGATTGCAAAGTCAAAAATCTTTCTTTTTTTTACACCAGACTTTGAAAAAGGCTGAGGCTGAGTCTCAGAAACGGGAGGATTTGAGCAGTGAACTGGGGTGTCCTGAGAACATCGTGCATCAGTGGGTACATGATGTCAGACAATGGGCTACTGACGGTACAGTATTTTATGGACATTCTTCTAAGTAGTTTACTAATACTGCAATTGTATAAGTGAGAATCTTTGCCATGCATAAGGATTAAGTAAGGGGGCGTTGTCCTGTTTTTGTTTGATATAAACAAACTTGTGGGCTTGTAAAACTCTTTTGACACTGTTAACAGTGATTTGGGGCTCTAAATAAACTTGAACTTCCAAGACATCATAATAATTTACTTGTATTATTGTTGTTGCTTTAAGATTCTGTGGGTACCAGATGTGATGACCAACATAACCTTCAGAAATCAATTGAACAAATGTTTCTTGGTGTTCATCAAAAAAAAGCCAGCCTTTATAATCACACTGGTATGTTGAAAACTCATCTAATATTTGTGTCTTTTTTATTACTTGCAGATGTCTAATTGCAGTGGATTGTTTTGGTATTATAGTGTTTTTAGGTCCTTAATTTTAAAATGTCTTCCTTTTTTTAATTTTACAGATATTAGGCCTATTATGCCTTTTAATAACTTTCTGATATCTGTATACACATGCTTGTGCATCATGTTTTCTGTGTTTTTAAAATTTTATAGACAGCAACAAAATTCGACACTTGCGTCGAAGAAAATTGTGGGAAGAGAAGAGAAAACTCCTGCAAACAATCAAGCTCTACAATGAGCAGGTGCCAGATGAGGAGCGCATCGTTGAGGAGAAGGTGGAGAGCGGTTTCTCCGTGGGAGGAGACAGTCTAATATGGCCGTGGGAAGTGCACAGCAGTGGTAAGTAGCAATTTCTCTCTAAGGTGTGTGTGTGTGTGTGTGCTTAAACTAATGATATGTTGTATATGCTACTGTAAACATATGCCACATTTTATCTGATTACATTTCTATTACATTTTTGCACTCTGCACCAGTATATGGGATGTTCATACACTACTTGTGTTTTGCCTGCTGTTTAGACTGTACTGGTCAAATTTTAATCGAAGGGATGTTATTTTTGTGACTTCAGAATCCAGCAACATCCTCACCAAGAAGAAGATTTTTGATGTGTACATGTCAAAAGTGCGTCTTCAAGAGGAAAAGATCATTGTGATGAGGGAGATGAGACAGCACTGCACCTATCTCAGAGAGCTGTCTGGAAACATTAGGACAGTGATATCAGAAATGTCTTCTGGCAGAAACAGTGGTAAGATGCTAACTTTTATTACATTCTTGCTGTAATGCTTTTGGGCATCCTATTAAACCCCACTCATTTTGAGATCCTCAGGTGTTACATTATGGATTCCTTGTGGCTGGATCTAAATGGTCTGTAGTTCTTTAGTAAAGTCAGTTAATGAATAGCTCAACAACAATGGAAGTATTGTCATGCCTCGCTTTTAATTTTTCCTTCTAGGCAGTTTAAGTGAAGAGGGTCATCACGGGCTCCTGTGTCTTCTTCAGAAAAGGCTTGCAGATGTAGAGGAGAAGTTCCAAGTCGTTTGCTCAAGTTACAGCCTGGCTTTAGGACCAAATGCTGCTTCTCTGCTGGAGGATGGGCCCGAGGAGATACCAGAGGACCATGAAGAAGTTGATTTGGAGAGTTCAGATGACAGTGATTTTGAGGCAGTGTAAATGAGTGCTTAACTGGTCGGATGCATTTAGACTGCGTGCGTGTCAATTATGACTGGACTGCAGGTGTGTTTCAAGGAAAACAAAAAAACTTTTTGAAGTGTAATGGATGTCTTATACAGTGCTTTTATTTTGGACTATTGTTACCTCAGTTCACAAACAGCAGGTCGGTTTTTAAGTTTCACCTCCGATGTTTCATGGACTATTTCTACAGTCAAGTGTGGTGCTAGAGTTTGCGAATGACAACAGCCTCTTGCAGTTGTGACTTTCCCAAGCTTTGCCCATCTCATCTTGTCAACACAATGACCTTTACTGTACAAAAATGTTACACTTACATTAATGTAATAGTTTGATTGTTTTATTCACAGTGATTGTGGATACTTTTTGAATGAACTATTTACTGTACATGTCACTACATTAAATACTTTACAGAAATGACTGATCAATACCCATAGTTGAGTCTTAAGTGTAGTATTTCCTGTTGTTATTGCTGCTGTTATCTTGCCAAGAAAAGGAACTAATTTACCATGGCATTACTTGAGGTAACTATAAAAATATGTTGTACATGCATGCAAACTAGTTCATGCTGAGCTGTTGTTTTGATTTGTCTTCTTGAAAATAAGATGTTAAATTACTGATTTTTCATTTTCATCTTAACATTGTATGCCAGTTGTTCACAGGGTATATTACACAGGGTGTGTAATCGCACAAAATAAAATGTTTACATGCTAATTGTCAAGTAGGTATATAGTTATGTGTTGTATTAATGAGTAAATACTAAATTATAGCCATAAATAAGATACGTTTTTCATTATCCTGCTGAATAACTTTGCTCTGGATACAAGAATTAACACTAGACAACTGGTGTTGTAAATATCAGCTTACAATTATAGGCTATTTTCTTAAATATATGTATGTATAAAATGGTAGACATGAATTAATGTATGAATGTCCTTGTGGTCTTTGTATCACATATCACTTTGTTCTTTAGGCCTACATAAAAAATGAAAAAAGTGCTAATGTAAATAATGTTATTTTTATCATTATTTTCTGTATAAAACCATAAGTTGAAAATATTTAGCATAAAGAAACCGAATAGAATAGGTTCATTGGAGACTCTAAAATTGCCCTAGGTGTGAATGGGAGTGTGAGTGGTTGTGTGATGGACTGGCGACCAGTCCAGAGTGTACCCTGCCTCTCCAAAATGTCAGCGAAAACGCCCCTAGCATCTAGTGCCTGGATTTCAACATGAAAACACAAATTTTAATAAAGGATGACATATTTTTAAATTATTTGTTGGCAATATCAGTTATTCATATTTCTTTGCCTAACACATTTTTATTTATTTTTTACTTCCGTTTCTGTGGTCAGGCTACGCGCCTGCGCCATTACGGTTACCTTAGCAACTAGTATGAATCTCCCAAACAAGCAATTTTGGCTAATAATAATAACCATAAGACGATGTTTTGGGGCTGAATTAATACAACACGTATTGTGCTTTTGCAGTAGCATGTCTGTTAGGAAGTTACTTTATACTATAGTTCTTTTTGAAACCCTACTTACTCACAACCCTAGTTTGCCAACCAGAAGAACTACATATTTAACGGGCTGTCTATCACGTTGTAATCTGCTGCAGCAGGGAATTGTAGTTTTGTTTTTGTAAATTACTAAAACATGTAAATGGATGTCTGGACTATAAAACTGAGAGTGCACTCATGGGTATGGGTGGATGTGAAACACAGTAGTTTGGTCAAAAATTTTTATTATAAATAGCTTCAATAGCCTAACACTGACAGGACATCATGTGTTATTCATAGGAGAGACAGTATGGTTTCTACAGTATATAGAGAAAAGTTAAGGATCAAAAGCTATACGAATGTTTTTTTATTTTATTTTTATAAAACTATTCTCTGAATAAATTCCCATTTATATTTTATGTTGTCTTGGATGCTCATATATAATGAAGTGTACAATTCAATAAATAGTGTGTCTGAAAATAAAGAACAAATTCATTCCTCAATGTTTTATTGATGAAAGCACAGTAAACAATGACAAATCATAACTAAACTCGCACAAAACTGACAATAATTGGAGTGTAAAACATGAAAGTATTAATACCCAATATAAAGTGCAAAATGAAATACACCTGAAAGAGGCAATGAAAGGGTCCAGTCGCAAGAAGCGTTTATGTTCACAACAGTAAGAAGAAAGAAAGAAAGAAAGAAAGAAAGAAAGAAAGAAAGAAAGAAAGAAAGAAAGAAAGAAAGAAAGAAAGCACCTTCTTGGGCACCTGATGGGAGCACTAACAAGTGTCCATATCCGCCACCCACTCCAATGGCCACTTCTTTCCACTGTAACACAATAAGGAAATATGCAATTAGATGTTTTGGTTCTGCACATGAACTGTAGACACAAAGACACACATTAAAGCTCCTGTAGCTGTTTTCCAATAGCTGTGTTTTAGTGGGGTTTCATTACATCACAGTAGGCTAATGTTAGTCAACTACAATGCAAGGAAAGCCTTAATTATTATTTTAAGACAAGAAAATCCTATAATCTGTTATGTTTCTGACATGAATCACTGTTTGGTGTGCACAATACTCCAAAGTGTTTTACATTTTTGGTAGGTTTATCTTCACTTGTTTTTTTTTCTTAGTAACTTAAAAATGAGGAAAGTGAAGTCCACATTTTACTGTGAGACAACATATGTGACAAATGAAGATCACAAGCTGACACTAAATATATTGATCCAGTTATTAAGCAAGGCAGTAATGTTGTAACATACAATTTCTGTATCTCTGTATTGTAGATTTATAAGAATGAGGTCCTAAAATGAAAAATGTCACGATTACATTACTTTTGAGAAACTTAATTAAAAATGAACTCCAATGTAACTACAGATAAGCCATCCGCAAGGTAACAGTGGAATTCAAAGTTTTGAGTATTAAATTGCGTTAGCCTTAAGGCAACAGGTCATGTCTCCTTTGCTTCTCTCTTGAAGCTCCAAATATATATATATATAGACTTCACATAATGCAGGCCGTGTAGTTTGGCCATAACATCTTAATCAAGAAAAAAAAAAGTGTCTTAGTAAGGTGTTGGGCCACCAAGAGCCATCATAACAACTTTTTGGACTGAAGCTGTTATGGTTTTGGACACCGCCGTCATCAAAACACCAAATGAAAGCATATATTTTGGATGAATGGAGCTCCCCAGATTTCAGAGACTTAGAGAATCTATGCCAAAGAACATGAAACTCTTCTGGTGGCACGTAGTAGCCCAACACCTTATTAAGACACTTTGGTTATAATAATATATTTATGAACTATATAGACAAATCTTACCTTAATCTTACCTAACATATGTCAATAGTCTGTACATGTTAAAATTAAGTGGCTATGTGTTACCCATGAGAGGTCGTACATACCAGAGTTTGCATGGCTCCCACTCCACTTGCTTCCATTTTTGGCCCTAAAAATAGTGAGACTTTTTCAGTTTCAAATATTTGCTATGTTTAGCAGTTATACCAATCACCAATACTTTTTCAAGACCATTACACCAATAAAAGAACATTATGTAACCTGTATAGTGTTTTAGTGGTATTTAACCTTGATAACTCTGTATTTGGCAACCCTCTTCACAGGGTAATAATCCTGGCTCCCTGTCACTGTATGTCGGCATTCTGAAAGGAAAAAAAATGTACATTCACAAAGCTTAACACTACAATAAACAAGCCATTATACAATTATTACAATGATAAGTGGTTATTAAGCTAGCATGGGTTGTACTTAGTTACAGTTTTCATATTGTAGTTATTATGGAACAGAAGTTGTATTGAACACTGGTAATTTACTGTAATCAACACAAAGTTTAGGGTTGGGCAGTTGTGATAAATATATTGGCAAACAAAGACAAGTTAAATCCATGAATTCAAATGAATCTCTATTGTGCTGCCTGGGAGTTGTTAATCGCTTTCTCATAGCAGACTAACATGTTTTTGACTGTGAAAACCAAAACCCCAAAAAATGTATGTTACTTTCTGACTATGTATGCTATTATGTTGCCAGATAATTGCCAGAAGACTGTAGCTATAGGTTATGCAGCTTATACTAATCAATTTTGTGGCATTCAGACCACACTCCTATTCAGAAAGCTGGACAAGCAGTACATCAACACACCTTTCCTTTTATTTGGCCGCACAGTAGTGGGAGCAGGACAGCCTCCTTCCACACCTTCATCTGTCAAACAAAGTAATAACAACAATTTCGATTAGTTGTTCAGCCCTACTGTTAAATAAACAAATGCACATATGCATTTGGACATCGGCCAAACCTAATAGGCCACAGCCACTTACAAATGCAAATACAGCCTTCATGAAGACTCACAACAATTAATATCAATCCCAATGTATGGATTTACACACAGTACATCAACACACCTTTCCTTTTATTTGGCCGCACAGTAGTGGGAGCAGGACAGCCTCCTTCCACACCTTCATCTGTTAAATACAGGGAAACATTTAAAATATTTAAGCACAATTTATAATGAAGACTGGGCTTTATTTGTCAAAATGTCTTTCCATGACCAACTAAAACTTTGTTTCAGGAATTGAAGGCAGCACACGGTGAGCACTTGATACATAAATGATGCATTATAGGTGAATTATTCCTTTAAGGATAACCAGGTTCTGCCATTAGCAGGCTAAAGCCGCTGAAGGACTTGTACAATCAGTTTGGAATAATGTCATCACAGTGAAGAAATCACAGCTGAAAATAGCCTATCATTCCACAACTTTATAACCTTGAATAGACAGTTGATCTTGCAAATCAATTTCCATCAAAGTGTCTATGGGAATTAGGGTTGCACGAAATTGACAAAATGTGATATTGGAATATTGATCATGAATATTGTGTTAACGATATTAATTTAGATATTCTTAAACATATGTAAAAACACAAAAGTTGATTGGCCCCATTTCTGATTTCTCCATTTTTTCGTTGTCTCCCAGAGCCACGCTCATCATGTGGTGTTCTATAGGGCATGTTGCCCTGTCACGTGCATGTGACAGGGCAACTGGCCAATGAAACAATTACTCTAAATCGAATACAACTAAGCCACACAGTCAACGGACGCATCTCTCCACAAAATAAACGAAATATTGCATACTTTCTGCAACATTTTCATATGATATTGCACAACGTGATATTGCAATAATGATAGTGAGTCAATATATTGTGCACCACGAATAGGAAGACACCGAAACACCCAAACAATGTCCTAAAATATGGGCAAACACAGGCATTATTGAAGTAATGAAACAGCAGCAGTTCATGGAATTTGATGAGAGGTTCTAATCATATAATCGTTTTAAAATGTATATACAGTGGTGGCCAAAATCATTAGAACGGTTAGATTTTTTAATGTTTTAAAAGAAGACTTCCGGTCTCCAAGGCTCCAAGGCTTAATTTGATCCAAAATACAGCAAAAAACTGTAATATTGTGAAATATTTTTACAATAAAAAAAAAAACTGTTTTCTATTTGATTATATTTTTAAACGTAATTCATTTCTGTGATCAAAGCTGCATTTTCAGCATCATTACTCCAGTCTTCTGTGTCACATGATACTTCAGAAATTTTTCTAATATGATGATTTGATGCTCAAGAAACATTTATATATATATATATATGCATTTGGCAGAAGCTTTTATCCTAAGCAACTTACAGTGCATTTACAGGGACAATCCCCCTGGAGCCCCTGGAGTAAAGTACCCTCACTGCCTTGCTCACGGACACACTGTGTAATTTATTATTATTATTAATGTTGAAAACAGTTGTGTAATTTTTTTTTAGGATTATAATAATAATAAATGTTTCTGGACTCTGAATTTGTTTACAGTTTCACATTACACAAAGTAAGAGTATGGTTTTGTGCGGCTTACAACTTATTTATAATACTCTTCATATAGCTCCTTTTTGACCTTTTTCAAGAGAAACTGGGGAGGCTGCTGAAGGTCCTTCTGGGGAGTGGGGTCTTTTCCCCAGGTTCTGGGATAGCTGCTGTGGTTGTACTGGGGGTGCTAAAAGGGACACTGACTGTCCAATTGGGGACTTCGGTGGTCCAATAAGTGCTGCTGGGGGTCCCGTTGGAGCTGTTGGGGGATTAAGCAGGGCAGCAGAGGGAAATATTTTTAGTGAATAATGACTTAAATTTCAGTTTTGTTTGTCTACTATATGATAGAGCGGCACAATTACTTGTTAAAAGATTGTGATCTCGATTCAAACACCCACGTGATCTTATTTCTAAATGACAATGATTCTGAGCAGTTGCCATGTATCGGTATGAACATATATGCTCTATATAAATGATGTATGAACATATATGCTCTGATAATATAGTGTATAGGTTATATGCTGTTATAAAATAAATAAATTTTCTGTGTTCAGATATAACTTTTTTATTTTATTTTTTTAAGTAGCCCTACAAATAAAATGACAAAATGTAGATGTTAAAAGACATTTATATTAAATGTAATATTACAAAACAACACATTCATGAATTGAACCAATTTGGAATTATTAAACAACTCACAAAAATATTGACATAAACACAAAAAATATTACAAGACTTTGTACTCAACAGAACAGATATTATTTTACCCTCTGAGAGGAGGTCAGATAAATAAAATAGGTTTGAAAGCAGTGAGGCTTGTCTTAAGTGAGACCACACTATGGATACGAGGCCTCCACACACGATAACGTCCTCTAGAAACTGTGTATACTGATTCTGAAACTCTTTAACTGCATTCTCCTCACGACTGTTAAAATAACAACAAACATCTTCACAGAAAGTGCTCTCCTTGCTTTCACTGTTGCAGACAATGACTGACACCATGTATTGCTAGCACTTCTCTTACTGCTTTCTCTCGAGACAAAGTGCTTGTTGTATTCCTCATTTGTAAGTCGCTCTGGTTAGGTTAGGGTCAGGTCAGGTCAGGGTCAGGGTTAGGGTTAGGGTCAGGGTCAGGGTCAGGGTCAGGTCAGGGTCAGGTTAGGGTCAGGGTTAGGGAGAGGTACTGGTCCACCACATCCAGATGCTGATAGCACCTCTGCTTCATACCATGAACATGCATAAACATGAACAAACATAGATAGACAAACTCATCAACACTATTGACTTGTGTCACTGTCCCTTGAATGTGGTTTAAGCTTTCCCTCACAATCAGATTTAATGTGTGGGCAAAGCATGGCAAGTGCTTCCATTCAGCTTTCCGGAAAGCTGCTTTCATGTTGCTGGCATTGTCAGTCACACAAGCAACCACTTTGTTTGAGATTCCCACTCTTCACATGTCTTTTTAAGTTCAGCTGCCAGGTTGTCAGCAGTATGTCGGTCAGTGAATGAAAAGCAGTCAAGAAGAGGTGATGAAAGAGTAAAATGTTCATCGATAAAATGACAAGTGAATGCCATAAAACTTGTAGTTGTTCGAGACGTCCAGGCATCAGTCGTCAGACACACAGCAGAGGCATTGCTGACTTTCACCTTCACCTCTTCTTTAATTCTGCTGTAGAGCTGTGGCATCAGAGTGTTTGATATAGTCTTTCGGTTCGGTAAAATGTATGATGGATCAATTGCCTTCTAGAATCTTCTAAATCCAGTGTCACTGACGATTGAAAAAGGTTGAAAATCCAGTGCAATCATTTTAGATAACTCCTCATCCACTTTGCTTTGTTTGACAGGGCCAATTGGTGTTCTCACAAAGCTTGTCATCTAACTCTGTCTCGTCCTTTGGACACTGGTGCCAGATGAGGACGCAGTAGAGGCCGTAACAGAGGAGACAGCAGCCATAGAAGCACGACTACCTCAGGCTTATAAAAAAACAAGAAAAAAACTGAACTTCCGACATTGTCTATTTACTGTGTTTTTAGCCAAGTGCAACACAGTCAGTGACACACTGGGATAGACTATGTGGTGCCTGCCTTTTGGGAAGTGAATTTCCCCTTGCCCTTCCATAGCTGTGCTCTCTTCTTGAGCTTTTTGCCTGTGGGATTGTCCGGCTGAGCAGTCGTCACTATCGCCAGCCTCATCCACTCCTCGGCTGGGCTCTCTGGGCTCTCTGGGCTCTCCGCTGCAGCTGCACAAAGGGGATCTACATCATTTAAAATAATTATATATGTTTTAATGAAACTATGGCTGATTGTCTAAATGGATTAATCTAACAGCCTATCACACAGTGTAAATCAACATGACAACAGTCTCCTACACAAACTCAAACAGGTATGAGGCTCTCGGTGTTTTCAGCATCTGCACACACACACACACACACACACACACACACACACACACACAGTCTCACTGTATGAGGACACTCCACATGATCTTCATCTCCAGAGCTGCTCTTCAGAGTCACTTCACAAGCTTCCCCCCGTTTCATCTGAGAAAAAACTACTGTTAAACACACACTGAAACTGTCTGATTACATTTAAAATGAAAGTTTTTATTCATTTCAAAACATCATATTTGATGCTACGTTGTATTCAGTCATAAAACATAGAATCCAGAAAAATATAATAAAACACACTTTAGGAAGAAAAATAAAAAAATAAATGTGGGCCCTAAATTAAAAGGTAGCTTACTCTGTGGAGTTTAATTGTGAACAAACAAATTATGATGATATTTTTGGCCATATCCAGCTCTATTTTTGAATTATGAATCATTTGTGTCCTAATACAAAACAAAAGGATTGAATGTATAATAAATACAAACCTCAGGATGTCAGTCATTTACAATATCCAGCATCTTAGATAATAGTCCAGAAACAGGGAATATAACAGATGCACTGTTGAAATGTCTATTTAAGAGGTTTTAAACAGGATTTAGAGATATATGTGGTATAATATCCCGCTCGAGTGCAGTAGGTGTCGGTGTGCAATTGTTCCAAACCCACCTGTAAAACACAGGAAGAAGAGGAAAACGAAAGGAACAGCACCTGGGCCTCGTTTATCACCGCTGCGTCGCACAGAACAGGCCCTGAGAGAGGCGGACGACACTTCCGACGCATAAGCTGTGATTTATAAAAACAAACTTGACGGGAAAATGTGCGCATCTGCACGCAAACTGTGACCTATGTGTACGAACGTTTTGGAGACGGAGCAGTTTGGCGAACCGATGGTGAGCTGGAGTTAAATGTCGTTTTGGTCGCTTTTAGACAGAGCATTTTAAGAAAATTATACATATACAGAAAGATAATACAACTATAATTTCACTCACCAAGCCTATCACATGAAGCAAACATCCATCCATTCCTACATGTCCGCGCCAGCCAGCGAGCGCGCTGGGCCGTTTAGTGAAACTGACGCATTAGCCTATATCTAACGCAGATGAAGGACAACCGTACATCTTCATTATGAGTCATAATCATAAATACAGTGCATGTTCACAATAACAGTTTAAATAAATAAAATTATGATTTAAAATATGTTTTACTTCTGATATAAACGTTTAGATTAAATATAATCGATAATGGACGAACGGTTTTATAAGTACGCCATTTTTGGCTTTCGGGCGTACGTACACTTTTAGTAAGGATCCTACGCACAGTTTTATAAATGAGAGCCCTGATACCCAAACCTGTTACTCACTGGATTTGATCTGATCTATGATCCAGAAAACATTTCTCCAGATTTAGCACAATGCCTCCAAATCTAATAACACTCGCGGCCATTTATGTGTTTAATCCACAATCCATCGAGACCAGCAAGAGATTCTGAGAACGACGCGCGCGCGGACTGACAACAAGCGTTACTGAGTTTAAAATACTTATAAATTCATATAATTATTATTATTAATACATTCTCCATTAAAGTCATTTGTAATTATTAGCAACTTTGTATATAAAGCGTGATTTAAATGTGAAGTTTCAGAAGGCTGTTCTTCTCCGAACAGACGAAGAATCTGACAGAAATTACAATCTTTTGAAGTTAAAACATGAAGTTTTATTGAGAAAGGTTTATTGAAAACGAATATGTTTCTGAAAGTTTTCCCCCATTTCCTCTTCAGTTTTAGGCTGTTGTTTTTGTGATGTGAAATCGAAAGTATTTTTGAAGCAGACATTTACAGTAGACAGACAGATGAAGCCTGACGTCAATGAACAACAATCTGCTGTTATTAAACTGAATATTTCAGTTCATATATAGCAATTATGGTTAGTAGTTATACAGTATGTCTATTATAATTCTGCTTACTTTTACTCAATCAGTTATTTTAGGATCATTTGAAAGTAATGAAATCAATCATCATTGTGAACTTGAAGTAATGATTAAATGACAAATGATTCAACAATTAATAAAGATTGGGTAAATATGATTGTAAAATGATATTAAACTGTAATAGAGAATATAACAAATCAGCTTCAATTTTCCCACTCAAAGTTTTAAACACAATTTCTGTTCCCCAATGAATTAATATTTAGAGTCAGTTAAACTCATTAAACAATCAGAAATGATTAAGACCATTCGGTAATTTTACATGGCAATATATTTGTCTGTAACTCACTTTATTTTATAGGTTGTTTTTGCTGTTGCTGTTGTTGATGATAACTCCGCATTCTTCATTATTGTCTTAAATAAGATGTTCTTCATCTGTGTAAAATGGTGTCATTTCCAGGTGATGCTGAAGGATTGAGTGTTTCCAGAAAGCAGTGCTGATCAGTTTTCAGTGTCAGTTTAGCTGCAGTATGTCAGAGGAAAGAGGAAAGGACTCTCTCTCTCAGATGAGTCTCTCAGAGAAACACAGGTAAGACTGCGTCTGTTTTCATCAGTTTAAACTCGACTGGACTTTGTGTTTCCCTGTCAATAACACAACTTTAAGCATATTTGCACATGCTTTGCACAATTTCTATTTTTAACTTCTTAAATTAACTCTGACATTGTCTATAAAGCCCTGTTTGCTCAATAGAAAATATCACAGTTAATAATTTGTTAATAAACTTCTAGACGCTGAATTAATCCAAATAAATGACTTCAGTTTTTAGATCATACAATTATTGACAGACATTAGGAAACAACTATACACTTAATTTAATTAAAGTATGCTAACACAACTGTGTCACACAGACATTTCTGCTCTCTATTTCTGTCAATAAACAAAAACTTGAAATGTTCTCATAAATTAGAGTGAAGTATTTTTTAACATATTAAATCTCTCTCATATATATTAAAGAAATCGTTAAACTAATGTGAGCCAGTAAAATAAAATAGTAGTTAACAATAAAACAGTAAATTGTGTGAGTGTGTGTATTTCTGTGGAGGATTAGATAAAGACACAGATGTGTTTCACACACAGTTGATCCTCCTTTACTAAAGTGTTTTCTCTCTGTTCTTTGTGTCATCAGTGTAAGATCAGGCTCACATGTGTCCAGCTCTGTGTCTCTGAAGATTGATCGGTCTAAAGAAGGAATACCAATAAACTTCAGTGAGAAAACACCATCATCTAATAAAAGGTATTTTGTGTGTTTACATTGCATTATATTGTATTATTATATTATTTGTCTACAGTGGTGTATGTGATTGAACTTGACTGAATGAAACAATAAGTCTCAATAAAACTCAGTTCCTGAGAACCTTATGAAACTCATTCCAGTAACACAATTACACAGGCAGCCACAAGGAGACACAAATACACTATGGCAAATAGATAATGAAACTAAACGTATATATGTTTATCCATCCGACTGTAGTCATAAATGGACAAATGCACAGCTATACTGCATTTAATTACTATTTGCAACATTAAACCTTTTCAAATGAGACTAAAGTATCTCCTGTAGTAAAGTGTTTTCTCTCTGTTCTTTGTGTCATCAGTGTAAGATCAGGCTCACATGTGTCCAGCTCTGTGTCTCTGAAGAGTGATCGGTCTAAAGGTGGAGATCCACCAAACTTGAGTGAGAAAACACCATCATCTAATAAAAGGTATTTCATAAGTTTCAAATTTTTTGTCACACTGTGTTTAAAAGTTGTATCAGCGAATACCAATCATGAAACATTTTTAGATCCAATATTTATCATTATTTATCATTGAATCATTTATCATGATATTTATCATTGAATACTCTGATAAATATTTATCAGAGCATTCACAGCTAATGCTTTTTCTCTTTCTGTGATTTTGCCCGGAAAATCAGTATTTATTTGATTTATTTGATTACAGGCTTCAATATGAGGCATTAGACTCAGACGTTCAGACTCACAGGAACCACGAGAATTTCAAAGACAATCTTCTAGGAATCTTCCAAGTAGGAAAACACATTTTTATAAATGTTTAATATTCTAACAAACAAATATGTTATTGAACAAAGACATTTTATTTAATTCCTCCAGATCCATTTTTTCCTCTGAAGCGCTTATATATTTTTTATTTTTCTATTTGTTAAAAATATCAGCTGGTTAACATGTTAGTCTTTTAACTGGATTTTTTTATAGATATTATAGTTATTGAATAAATTGTGTTGACAAAATGTAGATGTACAATTTGGTTTAAATTGTGTCTTTTCTCTTACTTTTGTTTGTAGGATCTTGAGAGCAAAATAATCACGTTTCTGAAGAATGAGCTGGAGAAGTTTAAGAAAATATTACAAAAAGAGAACACAGAACACTTTGTGAAGGACTTTAATGAGAACAGATCCAGTATCAAAGAATCAGCTCTTGATCTCACACTACATTACCTGAGAGAGATGAAGCAAGATGAAGCTGCTGATGCTCTAGAAGGTTAGAGACTCATGATCATCTGTCTGATTGTCTCTTATAAATGTAGGAGAGAAAATGAAGACTAAAACTATCTATTTTCTGTTCCTGTGTTTAGATGAGCTGTTCTTCATTCATCAGCTAAAATCTGGCCTAAAGAATAAGTATCAATGTGTGTTTGAAGGAATTGCGAAGCAAGGTGACTCCACACTTCTGAATAACATCTACACAGATCTCTATATCACTCAGGGCGGCAGTGAACAGGTCAATACTGAACATGAGGTGAGACAGATTGAAGTTGCTTCCAGGCGTCATGAAGCACAAGAGAAACAGGTTAAATGCACAAATTTGTTTGAAGCTCCTGAACAAGACAAGGAGATCCAAACTGTACTGACAAAAGGAGCAGTACCTGAAAAAGACGAGGAGATCCGAACTGTACTGACAAAAGGAGTCGCTGGCATCGGGAAATCAGTCTCTGTGCAAAAGTTTGTTCTGGACTGGGCTGAAGGAAAAGAAAATCAAGATATCCGCTTCATATTTCCTCTTCCATTCAGAGAGATGAACTTAAAGGAGAAAGAAAAACTGAGTTTGATTAACCTTATAACTCAATTTTTCCCAGAGACAAAAGGACTGAACCTTACAAGATGGAATCAGTTCAAAGTGCTGTTCATCCTTGATGGACTGGACGAATGTCGCCTTCCTCTGAAGTTTGATTGTAATGAGACGTTGAGTGATGTATCGTCACCAGCCTCTCTGGATGTTCTCCTAACGAACCTCATTAAGCGAAATCTGCTTCCTTCTGCTCTCATCTGGATCACCACCAGACCAGCAGCTGCCAGTAAGATTCCTCCTGACTGTATCGACCGGCTGACAGAGATACGAGGATTCAGTGACGCACAGAAGCAAGAGTACTTCAAAAAAAGATTCACCGATGAGAATCAGGCCAACACAATCCTAGATCACATTAAACAATCAAAGAGTCTCTTTATCATGTGCCACATCCCAGTCTTCTGCTGGATTTCAGCCACGGTTCTCCAGAACATTCTGGAGGAGAAAAGAAATAATGATGTGAAAAACACTCAGGCTGATGAGATCTCTAAAACACTGCAGGAATCAAACACTGAAGACACTCCCAAGACTCTGACACAAATGTACACACACTTTCTCCGCTTTCAGATCCAGCAGAGCCGCCGAAAGTATGATGGAGAATACACACCAGATGTTTCCTGGGATAAAGACGCCATCCTTTCACTGGGGAAACTGGCATTTCATCAGCTGGAAAGAAACAACCTGCTCTTCTATGACACAGACCTGGAAGCCTGTGGTATTGACGTCTATAAGGCATCAGTGTACTCAGGCATGTGTACCCAGATCTTTAAGGAGGAAACAGGGATCGTTCTTGGTACCATGTACTGCTTTGTTCACTTGAGCATTCAAGAGTTTATTGCAGCCGTTTATGCACATCTGTTTCTAGACATCAACAAGACAAGTGTGTTTGATCATGAGTCTACAGAACAGGAAAACAGAAATGAAACCATGATTGATTGGCTCAAGACCCTTTATTCATATCTGATTCTATACATCAAGAAGACAAGTCTGTTTCTTCATGAGTCTACAGAACAGGAAAACAGAAATGAAACCATGATTGATTTTCTCAAGACTGCAGTGGACAAGGCGCTCGAGAGTGACAATGGACACCTGGACCTTTTCCTTCGCTTCCTCCTCGGTCTGTCGCTCCAGCCCAATCGACGACTCTTACGAGGTCTGTTGACACAGCAAGACGGCAATGACCAGAGCAACAAGGAAATAGTTCAGTACATCAAGCAGAAATTAGAAGATGATCTTCCTGTAGAGAGATCCATTAATCTGTTCTACTGTCTGAATGAACTGAACGACCAAACTCTGGTGAAGGAGATTCAGACCCAGCTTAGCAAAGGAAGTCTCTCATCTGGTGACCTTTCACCTGCCCAGTGGTCTGCTTTAGCCTTTGTGTTGTTGACATCAGAGGAGGAGCTGGAGGAGTTTGAGCTTCAGAAATTCAAGAAATCAGACGAGTGTCTCATTAGATTATCGGCAGTCATCAAAACCTCCAGAAGAGCTCTGTAAGTATTGTAATATATTTTGTCATGTTTTGCTCTCATCTGAAAAATGTCTTATCTACATTACTCTATAGTGATTCCTCATCATGAACATGAACTTATCCCTGTAAAGCTTGACATGAAATAATAGTCTGAATTTTATTTTTTTGTGTGGAGACAGTTTATCAAACCTTTAGAAAAAATATAAAAGACCATGTAAATATGTTTGCATGTTTGTCTTGTATCATATGATACACCAGACTTTAATGACTTGTACAGAATTATATATTAGCTCATCTTCATACTTGTGGAAAAATAATTGGGGAAATAATGTGAGGGAAATAATGTAATTTGGTACAGATGTTATTTATATTGCCAACAAGTAAGATGAAATTCTGCAAGGTTATAATATAAAACATTGAGATTTTTTATAAAACAGGCTTAAATAAAGTACATATATATTACCACATCATATATTAGTTGTCCCTGTCACGTGTCAGCGTTTGTTTGGACTTTCAGTTCGAGTTTTGCTTGGTTCCTGTTTGCCTTTCTATGGTTACTGTCATTATCAGTTCAGTTGTGTCACCTGTTTAGTCATCATCGTCATTAGTGGTCGACCGATATATCGCCAAGGCCGATATATAGGCAGATATTTGGCACTTTTAAAATATCGGCATCGCCCGATACGTTTTTCTGATTGGCCGATGTGTTGGAAGCAGGACCTTTATTTTGACAGCGCTCCGGACTTTTATTTTGACGGGCGGTGCTGAGAACACCAGCGCCTGATCACACAGCGCTCACTCACATTCGTCTTCATTAGTTTACAATCTCTGTCAGTCATATCTAATACTTTGTTAGACAGAACTGGTAAACAAAGAAAGTAAATGGTATGCGAAAAAGTAAAGTGTTGCTTTTATATTATTTGTAACAGAAAAGGCAAACAATCAGGCTAAAATACTTTATCATTTACTCGTCAACATTCAGCAAATGCGCATCTACATCATTTAAACAAATCTCTGAATATCTAATAAACATTTAATATCACAAACCTTGCAGATTTAATGGAATCCAGCTGTGATGTCTTGTGAGGTGTGCATTTGTAGCCTGATAAACGTGTGACTGCGAGTGACGGTCGGTCCGTGCGAAGTGAGTGAATGCGAACAGAAGATCAGCTTCACAGGAGACGCGATCGAAAAACTTTAAATCCTTCATTTTAAAATATGCTGTGCTATATCCAGTTGGCCACTGTGTCATATTCATATTGTTTTCACTGTGTGCTGTATGCAATATTAGCTTTACCTTGTCTTTATTTGAAAAAAAATATGATTACCAGTGCGCACGATATTACCAGGGGCCTGTTGCACAAAACTAGGATAAGGGATTAAGCCAGGATATCTTGGTGATCCTGGCTCAATTGATCCGTAATCCGGTTGCACTAAAGCTGGATAGGGGGCAGGAGGATATGTTATGGTATAAATTACCATGGAGATTTATTCTGTGGAGCTAGCCTGCTCCAGACCAGGCTAAATTCCAGGATCTATTTAATCTCATCCCTAATGTCAGTCAGCAGTCACCACAAATGGAAACCAATAGTTATTTCACTGCTCACCATACATTGTTATCACATATAACTAGACCCACTGTCATTATTTAAACGTTTGTGATCATTCATTTCAATCATTTTGGATAAATAATGATTTTTAGATGATGTTGCTATCATTAGATAATTTACAGTTTCCCATAGACTATAAGGCTATATATAAAATGATAGAATATTAGGGCCACAGAGGGAAAAAAAAAGACAAGTCATAATATTGTAACCAGTTGTTTTAAAGGAGGACAGTTGTTAAAATGACAGATGCGGGGCATTTCGTGAAATTGTACTTCAGTATGGTTTCATAAACAAAGACATGCTGATGTGCCAGAATATTAAGTATCACATTGTCATAAGTATCAAAACTGTAAAAAGAATATGTAGCTTTTCTGCAGAAAGAACCAGCCTCATAAATTTATGACTTTATCCTTTTTCCTCAGTGTGGCCCTAGTACTCTGTCATATAAACAAATACACAAATACACATTCCATATGAATATAAAAACACAATGTGTAACATTATGTTCCTTTATTGAATAAGGACAAAACAAAGCAGGTAAACCATCAGCTCCTTTCGAAACTGAAGTCACAGTGACTCTACAAGATGGAAAGCACAGAATCAAAGCATATTATACAAAATGATACATACACATTCAAAGGTCTGTATATAACACACCCTGCATGTCTGCACACTAAAATAAATGCAGGACAAATCAAATATCAAAAAAAAAAAAAATCTTAAATAAAGATGTATTTTCTTGATTTGCTAAATGACCTAGCAAAATAAGTATAGTTTAGACAAAAAATATAAACTTTAAGTAAATGTGTGCTTAAAACAAGCCAAAAAATAAAAAATCTGTCAATATAATAACAAAATTCTCTTGAAATAAGTTTACTTTTTCCATAAACACTTAATTTTAGAAAAGTTATCTTGTTTCACTGGCAGATTTTTTTGCTTATTTTCTTAGGTAATTTTGCTCAAGAAAATATTTAAGATTTTTTTTAGATATTTTTTTTTTACTGAAAACAAGACAAAAATACTAAGTAAGAAAGACATTTTTGCAGTGCAGTGAGCAACCGACCTTGGGTCCTTTGAAAGGCGCTATATAAATTAAAGTGATTATTATTATAGCTCATCTATTTATTCAATTAAATTTTATTTATATAGCACTTTTCACAATTGTTTCATTCTGTCAAAGCAGCTTTACATTAATAAAAGCAGGAGAAACACACAAAAAAAAAAACGGTGGACAACATAAGAAGCAGAGTACAACGGCTAAGATTAAACCGTACTGAGCGTAGTAACGTTAAATAATAATGTAAGGCTTTAATAATAATTTATCATAGCTTTATACAGTGTGATGGAGTTACTTTACACAATTTCACTCATATCTGCAGTGCATTTCAATTAAAAATTTAACCGTTTCATAATTACAGTACAACTGCGTTTTTGGAGATGTGAATTAAATATTTGAATTGTAATTGTGATGTTTCAGCGGAGCGGTGAGTGTGTAATTGTGCACTACTTACGCATTCAGGCGGTCTGCAATACTTTGCCACGCTTTTTCTCTTTGCTTTATCACTGTGGCGGTGTTGCCTTTCTTCTTAATTATATCTTTTACCTCCTCGTATGCCTCCATGAAGATTTGTGCTTCCGACGGGGAAAAGTACGCGGCTCTAGTTGCCATGGTAAATCAGTTAATCTGTGATCTGTGGCGGGGTCTATTTGAGTGAGCCGTGAGCGCGCACCTATACAGGATTGGTTTCACCTGGCTTAATGAATCCGTGTCTGCTCATCCTGGCTTGGTCTTTGTGCAACCAATTAAGCCTGGACGCACATGTTTTGGCTTCATTGAGCTCAGCTGAGTCATTTATCCCGGATGTCTTAATTCTACTTTTGTGCAACAGGCTTCTGATTACTGAGTGCCCTGTTACAGTGTTTGCTTCCTTTTTATTAACATATTCATATATTTTTAAACAATTACTTTATTTGTGAAAAATACTGTAATAGGATTGCAGATTCAAGAAGTTGCCATCTAAGCATGTTTATTTTAAAGATTTGTTTTCTAATTTATTTAAAATTTATAAAATATTGATAAAAATAAATATAAAGTATATAATAATAATATCGGCTTTACATCGGCTATCCGCCATCCTGCTCTCTAAGATATCAGCATCGGCATCGGCATCGGCCATCAAAAAAACAATATCGGTCGACCACTAATCATCATCTATCTCACTTGTGTTCTGTTAATCAGTGTAATGTGTGTTTGTATTTAAGTTCCATTCTGGGGTGCGTTTCCCGAAAGCATCGTTGGCCAACTATGGTTGCAAGTTCATCGCAATGTCCATTGAACTCTATTGGTAACGAGGGATCTTGCGACCATAGTTGGCTAACGATGCTTTCGGGACCCCTGTTCAGTCAGTCCTTGTCCGATCTCCGTCGTATTTAGTGTGTGTGTGAACCTTCTGCCCATCTTCTATGTACCTGTATTATTTATATTGTGAGCAAAAGTTTGCATTGGAACTTTAGATTCTCCTTCGTCTTCTTCTGCCTGCACCACACCGTGACAGTCCCTCTGTATCTCCTAGTAATTAGACATTTTAAATGCTTATTTTTATCAGTAATTCTGTAGTTTAATGTAATAATAATGTAATGTAATATGTAGATTGAGAGATTTACAAATAAACATTTATCAAAAGCCTGTTGTATAATATGTGATGTACACATTTAAAGTTGTTTTTTCTACAAAAAAAGTTCAAAATGTTTTTTATTTTCAATGTTTTTTTATTTATTTAGTGAATATTAAGTAAAATAAACTATAAATGTAATTTCAGTAATTCTTATGGATGCTTTTTTACTATCTTTAAATTAATGATATATCACCCATTGATCACCCTGCTCTCTAAGATATCGGCATCAGTCATTGGTTAAACTTAATCTTGAAATAATACAAATACAATTTCTTAGGTTCTTAGGTTAGGGGTGGGCGATATGGCAAAAATATCATATCACGATTTTTTTCAGGAAAATCACGATTTACGATTTTATCACGATTCTTTTTATGTTGGTTTTACTATTTTGTGACTTAGCATTACAGCCAGTCTAATGTCACTATTTTAAAAACAAAGCCTTAGGTAAAAAAAAAAAAAAAATGGCAGAGAGGGGAGAAGATAAAAATATTTGTCATTATTTTCTTTGTTATTAAATATTAAGATCAAAGATACACATTACACATACACAACTTAATATACAAATTAAATAGGCTAAACAGTGCTTTATATTTTCAGCTACAGTAGGTGTGTTTAACAGTAGCATTGAATAAAGTAATTAAATGAACAAATATGAAAATAAAACAAAACAGACTTTCCTGTATAAATTATACATTGATACTTATTAAAGCTACTGTTAAAGTTATCAGTCAAGGGCAGTGAGTGATTTTCTCTTTGCATTGTCTTGTTTTATTAACATTAAAGGGATAGTTCTCCTAAAAATTCAAATGATCATAATTTACTCTCTCAAGTTGTTTTAAACTCGAATAAGTTCCTTTATTCTGTTGAAAATAAAAGTTATTTGGAAGAATGTGGGTAACCAAACAGTTGATGTACCCCAGTGACTTCCATAGTATATTTTTCTCCTATGGAAGTCAATGGGGACCAGTTACTGTTTGGATAGCCACATTCTTCAAAATATTAATATTAGAAAAATATTAGAAAATATTAGAAGGAAATTAATACAGGTTTGGAAAAACATTAGAGTGCGTAAATGATGATTTTTATTTTTGGGTGAACTATCCCTTTAAGGACAAGCGGCAGCATGTTTACTATTACTACGGTCTCTTTAAGAGTTGCGCGCGACGCTTCTAATATACACGCATTTGACAAGCAGATTTTCTCTCAATTTTCTCAAGTTTGCTTTCACTTTAGACATAACCGACTTTGTTTATGTAAACCTTGTGTGTATTTAACAGTATAAGCACAATAAGACTCGAACGATAACTTAGTCCAGTATCCAGGCGCTGGTAGACAGGCTTTTAGTGCATGTGAGCTTCACATGTATGCACTGAGAAACGTACACGTTAGAACAGTGCATCAACATGCGAATTAAATGTTTAACCGACAAGGCATTAAAACACATGCAAATTGTGAACTTTTGTGAACTGCAGTGTCCTGTTCCGCTGCTTTAAGATTTTATGTGAATATACGTCGCGTTGTTCAGTATGTTGGGACAGAGGCGCCAGAACAGATGTAATGCACAATTCTACGATATTTCTTCAAAAGGAGATCGTGGAGACATTTTAATTGTCCACGATCAAAAATCGTCATATCACACACCCCTATCTTAGGTTTAAGTAATCTTAGCTTTACTTGAATCATTAAAGATTTTATAACAAAAAGACATGTACATGTGAATGAAGGCATTTTTAGAATTATAGTGAAAGGCCTTTAACTTGCCATAAAACTGTGAACTGTCTCATCTAATAGTGTCAGTGCAATCAAGTTAAGTCAATAATATTGTTGAATTTTAAGGTTCCCCAACTAAGCAAGCCAGAGGCAACAGTGGCAAGAACCCAAACTCCATCAGGTGACAGAAATAGAGAAGAAATCCTATAGCTATTAATCTTAACGCAAATATTTTTTTTCAAACATGCTTAATTTTATCTAGGAAATTTGTCACTGAATAAAAAATTCTAATGTACTGGAAATAGTATTTTTTGTAGATGAATGCTGTTTGAATGCATTGTATGCTGTTTATGTAAAAAAAAAAAAGGAAAATGTATTTAATATTTGTTTATAGAAAATGTATTGTATGTGTGCCATCTAATTCTGTGTTGTGATTTATTGTAGGTTAAATGATTGTAACTTAACAGAAGAAAGCTGTTCAGCTCTGGCTGCAGTTCTTGGATCAGATACCAATCTGAAAGAGCTGAACATGAACAATAATAATCTGCAGGATTCAGGAGTGAAGCTGCTCTGCACTGGACTGAAGAATATAAAGTGTAAATTGGAGATACTGAGGTAAGTTGAGCCACAGGAGTCACATGACTAAAGTAAGGTGCAATGACTGACAGGACGATGCCGGAGTTTAAAAGTTATAAATAAAAGTTGCATTTCTTTGTTTAATATAAGTAAGTTTGTCTTTGTTCTATGGTAGTCGTGTTTTTCATTCAAAATAATAATGAGCCACAAACTAAGCAATCCAAAGATCTTTTATTTATTTGTTACAACGTGGGTATAGCATATCATCCTTCTTATGAATTTTGTTAATAAAAGTCCAATGTTTAATATAAGTGAATTTATCATTGTACTATTTTATTATTGATGTATTTTCATTAATACTAATGAACCACAAACTAAGCATTTGTTTTAAATTTAGGGGAAAACACTAAGACCTTCATTTATCAGTGTTACAATGGAGGTATACTATGCCATCTGTCCTATTTGTTTTGTTGATAAAAGTTTGATGTTCAATATAAACGAGGTTGTCATTGTGCCATTTTACTGTTGTTGTGTTTTTTTCAGTGAGTAATACTGAAGTGACATTAACCCTCTGGGGACCAAGCTGTTTTTGGGGTCCTTGAGATGTTCTGACATGCCTTGATATTTGTGCTTTTTTCAGTTATTTATAAACATGTTAATGGCAAAGGTGTAAATTCACTCTATATAGCACAAACAGGGCTACCATAATATGCGAGCAACGTGTATGTAGATGTTTGTATTTTTAAGAGAATAATGTTTATGCGTGGTTATTGGAAAAAAAATAAAATGAAAGTTGCTGATTTAAGAACACAAAACACATATTAAATATGTGTCCACAAGACTTTTGATTAATTGATGTTGTCCCTTTGAGTTCTAGCTTCAAAATTATGTGAAAATCATCCTGCCTAATTGTTCACATAAAACACTACATTGATTTAAACATTGTAAAACAGTTTTTTTGTCAGAAGAGGTTTATGCGTGGGAGTGGTAATGGGTCATCATTATTAATGAGATTCAGACCAGGGGTGTGACATAGACGCTCCCCCAAGTGCTAATGGGCCATCAAGTGAGGCAGCCTTAACAAAGAATGAGGAGATTCAAATGTTTTGTTTTTCAATCTGTTTTATTGTAATTTTGTTTAAAGTTGAAAACTATTTTTATCATATATTTTACAGAGTACTATTCCAGCACATGCATAACTGATGGACATTTAGCAAATCTGATAAAGCAACACAATATAAGCTCTTTTATATTAACATTACCAATCAATAATTGTTATATTGTGCATATAACAACACATTTGTTGCAAAGCCACACAGGCACATATAGGCTACATTTGTATCATCACTAAGTATATAAACAAAATGTAACTAACATCTGTAAAATAGTAGGTAAATGTGTACTTACTCTTTCTGATTTCTGACTGTGTTGCTAAGCACACTCCGAGTTGCAGGCGGAGGTAGTGATGAAGCTACATTCCTTTTAAAAAAGTTGAAGAATATTATTACATAAATATAACTATAGTAGCATTAGTCTATAATGAATAACTGATGTAAATAATTTTAGACGCGTGCAATAAGCCTATATGCGTGTCAAAATGGCCATTACCGGAGAGGCACACCGCAAACATTAGCCTAACACATTTGTGCACTTCATTAACTGGGTATATTTACACATTTCAGCACATTTACACACATTTACAACTGATATTTGCGAGCATGCATCGTTAATGATAACGAGGCAGCATTTATATAGTCAAAATATAATCTAAACACCTACTAGGCCTCCTTTCTAAAATAATTTCTAAATTCTATCTTTCATACATAATGATCTAAACATATCATTTAGGATACAAATACAAATTTCCTAACCAAGGGGTGTAGCATATGTACACAAAAAAAACAAAACATTTTTGACGTTGAAATGGTACGATATATTAAATTCATGGTATAGATATGCACTTTCATTAGATCGTGTTGAATATAGGTAGATATCAAATGTCAATACTCTGGATGGCAAGTCCACCCAGTATAATATGTAAGCTCATGTTTTGAATAGCTTGTCAACTAATGCAAGTAAGAATAAATACTTACTCATCCGAAATTCTATCCACGGCTGGATCAATTTGCTCTTCAAAATACAAACGGTCGTCATCAGAGTAGTCACGCTCCTCTTCTGATGAAAATCTGGACTCTTCGTCGCTAGTATCCAGGACGAACTGAAGGGCTTCCGCACCGGTGTACCGTGTCATCTTCCCAACGCGCAGGTGACTGAATGATGAAACTTGAAGCGTTTAATGCATTTGCTTGGGGGCGTTTACCTGTTTTGCATAGATGGCTTAGCACATTATCTTGTGAATAGCGCGCTCCGTGAGTAGGCGTGAACGAATTAAAGTCAATGAGCTCGTAATGAGCTCGACTGGAATCGCTCTCTTTTTATACAGATTACAGAAGCTGATAATATTTGTTTTTTATATAAATGACTTCATTTAAAAGCTGCGATCTCAAGCTTTATGCCCGTGGGTCTGTTTGCCTGTTTGACTGAATTTTCGCGGAGTTATAGACCATTTTCGAACGCGTTTCAAAGTTTGTGTTTACTGACAGAGAGAAGGCAGAAATCGCATCATGTTAAAGTTTCTTTATTTGTCAAAAAGCAAAACACTTTATTTTTATTGTGAGTATACAGAAAAAAAATAGAAACTGAACAGGATCGATTGATGTATAACACGAAAATTAAAGATCAAAATTAACAGAGCATTTTGTGTTTATTTTTCATTGCTAAAAAAAAAAACGAGCAAAACGCGCGGGCACGTTTTTGGTCCCCAGAGGGTTAAGCATTCATTTTGTGCTGCATTCATTTGGTGCTGCACTGTAATGCAAATAATTGCAGGGGATTATAATATTTATTGGATAATGTATTTTCCATATATGTATATTCTACTTCTTATAAGTTAAGACTTAAATTGTGCTGTTTTTGTATATAGTAATTTATAATTAAGTGATTTAATCGTTGTTTGCATACCTAGTGTTGAGTCAGAATTCAGATTATTCTGTTAGAGCTGGTAAATCTGCCACAGAAAGGAGGGTGAGATCTAGTAGATATCACTTATCTTAAGATTGTATATAACAGGATTAATGTATTTTAGTGCTTTTGAGGAAGCTGTGTATCTTTGATTCTGCTTTCAGCTTTGCAGCTAGTCTTGACCAAACACTTCCTGTAGTTTATGAGTGTTTTACACCACTATTAAGGTACTTTGGTCCGTTTGTCTCACTCAGTGGCTTAAAAAGTGGGTATGCGCTATATGCGGCGCATAGGGACGCAGCACCATGCGATGGTAAAATAAATAAATAATTACAATTCTTTTTTGGGTATTTTCTATATGTAGCTGCTGCTGTGCATTTCTAAATCATTTCTGCATTTCCTCAATGTTATATAACATTTTAGAGGACTAACAGGCTAGAGTAGGCACCCTCATAAGATTCCATCATAGAATTTTGACATTGAAAATATATCGCAAACGTAATATTGCGAGGGGCGCCGTGAGCACTGAGCGAGCAGGTACGAGTAGTGAATTGTCGTTGAAAAAGATGGATAAAGCAAAAAAACTGCCGGGGCTAAAGATAGAAAAAGAAAGAGGGAAAGTGAGATGGCATGTCAAGGGATACCAAAAGCAGCTAAATAAGTGGATGGTGAAAGGCAACAGGTAGGATTTAAAGTAGGGCTGAACGATATTCTGTTTTAACATCAACATTGCAATGTGCGCATGAGCGATAGTCACATTGCTGGAACATGCGATGTGAAGGGTAGTAGCACCCATGGTGTATTGAGAACGGTAGCACCAGGGTAGCACACAGTAAACATGAGTTTGTCGTATGTCTTGTTGCTGGGGTGACATGAACGTTCCGCGTGCCTGCACAGTGATTGATTCGCTGTGCCGCTGCTCACCGCTCACAACCAACATTCACATCTTAACAGATGTTTGTTTGTTCATTAGGCTATAATTCCTCAAAATAAGTAAAAAAAAAATCTTATTCTTTCTCTCTCTCTCTCTCTCTCTCCCTCTCTCTCTATGTTTTCGGTGCTGATGCAGTGACGCGTTCATGTAAACGGAACCTAAAAGCTGTCACAAAGAACCAGCAAAAGTAATTATTATGAGTATGTAAAAAAATGCAATGAGACATTTTAAAGTGTTTTCTGTGTCGGCTGCAAAGATGAAGTTGACGATATTGACTCGCGATCTTCGCAGTAGTGAACGCGCCGGAGAGAAATGCACACTTCATATGGATTACATAGTTTTATGTTGTTTTGAATGGTTCTGTTTAAAAGTAGAGATTTCTGTGACAGATGTTTTCCTATTTTTTTTTTTTTAAGTTGTGTGTGGCGAGTAGGCTACCTTATACGCTGAGTTTCGGTTCATGGATGATAGCTTAATCTCCAGTTCTGGCGCTGGCGCCTCCGTGTCGTGATTATCTATTGTCTGCTATATTTACTTTTTATTTATTAAATCTAGGAAATTGAATAATGAAACACTGATTAATGAAAACAGACGCGGATACTGTGTTTGTTTTAGGCTCGCGCAGTCTTCACTCTGACGCGCGCTTCAATCCGTTGTGGAGACTCTCTTTTCGTTCCAGTGAAATTACAAAACAAAATACACACACACACATGTCTCTGCCTGATATACAACCACTGATAAACATAATCTGATTTGACAAAAAAAAAAAAAAAACTATGAGTGCAGATTTGAACTCAGAACCTTTGACACGCTAGGCAAATGTTCTACCACTAGACCACTTGAGTTCACATATTTACTCACGTGAAAACTCGGTGTTTACTCGGCGTGATCAATTCGCTCTTGAACATGCTGCCGTTCGTCTGAGTTACAATCTTCCTCTGAGGAAAAGCCAAGGTGAGTTATTCCTCGCTGTCCAGGATCATCTGAAGACCGTCTTTACCGGAGAACATAATGTTCTAAATTTGCTGTAAGCAAATCAAATGTGACCAAAATAAAAAAAATAATCAGTCTGTTATAAACAAACGGTCTGGTTCATGATGATCTCCAGTTCAAGCACCTTATGTTGTGATTGCTAGCCTATTTACTTTTTATGTATTAAATCCAGGAAATTTGTTAATGAAAATAATATTAAAATTAAGATACAATTAAAACAAAACGAAATTCGTTTTAAAGAATGGATTTGTGCTTTCTGTTTTGAAGTCTCTGTGAAAGTTTGAAAGTCTTTTAGTGCTGCTTCAGAGCGCTCGCGTCCATAATGGAGAACTGTCACGTAATATTGTTTTTTCCTCATAAATGCGAACATGTGTCAACTAATGCAAGTAAATTTAAAAAGACTTACCCGAAATATTATCCACGGCTGGATCAAGTCGCTCAACGTTCGTCGCTCAAAATACAAACGTTCGTCGTCAGAGTCCTGCTCTTCTTCTGAGCAAAATTTGAACTCGTGTCATCTTCCAACAGCACAGGAAAGTGAATAAATGAAACTTGCTGGTTTTAAGGCATTTCAGGGGGCGTTTACCTTATTTTGCATAGATCACCTCAGCTCATTATCTTATGAATAGCGCGCTCTGCGAGTGGGTGTGAACTCATTACCGATAATTAGGTGAGACGGGAGAAACTGTACTTCTCTTTAGTTTCTTACAGATTACATTGCAGGAGAATATTTGTTTTGAATGTGAATTGTTTTATTTAAAAGTAGAAATTTAAAGCTTTCTTTAGACGCATGTTTCATGGTTGTGTGATAAGTATTAGCTGAGTTTCAGTTCATTTTCCAGACTTGTTTCAAAAAGATTTTTGCGGAGACAGAGTGAGCTGAAAGCGCACCCTGTTTATTTTATTTATTTAAAAATAAAAACAAGGTTTTGATGTTAATGTGAGTGTACACAAAAAAAAGAAGACCCTCTATAGTTTATAATCATGTATTTATTTTATTAATATGACCGTAAATGACGGACTTTTTTAAGTTTATGTTGCTGCTATGTGAAAAAAATCCAGCAAAACGCGGGGGCGCGTTTGCCGACCTCAGAGGGTTAACTGGGAGCCAGTGTAAAGACCTGAGGACTGGTGTGATATGTTCATATTTTCTGGTTCTGCTCAGAATCCTGGCGGCAGCGTTCTGTATGAGCTGCAACTGTCTTATGGTCTTTTTGGGAAGGCCAGTGAGGAGTCCATTACAATAATCCACCCTGCTGGTGATGAAAGCATGCACAAGTTTCTCTAAGTCTTGTCTGGAAACAAAGCATCTTATTCTTGCTATATTTTTCAGATGATAGTATGCTGATTTAGTTATTGCTTTGACATGACTACTGAAACTAAGGTCTGACTCTAGTGTCACACCAAGATTCCTGACTTGATGTTTAGTTGTTTGACCCCTAGAGTGAAGGTATGCGTTCACCTTGAGAACTTCATCTTTGTTTCCAAACGCAATGACTTCAGTTTTTGTCTTTGTTTAACTGAAGAAAGTTTTGACACATCCAACTGTTAACTTCATCAATGCATTGGCACAGGGAGTCAATGGGGCTGTAATCGTTAGGCGATAGGGCTAAGTAGATCTGTGTGTCGTCTGCATAGCTGTGGTAAGCAATTTGGTTCTTTCTCATTATTTGGCTCATTGGGAGCATATACAGGTTGAACAGGAGTGGTTTCTAGAATTGAGCCTTGAGGGACTCCGCATGTCATGGATGTCCACTCAGACTTATGGTCTCCTATACTCACATAATAACCTCTCCCATCTAAGTATGACCTGAACCATTTTAGGACTATCCCAGAAAGCCCCACCCAGTTTTCCAGCCTGTCCAGAAGTATGTTATGATCGACAGTGTCAAATGCAGCACTGAGGTCGAGTAGTACCAGCACTGATAATTTGCCTGAATCAGTATTTAAGCGAATATCGTTTATTATCTTTATGAGCGCTGTCTCTGTGCTGTGGTGCGGTCGGAAACCAGATTGAAAATTGTCAAAGTATCCATTCGAGCATAAGAATTTGTTCAGCTGATTGAAGACAACTTTTTCAATGATCTTACCTATGAAAGGAAGATTTGAGATCGGTCTATAGTTGCTTAATATGGTCTTATCCAGATTGCTCTTTTTCAGGAGGGGCTTGACAACTGCAGTTTTTAGGGAGTTTGGAAAACTCCCAGAGAGAAGTGAAGCATTTACCACTTCTAGAAGATCTGCTTCTAAACTGTTTAACACACTTTTGAAAAACGATGTGGGAAGTGTGTCAAGAGCGCAGGTTGATGTTTTAAGGTGCTGTACGGTTTCTTCCAAAATTTTGCCATCAATTTCTTTGAAATCAGACATAGTAACTACTTTCTCAGGTGGTTTGATCTGTCTGACCCCAGCGCAAGTCAAGGATGTGCTGATCACCTTTCTGATATTATTGATTTTCTCAGAGAAGAAAGAAGCAAACTCACTGCACTTGCTGTCTGAGAGCATTTCACTGGGAATCTGGCTTGGGGGGTTTGTCAATCTCTCTACAGTAGCAAAAAGAGTGCGTGTGTTGTTTAAATTACTGTTTATAATATTTGAGAAGAAAGTCTGTCTAGCTTTGCCTAGTTCCATATTGAAAGCATGAAGGCTGTCTTTGTAGATGTTATAATGGACTACAAGTTTTGTCTTCCGCCACATGCGCTCTGCTTTTCTGCATTGTCTTTTCATATTTTGCACTGCTGTTGAGTTTCTCCAAGGTGCTTTTTGTCTGCCACTCTTCTTCCTGACTTTAACAGGAGCAATATCATCAATTACACCTTTAACTTTTGAGTTAAAAGAATCAAGGAGAAAATCAACAGAGTCTGCAGATATGCTTGGTGTTAAAGATATAGCCTTCATAAATAGGACACTAGTGTTCTCATTTAAGCATCTCTTCTTGACAGACACAGATCTCGCTTCAGTGGCAGGAGAGATCAATATATCAAAGAAAATACAGAAATGATCAGACAGTGCTACATCCTTAATAACAATCGATGAAATGTTTAGACCCTTACTGATAAGTAAATCTAAAGTGTGTCCACGATTGTGTGTGGGTCCATGTACATGCTGAGTCAGATCAAAAGTTTTTAAAACAGTTTTGATTTCTTTTGCCATATTGTTTTCTGCATTATCTATATGGATGTTAAAATCTCCAGCAATGGCAAAACAGTCAAACTCTGAGGTAATTGTTGATAACAGTTCTGTAATGTCCTCAGCGAAGGCTGGAGAGTATTTTGGAGGCCTGTAAATAATGATAAGTAAAATGCGTGGAGCACCTTTTAACACAATACCCAGATATTCGAAAGACAAGTAATTCCCAAATGATATTTGCTTACATTGATAGATATCTTTAAAAAGAGCAGCTAGACCCCCACCTCTCTTAACAGCTCTGCAGACACTCATAAAAGTAAAGTTAGGAGGGGCTGCTTCATTGAGGATTGTTGCACTGTAGCTGTCTTCTAGCCAGGTTTCATTTAGAAGCATAAAATCCAGGTTGTTTGTGGTTATTAAGTCGTTAACTAGAAGTGATTTATTTTTAAGTGAGCGAATGTTTAAAAGAGCTAACTTAACAGACTTACTTTTCCCCACAGCAATATTAGTTTGACGTGTAATAGGCACCAGATTAGTTGGGTTTGCTGTACGGCTATTGAAGGCCTTAGACTTTCTATCATGTAATAGAGCAGCAATAGAGAAAGATACAGGCACACTGGGTTCCCGCTTGTTTTGTAAACATTTGAGAAAGTTACTGTTATCAAAACGGGGACCCGACACATATCACTGAGAGCTGGTATCAGTTGTTTTTGGTTCACCTCGAGCAGAAGGAGGAGGGTGTGGGCCCTGGCGTTGTGGCAGAGGCCGAAGAGCTCTCACAGGAGGAGGGGGAGGGCGAGCTGGGCCCGCAGGCTTTGGTGGTAGTGGTGCCTGTCTTTTTTTAGTTGGTATCTGGGGGCTTGCAGCAAAAGAGTGGGATAGTCTGGTTCCAGCATGCACCAGTTCTTCCATTTTCTGTGAGAAGCACAGTAGTGGCGTTGCAGGGGAGAGGGAGAAAGTGTCTGGTGAAAGGGGCTGTTGCTCTGGTGTTATAGGAGGCTGTAATATGCTGTCCTGGCTTCCCTGGCTGTTTTCCAGGAAGTCGTCCTTGGGTGCTGAATCTTCAAGCAGTTCTGATATGGCTGTCTGTGGTGAGCTCTGTGTGCAGGGCTCAGCTGAGATTGTGTCCGTGAGCAGAGATTGTGTCCATGAGCAGAGGTTGTTGTGGCGGAGTGGTGTTATCATGTCCATTTTGCTGCTGAAGTGAAGTCCCGTGGTCATTCATACTATGTCCAGGTGTGTGTGTGCCGTTCAGATTGAGTGGATTGGCACAAACCGCAGAAGGATGATTTAGGGAGAAGTAGATATTGTCCTTTAACACTCTTGAACCAAGTTTGTTTGGGTGATGGCCATCCCGATGAAACAGTTGTCGTTGACTCCAGAAAAGATTGAAATTGTCAATGAAGTTCACTGCTTTTATATTGCAGGTTTTTTGCAGCCATGTATTAAGCCCAAGCAACCGTGAAAACCTGTTTGTTCCTCTTGCTGGTAGTGGTCCACTGATGAATGTTTGAATTTTCAGTCTTTTAAGTGTTTCAAAAAGTTCATTGAAATCCTTCTTAAGGAGTTCTGACTGCTCTTTATGAATATCATTCTTCCCCACATGTATGATAAGTCGAGTTGCAGTCTTATGTTTCATCAGAATGTTCTGAAGTTCCCTGTTTATATCAGAAGTTGTTGCTTGTGGAAGGCAGCACGTAGTTGTATCCCTGTTGCTAATGTTTCTGATTATGGAATCAAAGCTAACAAGAGATCGCGCTGTAACATGCAGATAAAGATGGTTTGAAGACAATAAACATGATTGCACTGATATTTGAGTTACCTGTGTTTTTCAAGCCATGCCAGGTATTTTCATAATAATAGATTATATTTATAATGTAATGCTAATCTATATAGACTATCATTGTGCAGAACACTATCCAATAGTATATTTTCTGTCTGATTTTTTTTATCTGAAGCCAAATTAGATCACAGAAGATTATTTAAAATACTCAACGTGCGTTAAAAAGTAAGTTTAGAGCACAAACATGGTTTTAATCTCATAAATTGTCGTGTATTGATGGTGTGCTAAGCTAACATGCTAGCTAGCCCTAGGTGCACCTGCTACCTAGAAGTTATACTTTTATTATTTTTTGAATGCTACCTGAAATGTGTCTTTATTCAAGAAATGCATTTGATACAGTTTAAAATGTGAGGTAAACTTTGAGAAAAGAAATTAGGGACTGAAACCCTATGAATAGCCTGTGAATAGCCAGTCTTTAGTAGCTATAATGCAGACAAAAGAAATGCATATTTCGAGCCATAACCAGGCTGGAGAGGTGTGAATGTGTGCAGGGGGAGACTGAGACTGAATGGGGATCGTCTGCACCACAAAACAATAGAGACAATATACTGGATAGATGGTTAGAAGATGACAATAAACATCAGTAGCATTTTAGCGTCAAATCAAAATAAAGTCATTTGACATGGTCTTGAAAAACATTTAACTAAATACAGAGTTTTGGACTTATTATCTTCAGATTTTAAACATAGAATGTTTAGACATATGGCTTTAGCTGTAGTGCATTTCTAGATTGCTCCAGTGCCAACTTCAATTTTATTTTCATGAGGATGTTTCATAAAAATTAATTTCTAATAATTTTACAAAACTTTGAAGCTATTTATAACAATTTTTGTCATTATGACAATAATTAATTCTACATTTACAATAAACTGCCAGGTGTCAGCTTTCAAATGAGATCATACTTGTGCTTTTAATGCAAAGGGTTCATGAACTGTATCTGTTTCAGTTTGGGTATGTCATTTCTGGGGATTTTTCAAAAGTGGGGTTGCAGCTTAACAGGTTAAATAACCATTGAATCAAATTAAAATTTTATTCTTATCTGTGAAATAAGCATGTAACCCGTTTCAACTCCACCACTCAAAGAATTGTTAAATTGTTCTGCAAATTTGTTGCTTCATACCCCTCTGACACTGGGTAGTTGCGCCCCTGGTCTCACTCATCCTTGCAAAGCTGCTTCAGCTCAGTGACATTTGTAGGCTTTCCAACATGAGCTGTGTTTCAAGTCCTTCCACAGCATTTTAATGGAATTGAAGTCTGGACTTTATTGGGCCATTCCCAAACTTTAATTTTCGAATTTTCCGACCATTTTCAGATCATAGACTTTCAGAGTTGTACAGTTTTAGTTAATTGCAATATTGAAAGGGATGTTGTTAAACATATTAAAGTTCACTGAGCCTTTTGTTTGCCTCCATATTCAATTGTCAGTTTTTGCAACTGACTTTCAATACGAAGAAAATGAAGAATAAAATTAAATTCAGTTTAAGGATTTATATTGTTCAGGTTTAACTGATTAATCAGCTGAATGTTTTCCTCTCTGTTCTAGACTCTCTAACTGCAGTGTGACAGAAGAAGGTTGTAAAGCTCTGGCTTCAGCTCTGAGATCAAACCCTTCACACCTGATAGAGCTGGATCTCACAGGAAATGATCCTGGACAATCAGTAGTGAAGGAGCTCAGTGATTTACTGCAGGATCCAGACTGTCAACTGAAGACACTGAGGTGAGACGAGATAAAATAATTAACTTAATTAAACATGCTTAATTTTATTTAGGAAATTTGTCACTGAATAAAAAATGCTAATGTACTGGAAATAGTATTTTTTGTACTGTTTGAATGCATTGTATGCTGTTTATGTAAAAAATAAAAAGGAAAATGTATTTAATATTTGTTTATAGAAAATGTATTGTATGTGTGCCATCTAATTCTGTGTTGTGATTTATTGTAGGTTAAATGATTGTAACTTAACAGAAAAAAGCTGTTCAGCTCTGGCTGCAGTTCTTGGATCAGATACCAATCTGAAAGAGCTGAACATGAACAATAATAATCTGCAGGATTCAGGAGTGAAGCTGCTCTGCACTGGACTGAAGAATATAAAGTGTAAATTGGAGATACTGAGGTACGTTGAGCCACAGGAGTCACATGACTAAAGTAAGGTGCAATGACTGACAGGACGATGCCAGAGTTTAAAAGTTATAAATAAAAGTTGCATTTCTTTGTTTAATATAAGTAAGTTTGTCTTTGTTCTATGGTAGTCGTGTTTTTCATTCAAAATAATAATGAGCCACAAACTAAGCAATCCAAAGATCTTTTATTTATTTGTTACAACGTGGGTATAGCATATCATCCTTCTTATGAATTTTGTTAATAAAAGTCCAATGTTTAATATAAGTGAATTTATCATTGTATTATTTTATTATTGATGTATTTTCATTAATACTAATGAACCACAAACTAAGCATTTGTTTTAAATTTAGGGAAAAACACTAAGACCTTCATTTATCATTGTTACAATGGAGGTATACTATGCCATCTGTCCTATTTGTTTTGTTTATAAAAGTTTGATGTTCAATATAAACGAGGTTGTCATTGTGCCATTTTACTGTTGTTGTGTTTTTTTCAGTGAGTAATACTGAAGTGACATTAAGCATTCATTTTGTGCTGCATTCATTTGGTGCTGCACTGTAATGCAAATAATTGCAGGGGATTATAATATTTAATGGATAATGTATTTTCCATATATGTATATTCTACTTCTTATAAGTTAAGACTTAAAATGTGCTGTTTTTGTATATAGTAATTTATAATTCAGTGATTTAATTGTTGTTTGCATACCTAGTGTTGAGTCAGAATTCAGATGATTCTGTTAGAGCTGGTAAATCTGCCACAGAAAGGAGGGTGAGATCTAGTAGAAATCACTTATCTTAAGATTGTATATAACAGGATTAATGTATTTTAGTGCTTTTGAGGGAGCTGTGTATCTTTGATTCTGCTTTCAGCTTTGCAGCTAGTCTTGACCAAACACTTCCTGTAGTTTATGAGTGTTTTACACCACTATTAAGGTATTTTGGTCCGTTTGTCTTGTTACGAACCTCACTGTTAGTCTAGGGGTTAAATGAAGTCGTAACAAAATGTAAAAAAAAAAAAAGTCTGACGGTCACATCAATCCCCAAAATTAAGCAAATATCTTGATTTATTAATAACAAAGGAAGCAAATCTTCAGGAGAGGGCCAGGCCAACATAACAAACAAAAATCCTCTAACTAAACACGAAAACTCTAACTTACATTAACAACAACAAAAAAAAAAAGAAAAAAAAAAGAAATGACAGAGTCTTACCTATCTCCCTGTCTACCATAAACATAAACAAAATTTTAAATTCAAAGAAAATGGCACCCTCTCCCTACCGCTTCCAAAGAAAGACAAACAAAAGTTTTTACATAAATTAGAAAATAACACAAAAGAATCATAAACACACCCACCATAGCGTTCACACGCTCTCTCATAGTTTGTAATTGACAAGTTCATTCACAAAGTTAAGAGGTAATAAAGACCACACTTGGTCACACTGAAATGCACAAAAAAACACCAGTCTGGATCAGGACAAAGAGTGAGCGCGTAGCCGTCAGCACCCCAGCATTGTCTCTTTGCCGTCTTATACACCTTGGATCTCTGTAGCATTCACTCAGTACTGATGAATGATGGACATCAGCTGGAATCCAATTAGCAATCTATAACAGAGAGAGTCAAAAAGAGCAAGAGATGGAAACATGCAATGCATAATTTGCCTAGTAGGTGACACTCTCCCAAGAGCGCATAATTCACAAATACAGCCACAGGGTGTAACACCCCCACCACTAAGAATGCAAAAAAAAAAAAAAAAAAAAAAAGTAAACCCAAACATCTCCTAAATGGTGGATACATTAATCTGGTTCCATTTAACTTCTTGAAAGGGCATCTGCCATGACATTCTCCACCCCCTTCTTGTGACGAATATCTAAGCTGTACTCTTGTAGAGTAAGGGACCACCGTAACAACCGTTGATTAGCACCTGACATGCGAGAGAGGAACACCAGGGGGTTATGATCAGTATATACCACAATAGGACTAATACTACTACCCAGGTACACATCAAAATGCTTGAGAGCTAATAACAGGGCAAGGGCCTCTTTTTCAATTACACTATAATTCCGTTGAGCCCCAATGAACTTTCTAGAAAAATAGGAGACAGGATGTTCAACACAAGCTTGATCCTCCTGTAACAATACAGCTCCAGCACCATTATCACTTGCATCCACCTGCAATTTGAAAATTCTTGAAAAATCAGGTGCAGAGAGAACAGGAGCCTGACAAAGGAGATCCTTTGCTGCTTCAAAGGCAAGTTGACATTCAGTAGACCACACAAACTCTCGCTTTGTACTGAGGAGGTCTGTAAGTGGACAGACCAAGGTGGAAAAATTTGAACAAAAAGCTCGATAGTAACCACTCATCCCCAGAAAACGTCTGAGTTCACGTTTATTAGATGGAACAGGAAACTGGAGAATGGCTGCTATTTTAGCATCAATTGGTTTTACCAATCCCTGACCAACTTGCTTACCCAAATAGGTAATTGTACCTTTAGCAAACTCACACTTTGCCAGATTTAGTGTCAATGAAGCAGCCCCTAAGCGACTATAAACTTCTCTGAGAGTTTCTAAGTGTTGTACCCAATCATCTGAATGAATCACAATGTCATCTAGGTACACTTCACAATTTGAGACTCCCGAAAAAACTTGATGCATCATCCTCTGAAATGTAGCAGGTGTATTTCTCATCCCAAAAGCTAAAACGGTGTATTGTAAAAAGCTATCAGGGGTTACAAATGCAGATATCTCAGAGGCTCGTTTAGTGAGGGGCACCTGCCAATATCCCTTCAATAAGTCCAACTTAGTAACATATTTAGCTGAACCGACTTTATCCATGCAATCTTCAATTCTAGGAAGAGGAAAGGAGTCAGGCCTTGTTACATTATTGACTTTACGGTAATCCGTACAAAATCGAAAGGTTGAATCTGGTTTAGGTACCAACAAACAGGGAGAGCTCCATGGGCTCTGACTGGGCACGGCCATACCATGTTTTAACAGGTAGTCAACTTCTGCTTTTATAACTTCCCGCTTTCGTGGATTTAGTCTGTAAGGGTGTTGTTTTATTGGTTTGGCATTCCCCACATCAATGTCATGAGCACAGACAGATGTTCTACTGTGGACATCACTAAACAAGATAGAAAAAGTACTCAACAACTCCAACAAGTCATGAGACTGTTCTGCAGTTAGATGTGAAAGGAAACAAGAGGGATCTTGTAATATAGCAGAATTCTGAAGGCGAGTGGGAGAAATAGGAAAGCCTCCGCCTTGCAGTTCATCCTCGTCCGTAGAGGACGTAGCTATTACACTCACAGTAACAGCAGCACAAGTTAAGAGAGGGTCAACCTGCTTGCTATCGTTATCAGACGATGTTCTACTCACATAAGCTTTAAGGCGATTCACATGACATACCCGATTTTTGCACTTTCGGTCCGGTGTAGCAACAACATAGTTTGTTTCATTCAACTTCCTCTCAATCAAATACGGACCAGCAAATTTGGCATGCAGAATCAACCCAGGCATTGGCAGCAAAACTAAAACCTGATCACCAGGCGAAAAGTCTCGCTTCACACTTTTTATGTCAAACCGTTCTTTCATTTTTAACTGGGTTTCAGACAGATGTAACTTAGCCAGGTCTCGTGCTTTACCTAGCTTTTCACGGATGGAGGTAACATACTCATCAACAGGCACAGGTCTAGATGGCTGGCTTAACAACTGGTCACTTAGTAATTTTAACGGACCCCGCATGGTGTGCCCAAACACGAGTTCAGCAGGGCTGAAACCAAGAGACTCCTGTACAGTCTCTCTGGTTGCAAACATCAAATAAGGAAGACCCTCAGCCCAGTCTCTACCAGTCTCGATACAATAACATCGCTTTGAGGGTTTGGTGAAACCTTTCCAAGGCCCCCTGGGATTCGGGATGATAGGCACTAGACATTTGGTGGCCAATACCCAGCATCCCTAGAGCCTGACTGAAAACCTTGGAGGTAAAATTCGAGCCCTGATCACTCTGTATGATCCTTGGTAATCCAAACGTAGTACAGAACTTAAGAAGCTCTTTTACCACCACCTTAGCCCTCAATGTACGTAATGGAATTGCTTCAACAAAACGAGTTGTCGCACACATTATTGTGAAGATATACTGATGTCCTGCTTTCCCTTTTGGCAGTGGTCCGACACAGTCAATAATCAGTCGGTCAAATGGATCATCTACAACAGGAATCGGACAAAGGGGTGCGGGAGGAATTTTCTGATTCGGCTTGCTTGCCATCTGACAGACATGGCATGATTTACAGTATTTAGAAACAGAGTTCTTAAGTCCAGGCCAGAAAAAGTATCTAGAAATGCGGTAATAGGTTTTAGTTATACCAACATGTCCAGAAAGAAAATTCTCATGGGCGAGTTTCAAAACCTGTTGCCGATAAGTAGATGGCAAAACTATTTGCTGCACCTCCTGCCAGCCAAGCTCTTCTTTCTGTGGTTTCCATCTGCGCATCAGCAAGCCCTCCTCCCAAAAGTAAACCACCCCTGAATTAGAATCATGGACACTATTCTCAACAGCCTTTATGCACTTGACCAAAGAAGGGTCTGCTCTCTGTGCAACAGCTAAAGAGTCTCTCCCCACCTTCAAGGAAGTCTTCATATCACCCTCCTCCCTCCCAGAATCTGGTGATATAAACAGAGCACATTCCACAGTCTTAGGCATGTCATTAGCTATAAAAGAGGTTGACAGATCTACTATTTCTTTAAACTTAAAAAAAAGCTTTAAAAAAAGGGGAGCACAGACGGAAACTTCTCAGCCAAATCATCGTTTTGGGAAGTATTAGGCATGCAGGTCACAATAGGTGTAGGGAAAACTATGCCACCTGCAAGATCGTTCCCAAGAATCAAGTCAACACCCTCTACAGGTAACTGTTCACGCACAGCCAAGTTGACTACCCCACTAACAATATCAGAATTCAAGTATGCAATATGAAGTGGCACATTCACACAACACATCTCAATTCCACGTACCAATACTTCCTGACCAGTAAAAGTAGTATCGGAAAACGGCAAGACTCCCGCAGATATAAATGATTGAGCTGCCCCTGTATCACGCAGAATTGTTACAGGCTTAACCTGTTAACCGTTGCCAGTGCGTCGGCGCACTGAAGCGGTTTTTTTATATATATAGTTCAAAGTTACTATCAGATTTAATGTTATACCTTGACAAACTATACATCATTAAAAAGATATAAGACTCAAGTTTCAGTATTTGACCACTATTGTATTCTGAGAAACTTATAGCGACAGTTATTTCTTAATTTGTGTCAGGAGTTATGAAATGAAAAAATGAGTCGATACCTTTAATATGAATTATGCGCGTCAGCCGCTTTCATTCATAAAAAAACTCCCGTGCTGTCGTCATGACAGCGATACACAAAACAACGTCCTTCAGGGCTTTTAGCTCAAAAATGTGCAGATTTGGAGAAATATTGATATATTCTCATAGGTTTACATCAGATTTCTATAGACAGGAATAATATTTATTGAATTTATACCCAAATGCGTCGATGTAATCATTATGAGCGTTTGGTACTCTGATTTACTGTGTTTTTAATTCATACCAACAGCCTGAGGGCGTTTGACATGGTCTTGAAAAACATTGAACTAAATCCAGAGTTTTGGACTTATTATCTTCAGATTTTAAACATAATATGTTTCGACATGTGGCTTTAGCTGTAGTGCATTTCTAGATTGCTACAGTGCCAACTTCAATTTTATTTTCATGAGGATGTTTCATAAAAAATAATTTCTAATAACTTTACAAAACTTTGAAGCTATTTATAACAATTTTTTTCATTATGACAATAATTAATTCTACATTTACAATAAACTGCCAGGTGTCAGCTTTCAAATGAGATCATACTTGTGCTTTTAGTACACTGTAAAAAATCCAACTTGCAAATTGTTAACTCAGTTTAAAATTTTAAGTTGAGTGGGCAAATTTTTTACTGCAATGTTGAGTTTACTTATAAAAACTATTTAACTGCAAGTGCACTACTATTTTGTCCAATAAACACAAACAATTAAGTTGAGAAAACTTAATATTTTGATTTCATAGTTCGAACGTTTAACTTCCCGTCATCGCGCATGCGCAGTCTGTCTCGCTGTACGTTACTTGGGGTTTCCTCCTCCAACCACGCTATCGAAGGGACTGGATTTCATCTGATTGCGGTAAGTTTTCTTTAAGCTTTACGAATGAAAATAGGCTATAAATTGTACACATATGTTGATAAAATATAGTATTATGTTAAAAGATATATTTTGTGGTGACGATAAGTTTCTATTGTTAGAGATTATCCACGTAGCACATTGCTACTTAACGTGCTAAAGTTACCCAGACTAACGTTAGAGTGAGGAAACATGCTTGAAAAAGAAGGACAAGGACGTGCATGGTGTTTAAAAGATGTTAAAAATGTTAAGCTCAGTAAGTCGTGAATAAAGACTTAAATGCGGTGCTTGCGCTGATTGAGAGACATTCTGCCGCTTCTCTCGGACTCGGACAGAATCTGAGTGCGAATTCAGCTATCTTTCGTGGCGTATTTCGATTTAATAATGACATACACATACAATTATGTCAATAACAAAAAACAAAACAAAAAAAGTATTCAAGTAAACACAGTCGGCAATGTCTTAAGTGAACATAACCAATTTGGTGAAACCTAGATGTTTCAGTATTAGATCCATGAGCTCTTAAAGTGACCGCAGTCCGTTCAATTTAATTTCAAGTTTATTTGTCACGTATACAAATTTCAGTTACAATTTGTACATGCTTAGGCTCAGTCATTCTACAGTAGTGCAATATAATTAAATACAATACAATTTAGAGGAAAAATGTAATAATAGAAGCCTATGCAAAACTAATGTGTTATGTTAAAAATATGTATGTTAGCTTTGCATATCAAATAATAGAATGGGTAGTATGTGTGCGGTATGTTTTAAAGTGAATAGGATAAAAATATTGTGTATCCTTAAATATTAGGCTAAATCCTTAATGTTAATCAATTAACAAAAGACAAAATCGCTGTAAATACAGTGAAACCTATGCATTGATTCTTTTTCCATTTGATTATTCATTTTCTGTATTATTTTTGCTACATGTTAAATTAACTACTAACTGTAACTGATTTTTTTGTTGTTGTTTTGTTTAATAAAATTATGTATCTTTGTTCTGTTGTATTTGTCCTTTTTAGACTAAAGAACATCAGTACAGTGACAAGATCCTTGGATGTGCTAAAACAGTGGCCTTTATTTTTTAAAAGATCAGGTGAGTTGAACTGAATTTACTTACTGTTTCAACAATGTTTTTTTTTTTTTTTTTTTAGGGTCTCTGCTGAGTATTACAGTATCACACAAACTGATCCGAAGAGCACCTTTTTCTCTTAGTTAAATGAATACACATCTAGTTGTACAGAGCAAGTGGTGGAGATGAAGATCCTCACTTGATCATCAAGTAATTATTTTGCATGTGATCATATCTCTCTGGTTAAAGGCTGAATGGTGCCATCTCTTTTTCAAGGTAATTCCCATGCTTCACTTTGTATATAACTTGTTCCATATTTGTTTTTCTGTCTTTCAGACACAGACACTCCAATGTGCTTCCTCAAAGAAAGTCTACAACTCTTAAAGGTCTGCCTTTGTTTATGAGGGAAAACTCTGGAAACATCCTGAAGACTTGCCTGGTAAGAAGATCATCAGCATATACACTCACACCTGATATATTTCACCTATTTACCAGATGCTGTTAAGAGATAGGTTTTGTGTGATATACAAAACTTATCATCAACAGACAAAGTCATGGTAAAAATTACTTTATTAAATAATTGTAGTTGAAACTTTCTCAGTGATCAGTTTGACTTCATCTGATAGCACAAATTCAACAAGCTGTTATTTTACCAAAGCAAAGACAGTGGAAAATTACTGCTTCACAACACTGTCCGGAGACATTCCCTCTGATATCTAACCTGTTAAAACAATACAGTGCACAATCATAAGGTTAAACAGTAATGTAGCAATAGCAGAGTAAATACAATTAATATAATATGAAAGAATATGAATATAGGAGATATAAACAAGAAAAGGCAGCATGAAAGTAATCCATGTGACTCTAGTGATTTAAACCAATCTTCACTGATGCAATATGACCAGTTTTGGGTGATGAACAGAATGTGTGCCTTAATACATGTACGATTTTGGGTGACCTAAAATAACTAAACTAAAACTAAAAAAAACATTAAATCAGAATGGCCGTGGATTCTGCTGTGGACGAATGCCACAGGCAATCACATCAGTGCTGATATGGCATTGTTTGGAGTTGAGAAAATGTTTTCCGTTTATCAGTTTTAGCTCTATGGCTGAATTTGAACATGCTTAAAAAACATGACCACCTTTACTTTTCAAGTGAAGTTACATGAGCATACCTTTAGGAACACTCTGTGGTCTAACATAATTCAATACAATAAAAAAATGACCCTAATTTTATGCTGATTTATTTTCTACTGCAGGACACAGAGCCAGAAGACATTCACAAGGGGAGAAGATGAGGACCTTAACTATCGTTGAAGATGATGTTGCCACTGTCCACTCAAACCCAAATATAAGGTGCCTCTCTGTAGTACTATAAGAGCAGTTTGGGCCAGATAATGTGCAAGACCTTTGCCACAGTTGTTACTCTCCTCTTTGGCTTGATTTATGGCCCCAATGTTAACTATTCTAAAGCATTAAAATACACCAGTAGTAACTGGTTAAGAAAAAAATTGTTTAGTTTGTTTAGAAAAAAAAAACGTTTATTTATCTTGACCTAAAGTGCTCCGCAAGGCTGAATTTTTTTTTTTTTTGCATAGTCCTTCAAAAGATTGTCCAAGTAGCTGCAATCCATATGGATAATTGTAAGGTTGAGCATTTATTTATTCCACTTTGTACTCTAATTTTGTGCATAGTGGTTTTTTTTTTTTTTTAAATAAATCTTGAAGAGTGGAATAGAACTTCATCACCTTAAAATATGTGTACCTAATGCAAATAGAAAATGTGTTGTTTTGCAGAATATTTGTCAATAAATAAGTTCTGTAATGATAGCAATGTCTTTTGTATTGTGTTGTATTTACAGTATGGTTTACTCCCTGCATTTGGATTCTTAATGTGAAGGCTGTACAAGTATCTGGGTGAGATATTTGAAAAAGTTGAATCAACTTAAAAAAGTAAAAAAGTTGAATCAACTTAAAAAAGTTAAAAATTGAATCAACTTAAAAAAGTGAAGCAACCAGCTGCAAAGCTTTTTTGAGTTTACTGAACTTCAGGACCTCTGTAGTTGTGCTTACTCGTTTCTTTGAGTTGGACTGGTAGTTGGATGAACTTCGACCACTGAAGTTGAGTAAACTCAAAAATGCTTTGCAGCTGGTTGCTTCACTTTTTTAAGTTTACTCAACTTTTTATTTTTTACAGTGTACAAAGGGTTCATGAACTGTATGTGTTTCAGTTTGGGTATGTCATTTCTGGGGATTTTTCAAAAGTGGGGTTGCAGCTTAACAGGTTAAACTCAGAATCAAACGATAACGAGACTGTACCCTTAAACAAAAAAGGCTGATACATCTCTTCATCTGTGTTAGAGTGTATGGAATCAACAAGTGCAACATTTTTAGTCTTCGAAGCACCACTCTTCTGCTTCCATGCTCTACAATCCGCAATCAGATGATTTGAATTGAGGCAAAAGAAACAAACTCGCTTGTCAGCACCCCCATTTGATTTACGAGTCATTTCATTTTTTAACGGACGTGCAACACGCTGCACTGAATTTTCCGCCTGCATTTTGAAAGTTGCACCCAAAGAAAAAACATTCTTGTGTATCAGCACAAATTCGTCTGCCAAAACTGCAGCATCAGCTAGAGAAGTGACCTTTTGTTCGTTTAAATACACAACAATGTTAGCCGGAACGCAATTTTTAAACTCTTCTAACAAGATTAAGCACTTGTTTAGTGGCCTCCCTCTCAATCCGAATATCGAAGAATTCCGCAATTAAAACCAAATCTTTTTTTCTACATCTATTAAAGACTTCGATCGTGGGCACGAGAGTAAGCGCTGTTAAATCGAATTCCATTATTTTTACGTTTTCCTTCTTTACGCCTTCCCCACCCACAGATGAAAACAGTCAAAACAATAGAGGAAGAGAGAGAAAAAAAAAAAGAGAGTACTCACCATACACAAACCGCGACCCATCGAATCACGATCGTACAAACAGACTTCAGTCTTGGACAAACGGAGCAAAACTTCCAATTTGCGATCCGAAAAACGAACGAACTCACTTCGCAAAAAAAAAAACGCAGAGCCCCCACTTGTTACGAACCTCACTGTTAGTCTAGGGGTTAAATGAAGTCGTAACAAAATGTAAATAAAAAAAAAGTCTGACGGTCACATCAATCCCCTGATCCAGAAAAGCACAAACACAAAATTAAGCAAATATCTTAATTTATTAATAACAAAGGAAGCAAATCTTCAGGAGAGGGCCAGGCCAACATAACAAACAAAAATCCTCTAACTAAACACGAAAACTCTAACTAACCTTGACAACAACAAAAAAAAGAAAAGAAATGACAGAGTCTTACCTATCTCCCTGTCTACCATAAACATAAACAAAATTTTAAATTCAAAGAAAATGGCACCCTCTCCCTACCGCTTCCAAAGAAAGACAAACAAAAGTATTTACATAAATTAGAAAATAACACAAAAGAATCATAAATACACCCACCATAGCGTTCACACGCTCTCTCATAGTTTGTAATTGACAAGTTCATTCACAAAGTTAAGAGGTAATAAAGACCACATTTGGTCACACTGAAATGCACAAAAAAACACCAGTCTGGTTTAAGACAAAGAGTGAGCGCGTAGCCGTCAGCACCCCAGCATTGTCTCTTTGCCGTCTTAAACACCTTGGATCTCTGTAGCATTCACTCAGTACTGATGAATGATGGACATCAGCTGGAATCCAATTAGCAATCTATAACAGAGTCAAAAAGAGCAAGAGATGGAAACATGCAATGCATAATTTGCCCAGTAGGTGACACTCTCTCAAGAGCGCATAATTCACAAATACAGCCACAGGGCGTAACAGTCTCACTCAGTGGCTTAAAAAGTGGGTATGCGCTATATGCGGCGCATAGGGGCGCAGCACCATGCAATGGTAAAATAAATAAATAATTACAATTCTTTTTTTGGTATTTTCTATATGTAGCTGCTGTTGTGCATTTCTAAATCATTTCTGCATTTCCTCAACGTTATATAACATTTTAGAGGACTAACAGGCTAGAGTAGGCGCCCTCATAAGATTCCATCATAGAATTTTGACATTGAAGATATCGCAAGCGTAATATTGTAGTGAATTGTCGAGTAGTGAATTGTCGTTGAAAAAGATGGATAAAGCAAAAAAACTGTCGGGGCTAAAGATAGAAAAAGAAAGAGGGAAAGTGAGATGGCATGTCAAGGGATACCAAAAGCAGCTAAATAAGTGGATGGTGAAAGGCAACAGGTAGGATTTAAAGTAGGGCTGAACGATATTCTGTTTTAACATCAACATTGCGATGTGCGCATGAGCGATAGTCACATCGCTGGAACATGCGATGTGAAGGGTAGTAGCACCCATGGTGTATTGAGAACGGTAGCACCAGGGTAGCACACAGTAAACATGAGTTTGTCGTATGTCTTGTTGCTGGGGTGACATGAACGTTCCGCGTGCCTGCACAGTGATTGATTCGCTGTGCCGCTGCTCACCGCTCACAACCAACATTCACATCTTAACAGATGTTTGTTTGTTCATTAGGCTATAATTCCTCAAAATAAGTAAAAAAAAATCTCTCTCTCTCTCTCTCTCTCTCTCTCTCTCTCTCCCTCCCTCTCTCTCCCTCTCTATGTTTTCGGTGCTGATGCAGTGACGCGTTCATGTAAACGGAACCTAAAAGCTGTCACAAAGAACCAGCAAAAGTAATTATTATGAGTATGTAAAAAATTGCAATGAGACATTTTAAAGTATTTTCTGTGTCGGCTGCAAAGATGAAGTTGACGATATTGACTCGCGATCTTCGCAGTAGTGAACGCGCCGGAGAGAAATGCACACTTCACATGGATTACATAGTTTTATGTTGTTTTGAATGGTTCTGTTTAAAAGTAGAGATTTCTGTGACAGATGTTTTCCTATTTTTTTTTTTAAGTTGTGTGTGGTGAGTAGGCTACCTTATACGCTGAGTTTCGGTTCATGGATGATAGCTTAATCTCCAGTTCTGGCGCTGGCACCTCCGTGTCGTGATTATCTATTGTCTGCTATATTTACTTTTTATTTATTAAATCTAGGAAATTGAATAATGAAACACTGATTAAAATTAAGATACAATTAATACAAAACAAAATTCGCTTTAAAGAAAGGCTTTGTGCTTTCTGTTTGAGGTCTCTGTGAAAGTTTTAAAGCAGTCTTATAGCCTGGATTGATGGCTCGCAATATATATCGTTGGGGAAAAAAATATCGCAATGTAATTTTTTCCCAATATCGTGCAGCCCTAATTTAAAGTGTGATGTCTGTGCTTGGAGGCTTTCAAATATTCATGTTAACAGACATTAGCGCTCTAAAGTTCTCTGAAGTGTGGCTGAAAAAGCCAAGTAAACCTTTAAATATCTTAAGATAAAGATCTGAGGCACTCAGGAGGATGAAGATTAAAAAGCCTTTATTAATCCATGGCTAGTCTCATAAAAACATGCCTACGCGTTTCAGCCAACAAGGCTTTCGTCAGGGCTTTAAGTATTTTGACAAACAGCTTACTTCCTTATTAAGACCAGTAATCAATAACAGCTGCTTAGGTTGAGCAGGTAGGAAGTCACATGATTAAATGACTAGTGTCACAAAAATTGCTTACAATCATTAATCCTGTTAAATTTAACTGTTCGTATACAGTCCTTCTGTATACGAACATTGACCATACAGAAGGACTAGATGCGCTATCCCATTACTTGGAAAAGAGAAATTCAGAACAAATGCCCCCTTCTTCCTTCATCCTTAAGTTGGCAAAATGGACTTTATGCAATAATGTCTTTTTGTTTCAAAATCAATTCTTTAAACAAAAAAAGGGTACAGCAATGGGAGCGTGTTTTGCACCTAACTATTCAAATCTCTTTATGGGAACTTGGGAAGAAAAATTTGTATATTCTGATCGTAATATTTTTGCTGATAAGATGTTATGGTGGGGAAGATATATCGACGATATCATTCTGTTCTGGTCTGGTTCAGAAACCGAACTGCTTCAATTCCATTCATATCTGAACAACACTAACAGAAGTTTGAAGTTAAGCCTTGACTTTTCTTCATCTGTAATTAACTTAGATCTTAAAATCACTAAAGAAGCTAATGGAGATTTACATACTTCTATTTTTAGAAAAACAACAGATCGCAATACAATTCTTAGAGCAAATAGCTTCCATCCATCATGGCTAAAAAATAATATCCCTTTTGGCCAATTTCAAAGACTTAAACGTATCTGTGATACAGAAGAAGAATTTGAAAGAAATGCTCAAGATATGTGTCAGAGATTTAAAACAAGAGGATATCAAAAAAGTACTATACTCAGAGCGTACAACAAGGCAAAATGCCTCCCAAGAGAACAACTGCTAGTTACGAAAGAGAAAAATCAACAAAGATCAGACAATGTATACTTTGTGACACAATATAGTAATCATGCAAACAAAATTAAACGAATTATTGAAAGAAATTGGGATTTATTGAAAAGTGATAGTGTTCTTAGGGAAGCCCTTCCAGACGCTCCAACCATCAGCTTTAGATGAGCACCAACCTTAAATGATAAACTGGTTCAAAGTCATCTTCCCCCATACAACAAAAAACATGGCTCTCTACCAGAAAAGGTAACTATAAGTGTGGACACTGTAATTATTGCAATAATATGTCTAATACTAATTTTTTCATTGACATCTCCTCTGGACGTAGGTTTAACATAAATTCGTTCATTAATTGCAATACTTCATATGTAGTTTACAGACTGGTATGTCCATGTGGTTGCTATTACATCGGGAGAACTAAGCGTAAATTAAAGGTAAGACTTAAGATTACGCAATAAGATCTGGAAATCCTCAATATCCTATGGCAGTACATTATAAAGATGCAAACCATGGAAGTTGTAACTCCCTTAAAATTATAGGCATAGAGCATATTGAAAACTCAATTAGAGGAGGTGATAGGCTAAAGAAACTCTTGCAAAGAGAATCATTTTGGATTTACACTTTGAAAGCTACATGTTTCCCTGGTCTAAATGGAGAACTAGATTTTGTTCCTTTTTTGTAATTTAACACTTCTTTTAAGTTTAGTGGCTTTATATCTTTAGTAGTAAGGTTTTTTTTTTTTTTTTTTTGTAGAAATGTATACTTTTTCTTTGTAGTTAAATTTACTAGTTTAATCATTTAAGGTTTTTTTTTTTGTAGAAATATATGCTCTTTCTCTGTAGTTAAATTTATTAGTTAAATTATTTAAGTTATTTTTTATTTAATTTTTTTTCTTAGTGTAATTTTTGTAGAAATATATGCTTTTTCTCTGTAGTTAAATTTAACAGGATTAATGATTGTAAGCAATTTTTGTGACACTAGTCATTTAATCATGTGACTTCCTACCTGCTCAACCTAAGCAGCTGTTATTGATTACTGGTCTTAATAAGGAAGTGAGCTGTTTGTCAAAATACTTCAAGCCCTGACGAAAGCCTTGTTGGCTGAAACGCGTAGGCATGTTTTTATGAGACTAGCCATGGATTAATAAAGGCTTTTTAATCTTCATCCTCCTGAGTGCCTCAGATCTTTATCTTAAGATATATGTGGATCCCTTTACTGAAGAGCACCGGAGGTATCTACATATCTTTATACCCAAGAAGCACTCCCAGCATTTTCCTGCCTTTTAACCCTCTGGGGACCAAGCTGTTTTTGGGGTCCTTGAGATGTTCTGACATGCTCTGACATTTGTGCTTTTTTCAGTTATTTATAAACATGTTAATGTCAAAGGTGTAAATTCACTCTATATAGCACAAACAGGGCTACCATAATATGCAAGCAACATGTATGTAGATGTTTGTATTTTTAAGAGAATAATGTTTATGCGTGGTTATTGGAAAAATTTTTAATGAAAGTTGCTGAATTAAGACCACAAAACACATATTAAATATGTGTCCACAAGACTTTTGACTAATGGATGTTGTTCCTTTGAGTTCTAGCTTCAAAATTATGTGAAAATAGTCTTGCTTTATCGTTCACAAAAAAAAAATACATTGATTTAAATGGTGTAAAACAGGTTTTGCTTGGAAAGCCAATATGCGAGGGGGAGGAGTAGTTTACACCTTAGATTACAATGTCCCACCCACTCTGCATAATGACTCTGCATAATTAGCCATTCATTCAGGTGTGACACTGACTGAGCCACAATGCAAGGACAAAAGATGTATTTAGAAGAAGACTTATATTGACCATTTAAGATTTCGCTTACATCTCTCTTGTAAATATGTTTTGCTATTTTATTAAAAATGTTACAATTACAACAATAATTACAATTTCAACAATATTTCAAGTGTACTCTTTCTTTGTAAAAAAGAAAAAGAAAAAAGATTATAGGCCTACAGTTTATCATATGTATTCATTAGTTTGAATATAGCAAATATATATATATATATATATATATATATATATAAATATATATAATATATATAAATAATATAGTTATATATAGTTATATATATATATATATATATATATATATAACGTTAGATATATATAGAAATTGCTAAACAAAAGATTATTTGATGTGGCAGTATATTCTACAGTAGCCTAAAAACTGTACCCAAATCTAGTTAACAAGTGACTGACTGTAACGTTGTTTTTATGAAATATTAGGGCATATAAATGCTAATTTGCAGTTTAATACATTGCTTATACAAATACATTTTATTTCAACATATTCCAGTCGATTTTTACTCATCTCAGTACGTTATAGCAAAGCAGTTTATTCTTTCACACACAGACGCGCAATTCATATTTAGGCTAAACAGTCTTTACAAATATGTACCCTTCATTCATCTCACAGAAAGGCGAGTCATATTATAGAAATGCGATTCATCTTTTTGCGGTTTGCATAGGCCTACACTAACATTATTCCATAACGTTATTCCACATCAACACTTGAGAAAAGAAAACAGCCTACCTCACTCCTCAGCGGGATCTGCTCCTCATATCAGGAGATACTGCTCCTCATATCAGCACTGTTCTGAGGAAACTTTTCTCCATAAGGTAGGCTATTATGCCTCACTCGCGGCGATTTGTTTACAGCTGATGTGGGGGCGTTTCACAGACTGAAATGGTTCTCAGAATTTGCATTTGAATAGCACGCGCTCTCCGGGGAGTGGTCAAATTACTTTTGAATGGCTCGTAATGAGCTCGACTGGAGTCGCTCTCTTTTTGTACAGATTACAGAAGCTGAGAATATTTGTTTTTTATATAAATTACTTCATTTAAAAGATGCGATCTCAAGCTTTATGCCCGTGGGTCTGTTTGCCTGTTTGACTGAATTTTCGCGGAGTTATAGATCATTTTCGAACGCGTTTCAAATGGGAGTTTACTGACAGAGAGAAGGCAGAAATCGCATCATGTTAATATTTCTTTATTTGTCAAAAAGCAAAACACTTTATTTTTATTGTGAGTATACAGAAAAAAAATAGAAACTGAACAGGATCGATTGATGTATTACACGAAAATGAAAGATCAAAATTAACAGAGCATTTAGTGTTTATTTTCATTGCTAAAAAAAAAAAACGAGCAAAACGCGCGGGCGCGTTTTTGGTCCCCAGAGGGTTAAACCTTTAAATAACCATTGAATCAAATTAAAATTTTATTCTTATCTGTGAAATAAGCATGTAACCCGTTTCAACTCCACCACTCAAAGAATTGTTAAATTGTTCTCCAAATTTGTTGCTTCATACCCCTCTGACACTGGGTAGTTGCGCCCCTGGTCTCACTCATCCTTGCAAAGCTGCTTCAGCTCAGTGACATTTGTAGGCTTTCCAACATGAGCTGTGTTTCAAGTCCTTCCACAGCATTTTAATGGAATTGAAGTCTGGACTTTATTGGGCCATTCCCAAACTTTAATTTTCTAATTTTCTGACCATTTTCAGATCATAGACTTTCAGAGTTGTACAGTTTTAGTTAATTGCAATCTTGAATGGGATGTTGATGTCTAACATATTAAAGTTCACTGAGCCTTTTGTTTGCCTCCATATTCAATTGTCAGTTTTTGCAACTGACTTTCAATACATTAAATTCAGTTTAAGGATTTATATTGTTCAGGTTTAACTGATTAATCAGCTGAATGTTTTCCTCTCTGTTCTAGACTCTCTAACTGCAGTGTGACAGAAGAAGGTTATAAAGCTCTGTCTTCAGCTCTGAGATCAAACCCTTCACACCTGATAGAGCTGGATCTCACAGGAAATGATCCTGGACAATCAGGAGTGAAGCAGCTCAACGATTTACTGCAGGATCCAGACTGTCAACTGAAGACACTGAGGTGAGACGAGATAAAAAAATTAACTTAATTAGCTATATGCAGGCTAAATATTCATAACTAATATATTATTTTAGTTATATAATAAGCTGTACAATTTGTTGCATCAAAATGATCAAGATCAGATCAGATTCTGCAGGTTCTGTCATGATGATGATAACCGTCAACACAGTTTAGTTGTGATACGAGCTACAGGTCAAATAGACATTATGGGTCAGTATATGTGTGCTGACATTCAGGAGTATACCTTGATAATTAACAATAATAGTTTTCCATCAAGCCCAGATTCACTGCATCTCTCTGCACCAGGTCTATGAGTCTCCAGATGTTCTCAAACATGCAGTTTCACAAGCCAGTTTTCTCTGTGCTGACGTTTCTCACTCCTCCTGCTTTAAAGACAGAAAGATCTTAATTTCACACTCTGTATTCATACTGAAAATCATGATCTAGTGAGCTTTTGCCCTTCTGCTCTGTGAGACCTTTCTGTTCTTATGCTTATGTTTGCTTTAGGACTGAGTGTTGCTCTAGTTTCTTTTAAATATATATTTATTTGTGTATTTAAATGTTTAAAGAAAAATTTGATATCTAAATAACTAACTTAAGCTTGTCTTTAAAACAATAATTATGTTTTTTATCGTATCAATCATTTTTTGTAATGCAGTGGACATTTAGTTGATACCTGAATTGCCTCTTCTGCAGGTTTGTGAGTCCTGCTGCTGAGGAAGCCTGTCAGTATGTGAATAGAGTTGTGGGTATAAACCCGTTACTCCAGAGAGAGCTGAATCTGAGTGGACGTGAACTAGGAGACACACGAGTGAATCAGATCGCTGCTCTACTGCAGGATAAACACTGTCAACTCAACACACTGACGTGAGTATTGCTCATTTATTTATTATATTACTTTTAAGCATTTTTTCCCTCAGTCACACAGAGCCAGAACAATTTAAAGTAATAAAATTAAACAGTCAATTAAACTATTAAGCTGCAACCCCACTTTTGAAAAATCCCCAGAATGTCACATGATTATGGCACTTTTTCATGAGTTCCCTATATGGACTAAAGCTGCGTCCGAAATCGCGTACAATGGGAGTAGGTACTACATTTAAATTAGAACGTACTTCGCGACCATTAAAAAAGTACGCTCTATAAAGTATGAATACGGGTAGTATAAATGGAGTCCGGACGTACTGGTATTACGGTTGGAATTGTCACGTAACATGCGCGGTCACATCAGCGCGAAAATTTAAAGAGCCCATTCCACTGACTGCACCAACTTAGAGCAATGTTTTTAGTTCTTCTTTCTGCTTTCGTCTGCGTTTTTACGTCGTTCGTGCTCACAATTCAGAGGAGTCGTCAGTCAGCTGCTCGCAGATCACGCCTTTGTCGAGAGCTTTTGTGTAATTTCTCAAATAAGTTAAATATCATTTAGCCAATACATTTTACCTCAGAAAAAAAAAAAAAAAACACACACACACATAAACCTGTGACAGGGTTTCTGCACATTTTTTAAAGTCAAATTTAAGGCTTTTTAAGACCTTTATAAGACCCGAAGAAATCAAAATTAATACCATGCATTAGGTGTGTGCAATATTGACAAAATATGTCTCGATCGATATTTTCAAAGTTTTCTTGTTAATAATTAGATAACATTTTACTGATTGTGTTTTTGTGCTTGGTGCCATGGCTGGTTTCGGCCTGTTGTTGACAGCTGACTGATGAAGATATTCATATTTTTCATATTCTATGCAGTGGTCAGTTCACAGCAGTGACAGAAATTAACATTTTTTATTAAGGGGTAATATTTGCCATCTTAAATTGATTTCCAGGGACATTTTCACCTATATATTGACATTTGTAGATGTATGCATCACCTTTTATGTCAAATTCTAACATTCAAATTAAATTCTATTAGAGTAATTACACAATATCACTGTTACCAGTCAAATTAAATCATTAAATCAAAATCCATATTTGCATTGCAGAGGTGACACAGTGGCGGCATCAGATCTGGCATTAATATATTTACACTGCATTTACAATTGCATAAATAAAGCTATGAGATTGTTAAATATGAACTGATTTCTAATTTTAACATTCTAATTAAAAAGTACTCTAAATGTGAAACTAAAGCTGCCAGTAGGTGGCGGCAAGTCACTGTTTTAATAAGTGAGTCGAGGGAGTCATTCATTCAACCGTTTCGTTCAAACGGCTGATTCATTCGGGAAGCAAGTGATTGTTCATTGAATCATTAAATTGATTCGTTCAAAATGTGGATTCCAGTCAAAAACTCATCGCTGTCTGTTGCATTGAGACTCTGCTATGGCTTCATTTTGAAATTCTCGTCAGCGAAATAAAGGGAAAACAAACAATATGATACTGTTTATAAAATGTAACTCACAATGTTAATTTATTGTTAAACTGTTATATATAACAATAATCACATTTGCAATTGTGCACGGGAAAACGGAAGTCTTGCTGATGCAGGGTCTCTGCGGATCCTTAAAAAGTCTTAAAAGGTCTTAAATTCGATTTTTCAAATTTAAGGCAATAAAAAGTCTTAAAAATCTTTATTTTTTATTTTTTATGTCTTATTTATACTTATGAAAGGTCTTAAATTTTAGATGACACTTTGACTTATACTTATATAAATGCTTTCGAAATTAAAACTATCTAATTAGCGTAGGCCGTATTATTATTTTTTTAATCTATCTTGGTGGATTTGCTTGTTCACGTGACAATTCGCGTCACTTACGGCAGTATACCAGCCTGCGTCTGTCTCCTGCACGCGAGAGGAGAGAAGAAAACGAGTAAATGTCAGTTCGATTGTAAGTTCATTCTTTATGTGGTTAGGAGTGCGATGTTGTCTATGAACTATGATGATATTGTAATCATTGTTTTAACTATATGAGGCACTGCGAGTGCGAGCTGACATCGCGTTTGTCTCTCATGCTTGCTTTCGCTGCGTGATGTGTCAGTGCAGATGTCCCCAAATGAGTTTTTGTCTTATATTTATATCATATTATGTTGTTATATTAGAATATCACATGAGCAAGAGTGCCGTTTTCCTGTGCACAATTGCAAATGTGCTATTTATTTTATACAACAGTTAAATTAAAAATAAAGTTAACATTGTGAGTTACTTTTTGGACACAATATTGTCAATTTTCACTTTATATCGCAGACGAGAATTTCATAATGAAGCCGTGGTCCAACAGACAGCAATGTTTTTTTTGTTTTTTTTTTACTGAAATCCGCGTTTTGAACGAATCATTTCAACGATTCAATGAACAATCACATGTTTTTTTAATGAATCAGCCGTTTGAACAAATCCACAACTCGCTTATTAAGACAGTGACTTGCCGCCACCTACTGGTGGTTTTAGTTTCATATTTAAAGTATCCTTTAAATGTTAAAATTATAAAACATTTCATATTTAAATATTGAATAGCTTTATTTATGCAATTGTAAATGAAGTGTAAATATAGTAGGCTAATGCCAGTTTTGATGCCGCTTCTGTGTCACCTCTGCACTGCAAGGATGGATTTTAATTTAAAATAAACATTTATTTTGACATTGGTACTGTGTTATTATAATATAATTTAATTTGAATGTTAGAATTTGACATAAAAGGTGATGCATACCTCTAAATACGTTTAGAAACAATGTCCATATATAGGTGAAAATGCCCCTGGAAATCAATTTAAGATGGCAAATATTGCCCCTTAATTAAAATGTTAATTTCAGTCACTACTGTGAACTGACCACTATAGAATATAAAAAATATGAATATCTCCGTGGGTCTGCTGTCAACAACAGGCCTAAACCAGCCGGGATACCAGTACAAAAACACAATCAGTAAAATATCATCTAATTATTATCAACAAAACTTTGAAAATATATTTTTGTCAATATTGCGCACACCTAATGTACGGTATTAATTTTGATTTCTTCAGGTCTTAAAAGGCCTTAAATTTGACTAAATTGTTTAGATACCCTGTGATGTGATATTATAGGTCTATGATAACAACATAATATGATATAAATATGAGACAAAAACTCATTTGGGAACATAGCCTACCTACAGTATAACTGCACACATCACGCAGTGAAAGCACGAGAGACAAAAGCGATGTCAGCTCACAGTGCCTCGTACATCGTTAAAACAATGATTACAATATCATAATAGACAATACACATCGCAGATCGCACACCACTACGCACATAAAGACTGACATTTACCAACTCGCTTCTCCTTCTCTCCTTCTCTCCTGTTTCGCGCTTGTAGGAGACGGACGGGCCGCGAATGACGCGAAATGTCACGTGAACAAGCAAATCCACAAAGAAAGAATAATAAATAAAAAAAGTACGCTAATTAGATGGTTCTAATTTAGAAAACATTTAGATATGTGTAAATCAAATTGCCATCGAAAATTTAAGACCTTTCATAAGTAAAAATAAGACTTTTTAAGACTTTTAAAGGCCTTAAATTTTAAAAATCTAATTTAAGACTTTTTAAGGATCCGCGGACACCCTGTGTGAACAATGACAGATGTTGATTTTTGGTAAGGAAAAAGTAATGTATTTGCTTGTGATATTACCATCAATGAATAAACATGAATGAATCAATAGTATGCGTGTGTGTATCTCTGTTGATTCATTCATGGATGGCAATATCACAAGCAGTGTGTGTGTGTGTATATATATATATATATATATATATATGTATATATAATATATACATATATATATACATACATACATATATACATGTAGGGTAACACACTGAGGAATATATATTTCACTTCTTTATATATATAAAAAAAAATCTTCTAAAATGAGCATTTTTATCAAGCTTGTATATTTAGGTTCAGTAATTTCACTTTAATGACAATTAATAGGTCCTTTTCATTGCCATTAAAGTGAAATAACTGAACATAAACATACAAGCTTGATAAAAATGATCAAACTAGAAGAAAATTTCAGAAGGCACTTAGAAGCTTTTACATCTTAAAGGGACATTAAGTAGGAATTTCTCCCATCTAGTGGTGAAACTGTATTTTGCATTCAAACGAATAATGCTCTCCAGCGCCTCACTTTTTCAAATGCGCGTTGCATCTACGGTAGACGTTATGTACCAAAAAGCTATGACAGGATGTCTTATAATAGCACTTCGAGTTTTTCTTCGGGTGAACAGGTTTGTTACTTAAAACAAACTGAAACTTGAATCAACGAAAAAAAGAATGTTACAGTATAAATTACTGACTGTGAAAAACATTAACTATGGTAGTTAGTAGTAATGCCGCCTTCATTCGTTATATTTTTGAAGTACGTGCATCATCATCATCCGCGCCTTCTCTAACGTTACTTTACTCAATAGCTGCTATTCATCAAAGAGCCTGTTTAACTTACTATGAATAGATAAATAGATATAACTATAAATGTTCTACTATCTATATAATAAAGTTCACAACCAAGCAATGAAAAATAAGCTTGTAATTAAGACCGTAACATTGACTTACCTGTCGAGAAGAAAGCAGGTAACTTCAGCATCTCTTGTTTTGAAAGCTTTCTCCTGCATTAGCTATCCCGACATTAACCCTTGTTTTTGTAATCTCCGGTCACGTTTCCTTTTACGGTCTATTTTGGACTTTTTCGATGACGAGGACTCCTTATCCTGTGACTCATATGTATGTATGAATGAACGGTGTATAAATAACCGTGCAGTGCATCCTTTTAAACTTGCCGCGGCAGTGACAAGCGCCTCTCAACTGCTCTGCTCCTCCGCTTCTGCTGGCTTCAGTCACGTGACGCTGGCTCTGAACGAAACGCGTTGGCCTAGTACTTTTTGTCCCTCTCTGCTATTATAGTTTTTCAAGATTTCATCGTTTTCATTATTACATCGTTTACAAGGATTAGTCTGATCATTGGCATAGGTATTTGTACACCATTGAGGGCATATTTATTAATACAAATATTGATTTGAGATAATAAAATACCTAAAAAGCTACTTATTGTCCCTTTAAGTATTCATAAATGTTTGTGTGTGTGTGTGTGTGTGTGTGTGTGTGTGTATATATATATATATATATATATATATATATATATTAGGGGTGTGCAAAGCAGCCGGTATTTGTATCTGTATTTGTATTTGTTGAGGGGGGAAAAGTATTTGTATTTGTATTAGAGTAAAATTCTTAATAGGTGTTAAAAATCAAAAAGATTTGTGTTACACTTCTAATTTACGTTATAGTGTCAGTATTCTTTAATTATATCCATTATAATAATTATGGATATGCAATATTGGTTGATGTTTTTCCATAAATCCAGCAATGAACATGTAACAACGAATGTCATTGAAAAGAAAATAACATAACAGCCATTACCTACGTTAACGTTACTCTGTCAACAGCCTACTGTCTAAATTACCGAGCTAACAGAGCTACTAGTGTTGTCACGGTACCAAAATTTCAGTATTCGGTACCAATACCAGTGAAAATCCACGGATCTCGGTACCAATTTCGGTACCAAAGCTTAATTTAGATTACATTTACATATATTAAAGTGTATATCACGGTTAAAAAGATGGAAACTGTAGTATTAAAAACACTTTACAATAAGATTCCATTTGTTAGATAACATTAGATAAAATGACCTAATAATAAACAATAGTTATATACTGTCGCAATTATTCTCCTTGGGGTTAATTTAAAAATACATTTTTAAAATCAAAAGTTAACATAATTTATGTTAACATTATTTAAAGGCAGTGTAGGTAAGAATTGTATAAAAAACTTTTTTCCAATTTTTTTTAAACTTTCTTTATATATCAATACATAATTAAAATGTAAGTACTCTGAAAAAGACAGTATACAAATCGAGTGACTCTAGACCTTTTAATCTGCAATAAAGCTACTGAATACACAGCTACTTATTTCCATTCGGGACGAATGAAATGATTGGCCGGGTCGACTGTCACTCTCCCTCGCTACCATGGCAACCACCCCTGCATGCGCGCACACCCGTTTGACTTGAAGAGAGAAAGAGGCACTGAGAGAGACACGGATCGCAAGGAAGAATCACAATAATGGCAGAGAAAGAGCAGTCACAATTCCCAGTACCTGCATATACAGTCAGCGAAGGCAAAAAAAAAAAAGGAACTATAAGGTAGAAAGGTAGGCTACTTGTCACCGGAGTGTAACGTTTGTTCTCTTCAGAGCCATCGTGGAAGTGCTTACATGCAAAACACCGTATGTTATGAATCTTACACGAAATTCACCTTCATCACAGTGTAACTGATGGTAATGGTAAAACGTGTATCAATGCAACCTGTTTTTAGCTTTGCCTTATGTTACTAGCTCGTTACCGAATCAAACTCAATATAAAACTTTACCCGTATCGATATGCTAGCTTGATAGTGAGTACTAACAGCAGCCATGAAAGTTGTTTATATTCATAATGATAAAGTTAGGTATTTTATTACATGTGATTCTGACATGATGTCACTACATGCACTGCGCTCCTCTCCTCCGCTTGGCACTGGCAAACGCGTCCTCCAGCTGCAGACGTCGGCATCGCGCGTTCATGTGTTTTGGGGGCGTGGCTTTGGAAGGAGCCCAGAAGGGAGGGGGTGGGAGCGAATGGAATAAGTAGCTGTGTTTATTGCAGTCCTGAGAGGACTACAGACACTCGATTTTTATACTCTCTTTTTCAGAGTACTTCCATTTTAATTATGTGTTGATATATAAAGAAAGTTTAAACAAATTTGGATTTTTTTTTTTTTTAATTCCTGCCTATCCTATCTTTAATGCACAATGAATGAAGTGAACAAACATGACCAATCAAGTGTTTGTATTAAATAGCATTCACAAACATTAATTGATGTTGTACAAATATATTGTTCACTCAATGTGTTGATGTTAGATAACGCATTAAGTAATGTTAATGAATGGTATCTTATTGTGAGGCTAAAGAGCTGAATTGTGTCTGAGATTGCTGCACTGTTAAAATAAAATCGGTTAAACTGAGAAGCTGAATTCAAATTGAGTGACGAAGATCGGCGGAGATTGCCGAGTGAATGCGGAAGAGCGACGGAGAATGCCGAGTGATGGCGGAAAAAAGTGAAACTCACGTGCAGACGCATGCACGCAGAACGAAAGTGCAGAGAAAGTGAAAAACGCGATTGTTTCACTGAGTCAACGACGCGGTTTCAAGGCACGAGTAATTTCTGCATGAAAATGACGTATGCAGAAAAGTTAAAAGGCTGCAGAGAGTAACGCACAAGACGGGAAAGGCATCAGCAATCGGTCATCTCAGGGACACTGATGGTATGACAAAATCTCTTTAATTGTGTGAAGAACTGATTAAATCTGTGTTATTTGACTATTATAATGTACAATATAGAGGAGAACAGTGAATTATGTCATGCTGTGGTTGTTATTTAAGTGCATGGTGCACAGTTCTCGTGTGTTCATAAAAAATGCAACTTTGTGTATTCAGAAGATACCACGTGACAAATACCACGTTTGTTTAACTAGTTTGTGTAAAATGATAACACTATGTATTGATAAGGAAAGAAAGAGAGCTTAAATATGTAAATGAACAAATATTGGGACAGTTTTATGTGGTAAAAAACTTTATTTCCAATGTATTTGTTCGCAATAATCAGAAGTAATGATATCTTTTTCTTTTCTTTGTTTTCTTTTTGTCTTTAAGGTTATCAACCTTAATGAATCCATTTGAGGCAAACTGTTCAATTACTGTCAAATCTGCCAGAATTTACAAATACAAGAGCTGAAAAGTGATTTGGAGTTGTTCCCTGTGTCCCCTGTGTTTGGCTGATGCTCTTTTCGAGTTAGAAGCAGATACTGATGCACAAAATTCCCAGATAACTCGACACTTAGCCTATTGTAGTGTTACCAAACTATACAGGAGATAAAACGTGTTTTATTTGACTTGACTGTACTTTTATTTAATCCAAAACTGCATTCATATTTCATTTTAAAAGGGCTTTTTAAACCTGCTAAGAGTTATCCAGCCAAGAATAAGCCTAGAACTGCTTTTCTGACGGACTGATATTAATGACATAATGACGGCTTTTTATTTCATTTCTCATCTCCATAAATATAAAGCTAATGAAAGGGCTAGAAATCAATTAATTCTTTGCTGATACTTCCTCGTCATCATGGAGAGCGCAGTTCGCACCGCTTTCTCCTTTCCACACGCGCTTGCTCTCGTGGCGTCTGTCGTTGCTATGCAAACGCGCCGCTCATTTGAAATCTGCACGCGCTAAAAACGCGCTATGTGAACGGCCCCGTATGAAAACGTGACATTTGCCTAATCCAAAATATTTCCATATGTGGCTCTTTCCTCCTTATCAACAAGTGGATTTACAGCCACCACATCAGCAGCACCGCCGGTCAGGAAACGCAGCTTTTTGATATAAAGTTTTTCTTGTTCCCGAATACAAATATTTTTAAAGTATTTGTTCGAAATAGGTATTCGTAAAAAACACATTATTTGTGCCTTTCCGAATACCGTATTCGGGTTCGGCTCCGAACCCGAATACGGGTTTATATACACACACACACACACATAAGATATGGATCATATACATATAATACATACATACATATTATATATTATACATATTATACATACATATTATATTTATAAATAAGCCAACACAGAAAACAAAAAAACTATAAACACGTTTACAGATTGTGAGCCCTACAACCTACTGCGCCAATTCTTCATCTATATTTTAAAGATGGAGCTGACCTCCGCCCCGACCTCCGCCCCGACCTCCGACTTTCACGGTAGTCCATCCAGTCACTGATTGCGACCATGGGTGGAAAAAAAGCACATCGAGGTGCTGGTGTTCTAGCTACATATCACATATTTGAGCTTAATTTTTTACAAATTATTTACTTTAAATTTGGGTAGGAAAAATTAAAGTGGAAATCCAAAAATGACTATCTTGTACACATGCTTTTAAAGAAACAGATTTTTAATTATTTTAAAGTGATGCCCTACAAATGAGATTGTTAGTAAGAAAGTCCCTTTAGATCTTTTAGAAACCTGTGAAGGTTACCTTACTGAAGCTGCTGACGTTCATTTTCTTCCCTCAAGACGACGTTTTAAAACTTTTGCTTTTGGTTGTGCTTTAAGCTCTGTTACACTACTTTGTGCCAAAGTTTTGTGATTTTGTTTTAAGCTTTGTATTCTGTATCTATTTAAAAGTTAAATAATATACGAAAATAAAGCAAATACATTTTAAAGGTGTCTGGAGTGTGTGGGTATTTCTCTATAGTGCGGCACTCATATTTTTCAGATATACCTGCAATTTGCTTGTTTCAAAAACCATCTGGAATCTGCCACAAAATAAGTGCACACACAACACCCTTTAAAAATATTAATTACATATTAATTACTCAATATTCCACATATTAAACACTTTACAACTGACAATCTAACTACTGTAAATCCCTGGGAATTAAGTGTTTTGTAATAAAACTTGCTAAAACAGCAAGACAAAATGAACTTACAAATAAATGAAGAGAGTGTGTAACATTTGTTTTCTTTATTATTATAATTTTTTTAGCAATTATTTCTAAAAGCTGAAGGAATCTTTCCTCTCTCTGGCCTCCTGTTCTCGTCTCTCCTCATGCTCTCGTCGCTCTTTCTTTTCTTTCCTCTCTTTCATTAGCCACTCTCTACTCTATAAGAACACAGGTGTGTTCATCAGCCCCTGCAAAATCAACACAGAATTTAACATTAGTGATGAACCATGGTCAATCTATATTATTATATTAATATTAATGTTACATGGACAAGTTGAGGTACACTTGATAACAGTAGCTTGCTACGTAGCCAACACATATTACATATCAACACTGGTAAAGGAGAAATAAAATCACTGTAAAATAAAAAATAAAAGTTTTGTAACTATCATTTGCGAAACAACGTCGTTGTTTAAATAAAACAGTGCTAACTAGCTGACAGGCATTAGCTCGTTCTGTTCGGTAATAATAATGATAAAATTGTCAATTTTGCAGCCAATTCACAATATTGTACCCTCGATTTACATTATTTAAACTTTTAACAAGTCAGTCGTTTACTTATATGATGTTAAACTAATACAATTTAACCACAAAGAAACAATTTTCAAGTGTTTTGTAAAGTATTTACACTTGAAAACAGCCGCGTCTCCATTTTCTGTCATTATCGAATATAACGACGACAACTCCTCTCCCGTGGCATCATGGGATACTGATAGTAAAGTGTCCATCGTATGCGCACTTCAGAATCTCGCCGGAAGTAGTAGGTCATCCGGGTACTTTTCGCCTACTGTTTTTCTAATTCTCTGATTTCGGACATACTACTCTGCTCGCGTACTGTTTTTCGCATACTATATAGTAGGGAAGTATTTGATTTCGGGCGCAGCTTAAATGTGCATAGGGCGCCCTCAGGCTGCTGGTATGGATTGAAAACACAGTACATCAGAGAATCCAGCGCTCATAATGATTACATCGACACATTTGGGTATAAATTCAGTAAATATTATTCCTGTCTATAGAAATATGATGTAAATCTATGAGAATCTATCAATATTTCTCCAAATCTGCACATTTTTGAGCTAAAGCCCTGAGGGACGTTGTTTTGACAAGAGTTGTCATGACGACAGCACAGGAGTTTTTTTCTGAATGGGCTGACGCTCATAATTCATATTAAAGGTATCGACTCATTTTTTCATTACATAACTCCTGACACAAATTAAGACATAACTGTCACTATACGTTTCTCAGAATACAATAGTGATCAAATACTGAAACTTGAGTCTTATATCTTTTTAATGATGTATAGTTTGTCAAGGTAATAACATTAAATCTGATAGTAACTTTGAACTATATAAAAAATAAAATAAAAACTTCAGTGTGCCGGTGTTACGGATCAACTGAGGATCATGTTAACTGGGGGAACGCGCGTGCGCATGCGAGACAGAGACTGTGGCCGTTTCTCAATATGCGTTCTTGTCTGTACTTGTGTTCTTGTGGACTTGTGAAACGTCATCAGTCGCTGCCCAAGTACTGTTCCAATTCAAAGTTCACATCTAGCCAAGTCCAGTTCAAATCCCCGGATGTGTTCTTGATCCGCCCCTTTTACAGAGGATGCATCGAGAGGTGACTTGTGCGGACTTGAGACAGCCAGGTATCCCAGAATGCATCTCACACCAACCAGCAAGCGTCAATAGCGGAGGAGAAACCCAGCGTAATTTTAAAATACTGCTGTTATTGTGTCACGAAATGTAGTTTTAAGAGTATTTCAGGCGAGAATGTAGTTGTTTAAAGCTCAAATCTTTGGTTTATTTATAAAGATAGCACCTATTTGAAAATTTGATCTGACGTTTTCGGAGTTGTGAGAACCAGGCAATCGGACGCTCGGCGCTCATGTACCCCGCCGAGAACAGCCTTTCCTCGGCTAGTGCTGCTGACGGCTGTCGGATGTCTCCAGTCTAGTGGTTTAACATGAGATATAAATCGTTTTGTGTATATCTAACGGTGATTTATTTATGTATTTATTTTACTTGTCTCATTAATCTATAATTTGTTCCCTGGCAAAACGTTTTGGCTGAGGGCAAAGTGAAGTTTCATAGCTTTATATATTTAGTCTATTTAACTTTAACGTTGTAGCCTAGAGAGCTATAATGTTTGACTGAATCGTTTGCTAGCTTCTTATACCTTTTTGGCTACTTATACTTTTATAATGGCTATTATTGATCATTAAAACTGACATTTAACAAAAAAGGTTATGTCATTGTATTATATATATATATAAAACATATAAAATATTTTATTATACATGTTGCCTACATTCTCTTCACTGTATGTATAATAAAATAAAATGACACAACCCTGTCTCTTTTTGCTAAATGTCAGTTTTAATTATCAATATTATAATGTTTTTTATGTATCATATTTTTAAAATGAAAACAAAAAGAGTCAGGGTTGTGTTTTATATTTCGTGTTGTTATACATATATGCAGTGAAGATGCGTTGCCTGAACCACATTTGTGTGGCCATTAATATGTTTAAGATTTTTTTTTTTAAATGAAAATGAAAAGAGGCAGAGTGGTGGTTTATAACATATTTTGTTTTATTGTAGCCTAAATATATATAAAGAGATAACCGGAGTAGCCAGAGCGAGCTGAGTGACGCTATCAAGTACGCCGCTGTTCCATTTGCAGAATTATCGGACCGAAGTTTGCGTACTTGGTATTGAGAAACGGCCTGTGTTCCAAACCGTGTAGCGCGCGCACGGCAGAGAGGGAGAGGGAGCGAGAGAGAGCATCCTGATTGGCCCGTTTCGGTAAGTCAACCAATCAGTTGTCAATTCCTTCAGAGTGAACACAGGTGAATACATACCTGTATTTCGGTCGAAGTCCAAAGTAGTCGATTGTCGAGTTCACGCGCGTGATCATTCGTACTAAACCTATGCGCGTGAACTCGACAATTGATTACTATGGACTTCGACCGAAAACAGGATGTAAATACAGGTATGAGCGCTGGCTGAAATAACATCATTTTTATTCATATCTTTCACATCTACTGCAGTCAGATTGACCGCGTGTTCACTCTGAAGGAATCACTCACATGGCTGTGCACTTGTAATGACACATCAAGGATGTTAAGAGGCTAAAAGCAGGTTTAAAACGTGCCCCATTTAAGTCAACAGGGTGCACATTTTAAAAAGAGGATAACACGGTGTAGGCAACACCGATTTTTGTCGTTGTTCTCTGTACTGACAGCACTCCAAATTTACAAAAAAATGAGCTCAATGTTAAAATTGACCGGAGTTCTCCTTTAAAGGCGTCTAAAACATTCAGCGGAGCAGCGACAGAGTAAACAACAGTGTCCGAATATGATACAAACATTTACCAATAACGTGGAAAGCTTTTAAATCTGCTCAGAGAAAGATTCGCTGTGACGAATCTGTCACCGTTCAACATCTGCTGGAAATCCAGGTAAAATTATCTGCGTGCACGCGCGCGTCCCCAGTTAACATGATCCCCAGTTGATCCGTAACACCGGCGCACTGGCAAAGGTTAACAGGTTAATAACACAAAATTAAAAAGGTGATATTAAGCTTTAAATATTTGATTAAGACAGACAGTTTGATCGTGGGTCAATAATTATATCAGTTTCTGTAGAGGCAGAACAATGTTTTTTTTCAGACATCAGGATCAGAACTGTTCATAACTGCTTTCAATTTAATCTTTGTATTTCACAAATGTCTAATTTTGGTGCAACATATACTGTAACTTGTAAAAACCGAATAAGTGCATTTTAAAAGTCTGTGATCAGTATCTGCCTGTAATAAGATCCACTGAATGTAAGTTGACTGAACGCTAGTGATGGGCGCTTTCGAAACACGCTTCATGAAGCTGTGAAACCTTTACCAATCTTTTGTTTCGGATCAGTGGTTCAGAATGTGTATCAAACTGCCAAAGTCACATGATTTCAGTAAACGAGGCTTCGTTACGTCATAACTGTTTCAAAACGTTTAAAAATATCAATGGTTCACCACTGGGGGGCGATGATCTCTGTGAACCCATGAATCATGCAGATTCATTGAGATTGAACAAGTGTCTGTGGGTTTTACTTGATCTCTGATCAGTTTTTTTACATTTGTAGACATTTTAATTAGACATTAGTATAATTAAAAGGAATAATAGTAGCAGGGTTCTCAAGTCTCACGCATTGGCCGTGAGACACACGCAATTCAACCAGTTCACACGCTCACACGCCACACCGTGTATTTCTCACGCTGAAAAGGCAATGCCAACCAAGTTGTCCTGCAAGCTTTATATATAACGTTGTATACGAGCGCAGGCACACAAAGTGAAGTTTCCTGCCGCCAGCACGTATCTCGGCCAGATTGTGAGATGCGCGAACCATAGGCGCGAACACACGGAAGTTGACGGAAAATTCTCGGCCGCCGTACGTTCGTTACTAAGTAACCAACAACATCACGCGAACACACGTCTTGATGGAGAAGGTAAGTTGGAATTAAGAAAGCTCGTCTAACATTTTTAGGCCAGAACATTAAATATATCAATGTTATCAAGGCGTCAAAATGTGCAACAAACACTTACAACACAAAACACATTTCATAAGCTGCAGTGTGTACTCTTGTGTACACACACACACACACACGTAGTGTTTTAATTTTTTATGGGGACTTTCCATAGACATAATGATTTTTATACTGTACAAACTGTATATTATATTCCCTTACACTAACCCTACCCCTAAACCTACCCATCACAGAAAACTTACTGCAATTTCACATTTTCAAAAAAACATAACTTTTTTGATTTATAAGCCGTTTTCCTCATGGGGACCAAAAAATTTCCCCACACGAACAAGGATTTCGGATATTGCCATCCTTGTGGGGACATTTTGTCCCCATAATGTAAGGTTTACCAGGCCATACTTACACACACACACCTTAATACTATGTCATTTGTTCACAATGTCCCACCACACAATAAATCATTATACCATTACGACTAGACACATTCAAAATGCAAAAAGATTTGTTTTTCCAAACTGTTTGGAGCAATTTGTTATATTTTTGTATATTTGTAATTTTGAAATATAACATTTAAGAGTATATTTGATGTGATTAATTGCTCTGTCATTTATCAGATTTACCAATTGTTATAATTTCAATTTGTGCTGGTTAATTATGAACAATGGGTAAAATTGGGGGGCGGGGACGGACGGGCGGGGGCGGGGCTCCATTAGGGCTCCTCCCCTAACCGCATGTGATCTCACTCCAAGCTTTTGATAAAACTTGAGAACCCTGTAGTAGTTAATAGTCTCTTATTGGCCTGTTTAGCGGAGCCATCCATAAAATACACTGACACTGCCTCACGGTGCAGCACTAAAGCAGATGAACTACCTTTTACAAAACTTGTTTGATTGTCTTCTGCTTAAGGAAATACTTTTATTCCTTAATCTGATCATGTTAGTTTATACAGTTATTCTTTGTTCATGTTAATTCACAGGGGATTTACTAATGTTATTCTGTTAACTTTTGTATTTAAAAATGTATTAGTAAATGTTTAATCTTAAGGTTATTAAATGCTGTATAGTATTGTCCATCATTGGTTCATGTTAACTAATGTAGTTAATGTTAACAAATTAAACCTTACTGTAAAGTTTTAGCAAGTAGAAAATGTCTGAAAACAACCGACATAAACACATTTGACCCAGTGAGCAAACCAAGGGTAACACTGACATGAAAGAACCTTAAAGATTAAATGAAATGAATGTGTAAACTAACATAAATAGATTAACGCTTTCAACCTTTGTATTGTTACAGTGTTGGTAGTATATTTAAATGAACAATGTGTAGTCTTTCTCCATGTTACCTTTACCTTGATATCCCTGTTTATTTGTCAGCAAAAGTCTGCTGGATGAAGATGAACACGTTAGTTGATCATCATAGATCTGAGTCATTTTCTCTTTCTCTCTTCAGTCTGAATAGATGCAGTATTACAGAGAAACAGAGTCTCATCCTGACTTCAGCTCTGAAATCAAACCCGTCACACCTGAGAGAGCTGGACCTGAGCTGGAATACACTAGGAGACTCTGGAGTGAAAAACCTCAGTGATCTACTGATGAACCCACAACTCAAGCTGGAGAAACTACAGTTAGTATCATTATACTGTACAGCAATTACAGTAAGCTACTTGCTTTTCTTTCTGTCAGAGTCAGTACGAGTGTGGCACGGACAAATCATACACTATAATAAAATAATGTCTGAAACCACCACTCACTGTTAACTATGCACAATATTTGAAGCAGAATATGTTGCTGCTCACGTAATTCGTGCTGCAAGCGACCCCATTAATGTGAGCCACGTATATGACAGATTATTTTAGCATGATACAGGGGAGAGCGGGGCACAAAGTAACGCTTTTTGACTTTCTCAGTTTGTGTAAATCTACTTATGGTTCAGAGTATTTATTTTTTCCCACATTAATTTTCCACATGTCTAGTACAATTATGTGTTTTTGTTTTATTAATACAGTATATACTTTTTTCTTGATATACCCCGAAAGAATGGAAGTGAAATGTGACAACATGCCCCATAGGTGGAGTACATTGTAACATGTGTGGGGCACATTGTAACATGACCATATGACAGCATAAAACGTTATCTGATCTAATTAAAAAAATATACAAAACAAACTAAAAATTTTCTAAATAAAATACAATTAAAAAACTTTTTCATATAAAATAATGGCACTTTTTAATAATTAAATATAAACTAATTTTTGAGTTTGGACTACGAACACATGAAAACACAGCTATACAACATAGTTCAAAACAAATAAATAATTAGTCATTTCTGAACATTGACTCTCAGTCTTTATTCACCTTTTTCTCACGTTTTCTCAATAAAATTAATAAAAGTATAGAATATAATAGCATATTTCTAATAGGGGCACATTGTAACGCAGTGTTACAACATGCCCCCGCCTGCACAACTGGGATTTAAACCCTGCTAGTGTCTTCTGCTAGTTAGCGAAGCATTAAATAACTATCTCAACTGTTAAATAACATCTTGGAGATTAAAATAATATCAGATTTGTCTTATTTTAAATAAACACAAAAAATAGAGATGAAAAATTTACTTAAGTAAGAAATTTACCTTTGCCATGGTTTAATAAATGTATATGGATATCTTCAAAAAAAAAAAAAAAATTTGGCGGATTTTGTTTGTGTTGATGTGTTGATATGGCAACTAGTAAATACACAAAGTTTCGTCATCCAAGCATGTGCGGAAGTATTTAAAACAAGCGCGTTACAACTAGCCCCGCATTAGGTTGTGCCCCGCGCTCCCCTAGGCTATTTCCCATTGATAAATACAGTGCAAATAGTCCCGTCTCTTTGGATAAAAGGGAAGTGGAAATAAAAATCAATAATAGGCTGAATGGTACCATGATATGTCCGTAACATGTCCGTAGATGACCTACCCATAACTGTTACATTAGAGTTAGCTATAACACAGTTACAGTATAAAAATTATGTCTAAAGTACCCATAAAACATGAAAACCCAACAACCCAATGGGAATATATCCTTGTTGTGTAAAACATCTGTTCATAATCTGTGATTACACAATTCCAATACGAATAGCCAGTGGCGGAGCCAGGATTTTTTCATAGGGGTGGCCAGGCAAGGGGCAGCAACCAGTCTGGGGTGGCACAGAAATCTTAATTATTTTATCATAATTGGACTGTTTTAGTGCATACACAACTGAATATAGTTCATTTGTACCTCATTGTAATTGAGATAGTAGTGAATTAGGAATCATGGAATACTGAGTGATTTAAAAAAAAAAAAAATTATTATTACCCACCACCTCATATTAAAATTAATTAAATAGTAATAAAAGGGCACACAATATAGGCTAGCTAAAGTTCAACTTGCTCAGTTAGCTTGGTTCTGGTTCTCAAAATCTCCAATAGCTTGTTCTATTGCAGATAACAGATAACTACAGATAACTACTGAAGTCCAAAGATTATTCAACCTTCAATGCGTTTTATATAATCATTTGTCATAAGTATAATCATTAAATAAGTTTGTCAAAACAAATTTTTAACTTTCTATATTAGGCTAGTTGTCAAAATAAATAATTGCAACAGTTCTATCATACCTAAATTCAGGGACGTGCACAGACATTTTGAGGGGCAGGGGCTCAAGTGAAATAAAGGGCACTTCTCATAATTACGTTTTTTTTTCTTCTTTTTTTTAAACAAAAAAGTATATATATTAACGCAACTCTGACTTCCTTTAAAAAAAATTTATTTATCTAATTTTATCTTCCTCAAACTCACGCAATTGTTTCATTTTCAAAAGATGTCTTCAAAATAATCAGTTTACACAGAAACCATGGTCTCCTTAGTATTCACTAGGTTTATAGAGCAGCAAAGGAAACCATTCCACAATGTGCATGTTTTGAAAACATTTTCTATGCTACTAGTTTCAAGTATATATTTAGAATAACCTAAATAACTGCATCAAGCAGAGGGGCGTGTTTTCTTAATAATTTGTTTATTTTTGCACAAGGCACTACATCATTTTAATTATTTTGGTGTTATCAGAATACATAACACTTTAAAATCAACACAAATATTCACTCTAAACTGAAGAGGGCTGTTGCTGCTATTTTGTTAACTTTACTGAAAAAAAATCACTGCAAAAATGATTGACAAAATACAAAAATACAGCAACTTAATAAAATTATTAAAAAAAAAAAGGTCTTCTACTTCAAAATAAACTAACTAACTCCGCTGTGCTGAGTATAACAGACCGTTGCCATGAAAAACAGAGCGTTGCTATGGACTCACAGGATTCTAACCGTAGAGACGGAGCGTACTATTTTCTTTAGCGGAAGCAATACAATCTGGTTTAAATCAATAAACTCCCTTTTAAATCATTATTTTGTGCGCTTCAGAACTCCTGACCTGATATTTAGATATACTATTCTTCAATAAATATATTTGTTTGACAGGGAAGCTGTGTGCAAACAGGAATATATATTATATAAAAATTAAATTAAAAAAAGCACCCCTTTCTCTCCAGGAATAAAAAGGGCAGGTGCTCAAGCCCCCTTTGATGTCTATGCGTGCACGTGCCTGCCTAAATTAAAAAGGAAAACGTCTCGGTTACGTATGTAACCCTCGTTCCCTGAGTACAGGGAACGGAGACGTGTCGTCGGGGGAGTTCCCTGACAAATTGGGATCACGCTAGGGAGACCAATTGCCTACGAGTGAATTAAAACGAGCCAATGAAATTGGCATGCAGGATTTGCATTCCGCAGCCCGCCTACCAGCGCAGGTATAAAAAGGCGGAAGCAACGCATGCACAGTGCTTTTCGCTGAGGAGCCGAACAGTGTCCGATCCTCCGCAAAGGTACAGCAACATGGCGACGGGACGACACGTCTCCGTTCCCTGTACTCAGGGAACGAGGGTTACATACGTAACCGAGACGTTCCCTTTCGTTCTGGGAACTCCAATGTGTCGTCGGGGGAGTTCCCTGACGAATTGGGATCCCTAGTAAAACGCCATGGTGCTGGCCCCTTCCAGCACCCAGCTAAGCTACCCTGCAGCAGTTTCTTGAATAAGTTGCGGGAGCTAGCTAGGGAATCACACTGCTGTTCCGCAAGACCCGCACAGTGGATTTTGGATAACACTGGGAAGCGTGCCCTAACCCCCAGGGGGGTGGGGGAACGCTGCGGAAGCCCAGCCTGCTTGAGGAAGGCCTGGAATACACATATGTACTAGCCCAGTGGGGTAGTGAAACATATGGCAGTCCCTGAGGTAGTCCCAATCCGAGGGAAGTGGGAGCGTACTCAACAGGGACGACAGAACGAGTCTGTCAAGGGGAAGTCACGGCTGAACTGCACGTGGCATCATGGGTCACCGTAGAGACCACTGAAAAACACCCAGTCTACTAGCAACTCTTACTAGAGTAGCAGACCTGGCGCCGGGCGGTCCGCCACGCCTGGCACCGGAGGGGTGATGGAGGAACTCACGAGGCTCACCGACGTAGGGCGCCAACGGAGCAAAAGTCGCACGTATCCGGCCGAGGCACGGAATGGCGTAGCAAGCCGACGCAACCTATTCCCTCGCACCACTGGTCGTAGCGAGTACTCGGGAGGAAACAGGTTCCACACGTAGGCTATAGAACCTAGCGAACGTGTTCGGTGTCGCCCAGCCCGCAGCTCTACAGATGTCTGTCAGCGAGGCGCCTTGAGCCAAAGCCCAGGAAGCGGCAACACCTCTAGTAGAGTGAGCCCGCAACCTGGGAGGACAAGGCTCACCCAGAGACTCATACACTCGGGTGATAACATCCACTAACCAGTGAGCTAACCTCTGCTTGGAGACAGCCTTCCCCTTCTGCTGGCCTCCGAAACAGACAAAGAGCTGATCTGAGGTTCTGAAACTTTGCGTTCTGTCAATATAAACCCGCAGTGCGCGGACGGGACAGAGAAAAGCTATGGCTGGGTCTGCCTCCTCCTAGGGCAGCGCTTGCAGGTTCACTACCTGGTTCACGAAGGGAGTGGTAGGAACCTTGGGCACATATCCGAGCCGGGGTTTCAATACAACATGAGAAAGGCCCGGCCCGAACTCCAGGCACGATTCGTCGACCGAAAATGCTTGCAGATCCCCGACCCTCTTGAAAGAGGCCAATGCTAACAGGAGCGCTGTCTTAATGGACAGGATATTAAGCTCTACTGTCAGCAAAGGCTCAAAGGGAGGACTTTGAAGAGCTCTAAGAACCAGAGCTAGGTCCCAAGAGGGTACAGAGTGCAACACACGAGGTGGATTTAACCTCCTAGCACCCTTAAGGAATCTGATGATCAGGTCGTGCTTCCCCAAGGACTTACCTTCTACTGCATCGTGATGTGCTGCTATTGCAGCGACATACACTTTGAGGGTGGAGGGAGACAGCCTTCGCTCCAACCCATCTTGCAGGAAAGAAAGCACGGCTCTGATCGGGCAAGTTCGGGGGTCCTCCTGACGGGAGGAACACCAATCGACGACAGGTTCCACTTCAACGCATAGAGGCGCCTCGTAGAGGGGGCTCTAGTGGAAGTGATGGTATCTACCACTGCCTGTGGCAGGCCATCTAGAACCTCCGCGTCCCGTCCAGGGACCAGACATGGAGTTTCCAGAGGTCTGGACGCGGGTGCCATGGAGTGCCCCGTCTCTGAGAAAGAAGGTCCTTCCTCAGAGGAATCAGCCAAGGAGGGGCTGTCGCGAGGAGCATGAGTTCCGTGAACCAAGTCCTGGTGGGCTAATATGGCGCCACTAACAGGACCTGCTCCTCGTCCTCCCTGACCTTGCACAGAGTCTGTGCAAGAAGGCTCACTGGGGAAAACGCATACTTGCGCAGGTCCCGGGGCCAGCTGTGGGCCAGGGCGTCCGTGCCGGGGGTCCCCTCGGTCAGGGACTAAAACCACTGGCAATGGGTCGTGTCCGGAGAAGCAAACAGGTCTACCTGTGCGACTCCGAAGACACTCCAAATCAGCTGGACCGACTGGGGATGGAGTCGCCATTCTCCTGGCAGGGGAGGCAACCGTGAGAGCTCGTCTGCCACACGGTTGAGCTCCCCTGAAAGATGAACGGCATGAAGCGACCTCAGATGCTTCTGACTCCATTGGAGGAGGTGGGAGGCGAGTCGCGACATACGACGGGAGCGTAGACCACCTTGATGGTTGATGTACGCAACGGTCGCAGTGCTGTCCGTTCGGACCAGTACTGCTTGTGTCTGAGAAACCCCTTGAGGCGACACAAAGCTAGACGTACTGCTTGCAACTCTAGGCAGTTGATGTGCCAATGCAGCTGGGGCCCCGTCCACAGACCCAAGACTGCATGCCCGTTGTACGTGGCCCCCCAACCCATGGCAGAGGCATCCGTGAACACCACAGCATGCCTGGAAACCTGGACTAGGGGCACTCCAGCCCGTAGAAACACAGGGTCCGACCATGGGAAGAAGGTTCGGCGGCAGCGCGGGGTAACTTTGACCCGGAGCATACCGTTCTGCCACGCCCACCTCGGGACTCGATCGTGAAGCCAGCGCTGAAGCGGTCCCATATGTAACAAGCCGAGCGGCGTTACTGCGGCTGCGGCTGCCATATGCCCCAGGAGCCTCTGAAATTGTTTCAGTGGAACCGCTGTCCTGCCTCGAAAGGACTTGAGGCAGGTGAGCACTGACTGGACGCGCTCCTCTGTGAGGCGCACAGTCTGGGCGACCGAGTCCAGTTCCATACTGAGATAAGAGATCCTCTGCACGGGGCAGAGTTTGCTCTTGTCCCAGTTGACCTGAAGCCCCAACCGACTGAGGTGCCGGAGTCCCTGTCCCTGTGATCGCACAACACATCTCGCGAGTGAGCTAGAATGAGCCAGTCGTCGAGATAGTTGAGAATGTGAACACCTTGTTCTCTCATGGGAACAATGGCACCTAAATCGTTCTCAAATTTCTTCAGTGAACTGCATGAACTGTTAACCCTTTCCTCTGCCTTATCCCCCTGTATCATATTACTTGGTGATTTCAATATACATGTTGATACTGTTTGTGCAGAATCACGCGAACTCTTGTCAGTATTTGAATGTTTCAATCTTGTACAACATGTCGATTTTGCTACACACTCAAAAGGTCACACACTGGATCTTGTCTGCACTTCTGGTCTACACAATGTTTCCGTGCTTGGTTCTCAAATTGGACTGTCTGATCATCTCCTCATTGAACTAAACTGTGAAACGCCTATTCCCCGCCTCAGGGTGAAATCCACTATAACCTATCGTAACGTCAATTCTGTTAATCCTCTACTGTTTTCTGAATCTGTACAATCTCATCTCTCTGATATTACTGAACACACTAGCTCTCACGATATTCTTACCAAGTATAATACCTGTATTTCCACTGCCCTTGATTTACATGCACCTCTTAAAAGTAGTGTCGTACCTTCTGCACACACGTCTCCCTGGTTTACCCCTGCACTTCGCAATCTAAAAACAGCTGGTCGTCGTCTTGAACGCCATTACAAGAAAACTGGTTTGACTGTTCACCTTACTGCTTACACTGACCATATCCAGTTGTACAAATCTGCTATAAACACTGCACGCTCTACTTACTACTCTACTATTATTAATAATGCATCTTCCCGACCCAAAGCACTTTTTTCTGTAGTCAATAAACTCACCAACTCTCCAGCACCTGTCATCGGTAACTCAGCAGACCTCTGTGAGTCTTTCCTGCATTTTTTCAAAAATAAAATTGATAACATTCATAATCATTTCACATCCATGATCTCTCCTGTCTCTCCACACGACTTTCCCACTGCTTTTACATCTGGTACTCTCACTGATTTTGCCCCACCAACTCCTGCTTATATCTCTGAGCTAATCATCAAAGCAAACGCATCTTCCTGTCATCTTGATCCTGCTCCTACTACTTTACTTAAAAAATGTGCACCTGTTATTTCACTGCCGATTTCACTTCTCTTCTCCCAACTACTAAGTTCTGGTGTTGTTCCTCTTGAATTAAAAACTGCTGCTGTCACTCCTGTCCTTAAGAAACCTGGCCTCGACCCCTCTGACATGGCCAGCTACAGACCAATCTCAAATCTACCATTTCTTTCAAAATTGCTTGAGAAAGTGGTCACTGCTCAGCTTCAAACACATCTGTCATCTAACAACCACTATGAATGTTTTCAATCCGGTTTCCGCACCCTCCACAGCACTGAGACAGCACTCCTTAGGGTTGTCAATGATCTCCTTATGGCCACTGACTCAGGCTCCACCAGTATTCTAATTCTTCTAGATATTTCCTCTGCATTTGACACAATCTCTCACAGTATTCTCATCTCACGGCTCTCTGCTCTTGGTATTTCTGGAACTGCCCTATCCTGGTTCACCTCCTACCTGTCTGATCGCCAGCATTACATCTCTATCCGCCAGGCTAAGTCCACTACTGCCTCTGTCCCACACGGTGTTCCCCAGGGTTCTGTTCTCGGGCCTCTTCTCTTCATCATCTACATGCTCCCACTAGGTAACATCATCCGTCTTCATGGCTTTAACTTCCATTGCTACGCAGACGACACTCAACTATACATCCATTCTCAACGCAATGCTCCTTTCCCCTCAAATTCCATATCAGCTTGTATTGATCATATAAATGCTTGGATGACCAGTAATTTTCTCAAACTCAACACTGATAAAACAGATCTACTTCTTATTGGTTCACCTCAAATTACATCCCGTTTCTGTGTTGACAATGTTAACATTGCTGGAGTTTTTGTTCAACCTTCCACCACTGTCAAAAACCTTGGTATAATCTTTGATTCCTCTCTTTCCTTCCTTCCACACATCTCCTCACTCAAGAAATCTGCCTTCTTTCACCTACGCAATATTGCTCGCTTACGTCCATTTCTGAATATCAAAGATGCTGAAACTCTGGTTCACGCTTTCATCACTTCACGGTTAGATTACTGCAACTCTCTCTTCTATGGCTTACCCAATTCATCTATAAATAAGATCCAATATATTCAGAACTCTGCAGCTAGGGTCCTCACTTACACAAAAAAATCTTCTCACATTACTCCGATTTTACACAGACTTCATTGGCTACCAGTACACTTCCGTATTCAATACAAGATACTCCTTATCACATTCAAAGCACTTCATGGTCTTGCACCCTCCTACATTTCTGATCTCATCCATACCTACTCCCCAGTTCGCACACTTAGATCCTCTGATACCGGTCTGTTGACGATCCGTAGACACAAACTATCATCTTTTGGTGGAAGGGCTTTTTGTGTTGCTGCCCCAACTCTCTGGAATTCTATCCCCCAACACATTCGCGACCTTTCATCATTGCATGATTTCAAAAACCAAATTAAAACATATCTTTTTGCTACTTGTTTTCCTGACCCCTGACTTTATGATCTGATTTCTATGTTTATGTACCACTATCTATTATGTTGTCCTTCTTTGTTTATTTGTATAGTTTCATGTCTTGTTTCTATGTCATGTATATTGTACTTTATTGTAAAGCGACCTTGAGGCTCCTGAAAGGCGCTATATAAAATAAACGCATTATTATTATTATTATTATTAGAAACAGTCTGTGTCGAGGAAGAATCGAGACGTGAAAGTACGCGTCCTTCAGGTCGCTCGCTGCAAACCAATCCTGGGGACGGATGCATTCGAAAATGCGCTTCTGCGTGAGCATTTTGAACGGGAGTTTGTGCAGGGCCCGATTCAAAACTTGCAGGTCCAGGATTGGCCGTAACCCACCGCCTTTCTTGGGTACAATGAAGTATGGGCTGTTAAACCTGGACCTCATCTCGGCAGGAGGGACCGGCTCGATCGCGTCCTTCGCCAGCAGGACACCGATCTCTTTCCGCAAGACAGGGGCACCCACTGACTGCACACGGGTGCAGTGGACGCCCTTGAACTTGGGAGGCCGGCATGCATAGCCGAACCGAATGGTGCGAATGAGCCATCGGGACGGACCCGGAAGCGCTAGCCAGGCTTCCAGATACCGTCCTAACAAACCCACCCGAACCACTGGCGTACCCGCGGAGGGGCAGCGAGGTGGAAGACAGGGACCCGGCTCTGGTGGCATTGTAGCGACCGAGAGCGGGGTCTGGGCATTTTAACTTGACACCAACCTGCTTCCACCTGTGGGCAGACGGCAGAGAAGGCCCGTGGGCATTCTGCTGCGGGCTGCCCGGTGGCGAGGGGAGGGGGAGAGACGAGGAACGAGGCCCTGACTCCTCGTGACCTGGTTTCTGCGCCTCCGGGCCCAGCTGCAGACAGGAGCGATGCAGCCGAGGCTGTGTCACTGCTATCCGCAAGCTGGAGAGAGGGGAACGAGAGTGGCGCTGATCGTGGGCGGCGCGCACTGCCATTCTGACCCTCTCGGACGGAGGAGACTGGTCTTACTGGTCTGCCAGACTCGACCGTGAGGGGAAACGAGGAGCGAGGCCCGGGGGCATCGAGTCCTGGTTCCCACCTCCTCACCCAGCGAGAGACGAGAGTGACAAGGCCGAAGCCCTCACTGTCATCTGAGCACTGGGGGCCCGTGAGTGACTCAGAGGAAGTGGACTGCTCAAATTTGGGTACCGCTGACTGGATGACCAGCGGCGGAACATAAATGAAATTCTCCACCCGGCCCTCCCCCGGGGGAAGGAGTGGTGATGACACGCACTCCCGAAGAGCAGACATCACATACTCCGGGTCGCTCCTCTCAGGGTCGTTTCCCTTACCCTTTGCGGGGGGAAACGAACTCCGAGCGGGCGGTTTTGAGGTGCTTCTGGACCACCAGTGTGGACATCGTCTGACCGAGGGCCAGCGCTGTGACTAAACACGGTCAGTCACTAAGCACAGCTCCACCCCGAATCAGAACTACCCACATGCACTGAATGTGCAGGGGTAGTGAGAGAGTAAAAACTTCCGCAGATTTAGGCATGTTTGGCTTGCCATATTGGCACCAAAATGCTTCCATACTGCCAAAAATTTTCACACGCATCTAGGCACTTTAGACCCAGGAAGTGTGGCTGTCAAGTCTGAATCTTCAGCATGAGAACACACCATTACAGTAGGAACTCAGCATCATTTTCAGAGTATAACAGCCCTCTCTCCGATGTAGCGATCGACATCTGTCCTCCCCTGGGGCCCCAAATGAAATGATTGGTCCCTCATGAGAAGGACCAAAATCCCATTCAAAGCCTCAACGGCACACGGCACGCTGAGCGGCTCAAGCCTTTACGAGAAAGGGGAGACGAACAACGTGCCGACGTGGTCATGCACTCATGAGAGAACATGAACCACCCATGAACGCAGTCTCAACACACTGATTAGGCATGTGAAACAGCGATCATGGCCGTCAACCAGGCATGCAAGACAGTGAACGTGGCCATCGCTGGCACACAGCACGCTGAGCGTTCAAGCCCTCAGGCAAGACGAACAACGTGCCGACGTGGTCATGCTCTCATGTAGAGAGCACAAACCACCCACAAACACAGTCTCAGCATGTTTGTGATGCGCTAGAGGAGTGAGTGGTTCGTGCTCACTGTAACCCTCAGATCACCAATGTTATTTGCCAAAGTAGCCCTCCACTGGAGCACCAGAAGAGAAATTAGATCGGAAAACAAGCAAAGGGACTCACCTCATAGAGGCACGCGAGTCTTGATCTTGACCACGCATCTTGAGCGCCGAATGACGCGCGCTGGGTTGCCGTGACAACCCCCGCTGTCAACCGGCGCTCGACGGCACACGGCACGCTGAGCGGCTCGAGCCTTTAAAAAGGGGAGACGAACAACGTGCCGACGTGGTCATGCACTCCTGAGAGAACATGAACTACCCACGAACGTAGTCTCACACACTGATTAGGCATGTGAAACAATGAACGTGGCCGTCATATGAGGACAGGAAACGATCGCATCCAGAAACACACGAGTGAAACGTCATCCTGAAAAGGACGCGATCTTCACTCGTGTTGCTCTTTCAGGAAGAAAGTACTCTCTTTATTGTGCTGAAGCACACAGGGACCCAACGCGGCAACACAGCGGGGAAACTGCAAGCCCGCTGTGCGCACTCAACCGTTTACCAGCTGTTAAAACAGCTTTTGAATGAACAGTGTGTAGACGCAGCCGGCAGACAGGAAATCGCGCGGTCGCTGAAACGCTGTCACGCCAACACAGAGAGATCCCTTCCCGAAACAGCAGACTCGTAGAGCGTAAGATAGATACAATCTTAAAGCTCATTCACTCAGAGAGGACACAATCGGTCGGCTCCGAAGCAAAAAGCACTGTGCATGCGTTGCTTCCGCCTTTTTATATCCGCGCTGGTAGGCGGGCTGCGGAATGCAAATCCTGCATGCCAATTTCATTGGCTCGTTTTAATTCACTCGTAGGCAATTGGTCTCCCTAGCGTGATCCCAATTCATCAGGGAACTCCCCCGACGACACGTTGGAGTTCCCAGGACGAAAGGGAACAAAAGTTTTCTTTTGAATCCCCATGTGCAAGAATGTGAACAAGGCGGAAGTCAACAGCACATAATGTAAAATGTTATATTTTTCATAATGTAATGTTGCCAGAATGTAAAATTAGTTATTTTATGGATTTAAAAATTATCCATTTGTGTTTGTCCTTTACAAATTAACGCAAAATGAATGCCTATCTTCTAGTACAAATGCACAGTGCTCACATTTATTTAGACATTAAAACATTACATCAGTTTGTGCCTTATATTGTGATCTCACATAGCAGAATATTTTAATCCAGACACATGTGACGCATATATAACAAATACATGCATGCAGTTTTGACAGCTTTAATCGCCTTTTTGATTCTTACATGAGTTAATTGACGACAACTACGGCTAGAGCGCGCCGCATTTGCACGTGATGAGCGTACCGCAAGCACAGTTCAACGGCTGTCAGACGTATGGCAGAAAAGTTAGTTAGTTTTACTGACATTTGGCCTGACAACATCTCATCTTAACGAAGATAGCCAACTGAATAAGGACAACGCCCTTTTCTCAGCATCTGACAGAAGTGTCACAAGCTTTCACACACATTTTCTAAAATAAAAGTAGCATCAGAAAAAAAGAGAATTACGTTTGTTGTTGACTGCACACTATTCGACTTACTCGAAACGGTCTTGCAACTCACCAGCTGAGAAAGATTGACTCTATATTTACTATGTGCATATATATCACTGTCTGATGTTCTGCTGAAGCTCTTTCGGCACTTGCACATTTCCGCACTCGTTTGACTTGCGCCTGGCGCTGAGGTGAAGTGTGCGTCTGAAAGTCTCACGTTTTTTGTGGTCTTAAAGAGACGGTTCAGCGTTTTAAAAAACGCAATTTTTGTCAATAAAAAAAAAAAGACAGAAACAGCAGTGAGAGGGGTGGCCAAAGGGGTGGCCAAGCTTAGACCAAGGGTGGCCGTGGCCACCCCCTAGCTCCGCCACTGCGAATAGCACCGGGAGGCGTCTGGAATAACTCTGCAATGATCAATCCACATTTTTAAGCCAGCTAATGTTAGGCTCATATTCAGAATATCCTTCTCGTACAACGCCAACGCCCGCACAAAGGCTTCCTTTGTGAAATAGCAGACCACCTTTTTTAAATAACAGTTTAAAAAAGATGGTCTGTGATAGATAGATAGATAGATAGATAGATAGATAGATAGATAGATAGATAGATAGATAGATAGATAGATAGATAGATAGATAGATAGATAATGTGGAGAAAATATTGTTCTGGACAGTATGGCAAAATATTCTGGACAGTATGGCAAGACATTGCATAAAGCAGGATAACTTGTAGGCTATAGCCTACTTGAAAGGAAAACAAATTTGCCGAGTAAAAACAGAGTTTGTGTTGCTGAATCATATTTTTTTTCTAGTACATCTTAAATATAGAGCTCATGACATATAAAAGTTCCAGATGGACAAATTTAAATGCAAAAACCAGTGGAATAACAATATCTTAAAAGAAACGTAAAGCTTTAAGTGTAAATCTTGTTCTCATACACAGATATGGCCTATTTATGAATGAAATCCGTGCATTTATTTGTCATTTGAACTGATGCAAACAGGGAAAGAGAGAAGAAAACTTATCCTGTTGCCCCCTCTAGTTGACAGCATTAAGTATTACGGCCTTCATTGCTCAGATGACGCAAGTTAATGGATTTTTTGGGGAAAGTCAGTCTGACCAGTTACCAGTTAGAAAAGATATAAGCGAGTCAGACCAGTCTGAAGGTCTGAGCTGAGTTTGGTGATGCATTTGTTCTAGGCGGAGTCAATTTCTCATAATAATATTACATAATAATAATAATGTTTAAAAATATGCTGGCTTTTTAAAGCCAACCTAATAAAGAAAACTCAGACAAACATCGACCAATTCAGTATGTAATAAAATTGTATTAGTTTTATAATAAAACTATAACATTTTAAAGGTATCCCGTGCTCTTCAAACAATGTGATTTTAATTAATCCCAAACCTGGTAATTTTGTCAGTATTAATGTAGCATACGTTCACTTCTCTCTTTTCTGTCTCCTTCTTTTCATGTGAAATGAGTAGGCTACAAATGCATACATTCATAAATATAATCTTTATTTCTATTCAATTTTTTAAATTATTTATACGCCACACTGCCTTTGATGTAAATGGTAAATGTTACGGACATAGGACCATCATGGTACCGTTCAGCCAATCATTGATATTTATTTCCACTTCCCTTATATCCAAAGAGACGGGACTAGCCTATGTGCACTATATTTATTAATGGGAAATAGCCTATATCATGCTAAAATAATCTGTCATATACTGTGGCTCACATTAATGGGGTCGCTTCCAGCACGAATTACGTGAGGTGAGCAGCAACATATTCTGCTTTAAATATTGTGCATAGTTAACAGTGAGTGGTGGTTTCAGACATTATTTTATTATAGTGTATGATTTGTCCGTGCCACACTCGTACTGACTGACAGAAAGAAAAGCAAGTAGCTTACTGAAGGCGGAGCGGTTTGACCAATCAGATAAAAGGGGCGTTTCAGCGCCGCCCACGTGCGCAAATGAAATATCGAACCCATAAACCGATTTGTAAACCACAAACGAAAAATGAAAAATAGAGCCAAAATCTCATTTTTCGTTTTTTAAACTAAAGTAAAAAACGAATAAACGAGCTGGTTTTCATTTCTCGTTATTCCATTCCAAACAGGAAATGAAATGACCAAAAAGTACACGGACCCTTATGTTTCATTGTTTATAGCAGTGCACTTTCTGGGTTTCCCCTATTGCTCACAGGGGGTTAAAGTGGGATGTGAGTGTGCCGTACGGACTCTTATTCTGGCTGTACTGAAGACGAAGCGGTTTGACCAATCAGATGAAAGGGCCGTTTCAGCGCCGCCCACATGTGCAAACGAAATATCAAAGCCATAAACCGATTTGAACGAAAAATTAGAAATCGAGCTGAAATCTCATTTTCCGTTTATTAAACTAAACGAAACACCGGATAAACGATCCGTCTTTTCATTTCTCGTTATTCCATTCCAAACAGGAAATGAAATGATCAGATGATACACGGACCGTGTCGTGTGTTCATTCGTTTTTTTTATTTAATATTGAAAGTAGAAAAACGAGAAAACACTTCCTTTTTCGTCTTTTTATTTTTTCAAACAAATTAAAAACAAGTATTCAGCTTGATTTTTCACCTTTCGTTCTCAGGTAGAAACATTTATAAACAGCTTGAATATTTGATTTCTGCACGTATAGGCGGGAATGAAACGCTCCTTTCCTCTGATTTGTCAGCCGAAGATCAAACTGTCCCGTCATCAGTTCTTCCTCAGCTCCGCTCAGCAGAATAAAAGTCCTCCGCTGCTGCAGTTGTACGGATTCTGAACGCGTTTATTGCAACTACTACATTTCATCTTTTTCTCATCAAACACCCAGACTAATGGCTCGACACGACCCGCACCGGGGAAGAGCCTCGACAGGGCTTTCTTATGAGGCTTTCAGTTCTCAAGTGCCAGGGGGTCCGTGAAATAATTTACTATAACCTACTGTATTTTCCGGACTGTAAACTAAAGTCACGTTTTTATCATGAAACACGTTGTGATTCATTCCAGAGTGACCTAGGCCTTTACAATGCATTTAACTTAGTTCACATAATCTAAATGTTGACTTTCAAAAGTAGGCGTGCCAAGAAGACTATTCGCTGTATTTTGGTTTATATATATACAGTATATACTTTTTTTTATTATATTTACTTTTACTTTATTAAATTTTTAACATGAAATAAGAACAAAGTTCCCCTTCACATACAAAAAAAAAAAAAAAAAACATAAACACCAAGAATCAACAAAAATAAACGACAAACAACATAGTAACAATGAAGAAAAACAACAACCATTAACTAATAGCTGTGAGTGATGGTCCAAGAACTACTGCCCAGTCATTTGCAGCAAAAAACGTGGGACACTAAGTTTACTCAGGATTGTCTGGGAAGGTCAACTTCCCAACATATTCAAAAAAAGGGGATATATATATATATATATATATATACACTTTTTAACCACAAATGCCCGTCTTGTACCATCTCTGAGATGTGCCACGTATTACATCATCTCGTTGGAAAGGTCACGCGTCACGTCATCAAAAAATGTGTTTTGGGGTTTCATGACCCTTTAACCCTCTGGGGTCTGAGCTGTTTTCTGGGCCCTGGAGGTGTTCTGACATGCTCTGACATTTGTGCTTATTTCTGTTACTTGTGACATTTTCATGGCTAAAGTCTAATTACACTGTATTCAGCACAAACTCTGCTACAATAATATATCAACAGCATGTGTGTAAAAGTTTGTAGTTTTGAGATAATGACATTTATGCGTGGTTTGTGAAAATACAAAAAAAAATTCTAACTGAAATAAGGTCATGAAACCCATACTGATTATTTCTTCACAAGACTTTTGAAAATTGTATGACAAGGCCTAGAATATTTGCTCTAAAACTATGTGAAAATCACCCTGACTGCTCATTCAGAGAAGACAATATATTGATTTAAAATTTTTACGACGTGTTTTGTGTGAAAAAGCAATATGCGAAGGGGCGGACCATCTCATTAATATGTAAGGCTTTTTACACCTGAGAAAGACAAAGACACTCCCTAATGGCCCTATTAGGAGCTTATCAGGGCCCATCATTCTGACCAACCTTGCACAAAGAATGAGGAGATTAAAAAAAGAATGGCTTTTAAAATTGTTTGGATTTATTTACAACATAATCCAAAGATACACAACAAAAAAAAAAAAAAACACTTATTGATAACAATGATCCAAAGAAAGAGACCTTTGTGCCATTGTACATACCTTTCATTTCCAAGGTGTTTGATTTTCACTTTACCATGTTCATGTACAGAGACATGTACTGTGAATTTTGAAGTCAGCAGGACTCAGTGGCATCTGGGCCCTGAAAAAAAAAAAAAAAAAAAAAAAAGTGAACATACTGATATCAAGAGAAAGGCCTGCACGATTTTGGGAATACATTTGAGATTTTTCTGGTTAAAATTGCTTTTTAAAATTCACAGAATACACACACACACTCACACAAATGTTTCCAACAATATATTATATAATGAACACAGGTTTGTTGTGCCTTGTAGGTATAGGCTATGCGCAGTGCTGCATAAAATAATAACAATATAGCAGCCTATATACATTTTCAAAAAGATTTCAGTAACAACTAAGCTAGAGAAAAATATATTGATTATCATGTTACTTCAAATGTTTCCATTCGTTATGATGATATGAAATGAGATAATAGTAAAACATGAAGCCGTTTGGAGCGTTTTGCTTTTCCAAAATATGATGCATTCAAACGCGATCGCGATAAAAAATATGATACATTCAAACGCGATCGCGCTCAAATATAAAACATTATGGTTAGGCCTACCATATACATATCTACGTTTGAGCAGATATCCACAAACACAGTAACAGTAAACACGGGTCTAAATATTATAATATTCACCATATCTAGCAACAGTTCAACTGCAATGTGAAATTTATGCAACAATAACAAACTAATATGTAAGAATTTCTTACCTTATCTTTCTTGTCTTGAAATCGCATTCTTCTTCTGGGGTAAAGCCAATGTAAACTCACGTCTTTCAAACTCGACGAAAAGCAGAGACTGATGAAGTGTTTTGTTTTTGAGGTAACGAGCGCGTTCGCGTTCCATGTGGAGATTTGCCTGTGAATATCTTTTGCGCGAGTAGGCGTGGCCAAATTAACTGTAATGAGCAAGCGTTTGAGAAGCTGGACATCTTGTTGGTTTTATACAAATTACTTAAACAGAAAATATTTGTTTTCAGTTTGAATCCGATCATTTAAAAGTACACACTTAAATGTTTATAAAGGTATATGGCTCATAAATGTGTGACAAGTATTCGCTGAGTTTTGTTTCAGTTTATAGACGTGCTCAAGAAAAAAAAGTTCACCGCGACGGAGAGGCAGAACGCACACCCTGTTTATTTTCTTTATTTTACAAAAGCACAATGTTTTGATTTGATTGTAAGTGGACACATACAAAAGTAGAAATATCACAGATTCTTTTTTTATATTTATTTTTTCTGTATGACCATAAATGACGGAGTAATTTAAGTTTAAAGTGCTACAATGTAAAAAAAGTCCAGCAAAACGCGGGGGCGCGTTTGCCGACCTCAGAGGGTTAAAAATGAAATGAAATGAATGTGTAAACAAATACATCAACAATTTCACCTTTGTTTTGTTACAGTGTTGGTAGTATATTTAAATGAACAATGTGTAGTCTTTCTCCATGTTACCTTTACCTTGATATCCCTGTTTATTTGTCAGCAAAAGTCTGCTGGATGAAGATGAACACGTTAGTTGATCATCATAGATCTGAGTCATTTTCTCTTTCTGTCTTCAGTCTGAATGAATGCAGTATTACAGAGAAACAGAGTCTCATCCTGACTTCAGCTCTGAAATCAAACCCGTCACACCTGAGAGAGCTGGACCTGAGCTGGAATAAACTAGGAGACTCAGGAGTGAAGCACTTATGTGCCGTACTGAAGGATTCACACTGTAAACTGGAGAGACTGAGGTCAGTCACATTCACATACAAGAATCAAAATGCTTAAAATCACTTCAACAGTTTAAACTAAAACACTTTAACACTGTATTTGTGCAAACTTAGTATTTTGTGATCTGGTGAAATAAAGATGAAGATCTCTCTTCCTCTCTCTGTTTTATTTGCTTATGAAGATGATGTGATTTTACAGAATAAAGAGTTTTCTTTTCTTCTGTCTTATTTTCTTCTCTCTCTCTGCTAATGTAGTTTAAGAGGCTGTGATATGACAGATGAAGGTTGTTCTGATGTGACTTCAGCTCTGAAATCAAACCCGTCACACCTGAGAGAGCTGGACCTGAGCGAGAATAATCTAGGAGACTCTGGAGTGAAAAACCTCAGTGATCTACTGATGAACCCACAACTCAAGCTGGAGAAACTACAGTTAGTATCATACTGTACAGTAATTACAGTGTGACTGAAGTTTATTTATTTGAAGACAGCAGTATGGGATCAAATTCCCGCCAAATATATAGCGGTCACGTATCAAAAAATAATAAGCGTGAATAAAAAATTTAAAAACACATGTAAAAATATATTGCACAAACTGAAAAAAAGAATGCAAAATGATCAGAATAGCAAACAACGTGGTCACGGATCAAAATATAATAAGCGTGAATCAAGAAATAACAAGCATGAATAAAAACTTTAAACACCTGAAAAGTTATTTTGCACAAAACTTAAACTTATGGTCATGCTTTCTTAAAAAGTATGTTTTCCTTGGTTTTATTACTGTGTACTTTGTGCTTTCTTGCATTTTCTGCTCATATTTTACTCTTTTGTACACTTGTGCTGTTTTTCTCTTTGCTCGTCTTTCTATGTTCTGCGCTTGCTTTCCCAAATGTTGCAGTTCGAGTTTAATGTAAATTAGGGCGGGCTTAAGCGTCACCATTGGTCCACTAGTTCTAGATTGACAGCTACTCCTCTAGCCAATCAATCGAAGAGGGGAGTTGACGTCACACCAATGCGACTCGTGGCTACTGATGCGTACTTGTTATACAGGGGAAGACGACCATCAACTCAGTTGGCAAACATTTTTCCGTGGCAGGACCCCTTTAAACTGCATGTGTGCCTGCAACTCAACCTGTTGCCGGTATATACGTATACCTGGCAATATGGTATCGTTAAATTCGTCATCCTAACGACGACCTGTTACAGTTATGCCTGTCTGATGATCCATCATTCACCTCTAATGCACTGGACCTGGCACCGCGAGCGTCGATCTTCTCCGAGCAGTAACTTGCCACCACCTACTGGCCGTTTTACTTTCATATTTAATCAATAATGGGTAATGTCGGTCCTGGGTGCAGAGTTTAGCTCCTCCAACCCTAATCAAACACACCTGAACCAGCTAATCATCGTCTTTAGGATATTTAAGACAGGTGAGGTTTTTAATCGGAGTTGACGCTAAACTCTGCAGGACAGCGGCACTCTAGAAACAACGTTACCTATCGCTGATGGAGATGTTGCTGTATTCAAATTTTAAGCTATATTTAAAACATTAATCCTAAAGTAATATGCAATTATGTAGCTATGTAAGTAAACACAATAAGTTTGTAATAAATCACTGTATTAAATTCAACTGGTTCGTATATCTTCTCTGTAACACAATCATTTTCAATAATCTTGTCAAATTTGGCGTAGTTAATAAAAAAGGTAGGCAATGCGTAGCGGTGACAGGTCAAAGTCCTAAAGTCTTCAGACAATGGCCGTTTTTAACTTAGTTTTTGCAACGAATTGTAGCGTTTCATAACTGCAGGATGTTTTGCTTACAGCAGCCTTAGGATATTGACATCATGAGCCAAGTAATATTGTTTAACACCAATTACCAGTGTGCACATTAACATTCTCATGCATCTCAAAAAAGATGAATTTAATTATGTCCAGAGTTCAGATAGCTTTACTGCTTGAAAGTCTTTGTAAAGTTAAATTGAACTGCCGTCTTCCCCTGTATAAGTAAGTGTAGCACTCCTGAAAAGGAGTATAAGGATTAAAGAAAAATGAAATAAAAGAGAGCGCAGCAGTGCTTCTTTGTTGTTATATTTACTCAGAATGAAGTGCATCACGGGCGCGCACCACCCACTGAAGTGTGCGGTGACATAAGCACGCTGGTATGCCAAGCGAAAATATTAATTTAATAAATGCACAAAATAAAGCACAAATAAGAAATCGAACAGTATATAAAAGTATTAGAAAAATAACATTTTAGTATATTATAATGGAATTGAAGAAATTGTACAAACATAAACAGCTTGTACTCCTACATAAGCATCAGTCGCCATGAGTCGCATTGGTGTGACGTCAACTCCCCTCTTCGATTGATTGGCTAGAGGAGTAGCTGTCAATCTAGAACTAGTGGACCAATGGTGACGCTTAAGTCCGCCCTAATTTACATTAAACTCAAACTGCAACATTTGGGAAAGCAAGCGCAGAACATAGAAAGACAAGCGAAGAGAAAAACAGCACAAGTGTACAAAAGAGTAAAATATGAGCAGAAAATGCAAGAAAGCACAAAGTACACAGTAATAAAACCAAGGAAAACATACTTTTTAAGAAAGCATGACCATAAGTTTAAGTTTTGTGCAAAATAACTTTTAATGTGTTTAAAGTTTTTATTCATGCTTGTTATTTCTTGATTCACGCTTATTATATTTTGATCCGTGACCACGTTGTTTGCTATTCTGATCATTTTGCATTCTTTTTTTCAGTTTGTGCAATATATTTTTACATGTGTTTTTAAATTTTTGATTCACGCTTATTATTTTTTTATACGTGACCGCTATATATTTGGCGGGAATTTGATCCCATACAGCAGGGCTTATGTTTCATTGTTTATAGCAGTACACTTTCTGGGTTTCCCCTATTGCTCACAGGGGGTTAAAGTGGGATGTGAGTGTGCCGTACGGACTCTTATTCTGGCTGTACTGAAGACGAAGCGGTTTGACCAATCAGATGAAAGGGGCGTTTCAGCGCCACCCACATGTGCAAACGAAATATCAAAGCCATAACGAGACATGAAAATCAGCTCGTTTATTCGTTTTTAGTCTAAAGTTCCATTAAACATGAAAACCCAACAACCCAATGGGAATATACCCTTGTTGTATAAAACATCCAGAGGTGGACGATAACAAAGTACATTTACTTGAGTACTGTACTTAAGTACACTTTTTGAGTAGCTGTACTTTACTTGATTTTACTGTACTTGAAACTGATTTTCGTTTTCAAAGTTGGGTTTGGTCTTCTAAATGCGAATTTTGCCCTTGTTTTGGTGCACACTAGCTTATAGATAACAGTAAGGCTACTGTAACATATTCATACTAAAAGCCAACAAACTTTAAATATGGCACTATTTGAGGGAACAGCCATTTGGGTGTCCGAAACCATTGTGGACGTTATTGAGTGACTTATTCAATCTCACATTCAATCCCACTACTGGAACTGTGTTCTAGAAATAAATTTGATATTGTATTGGGGGTTGGAAGGCAGGCATAGATTCAGAGGCATAAGGTACTGTAGTATTACACACAACAGTGCAGCAATAATAAAACAATGCATTGACATTTACTTTTGATACTACTTTTAAAAACGAGTAGGCTACTTCTGTACTTTTACTTAAGTAAAAATCGGTCTTTACAAATTTTACTTGTAACGGTGTATTATTTGACCAGTAGTATCTGTACTTTCGCTCAAGTAAGGAAGTTGTGTACTTTGTCCACCTCTGAAAGCATCTGTTCATATTCTGTCATTACACAATTCCAATACGAACAGCACCGGGAGGCGTCTGAAAAAACTCTGCACTGATCAATCCGCATTTTTAAGCCAGGTAATTTAATTTTACAGTAGGCTCATATTCAAAATGTCCTACTCATATAACGCCAGCGACCACACAAATGGGCTTCCTTTGTGAAATATATAGCAGACCACCGTTTTAAATGACAGTTTAAAAAAGGTGGTCTGCTATTTTTCTCAAAGGAAGCTCAGTCAGTCAGACAGAGTGATAGATAGATAGATAGATAGATAGATAGATAGATAGATAGATAGATAGATAGATAGATAGATAGATAGATAGATAGATAGATAGATAGATAGATAGATAGAACTTGTAGGCTATAGCCTACTTGAAAGGAAAACAAATTTGCAGAGTAAAAACAGAGTTTGTGTTTTTGAATCATATTTTTTTCCGTAGTAGGCTACATCTTAAAATATAGAGCTCATGACAAATAAAAGTTCCAGATGGACAAACATTAAAAGCAAAAACCAGTGTGAATAACAATATCTTAAAATAAACTAGAGAGTGGATACACAGATATGGCCTATTTATGAATGAAATTAATGCATTTATTTGTCATTTAAAGGGGTCATGAACTGGATTGTTTTATTATTTTATAATGTTGCCTGGGGTGCCCTTATAATGTTAGTATGATTTTTACATCAAAAATTGTCATAATTTATAAATAAAAGCCATTTTTCCAAGCCTGATTTCAGCCTCAGATTTGAACGCTCTGTTTTAAGGGGCGTGTCTGCTGTGAGACTGCAGTGCAAACGCCCACTGCTGTGATTGGCTGACATGCTTGCATATGAAATAGCTAGTATTACATGAACTCTCTCGAAAACTTTTACTACGTTTTTACTATTACAGCTATCGAGATTAACAAATCGTGAAAAGTATCGTTTAAAGCATTATATTTAAATCTATTCCATCACATGAAAGGTTGCAGCATGATGAGCACTGAGCAGATGACAGACAGTCTGTTGATCGCGTGAATAAAGATCTTATCATTGCAACGCAATTTTTGCACTCTCACAAATGCTTACACCAAATCACAATGCATACACGATGTGAATACACAGTAAGAGCTTCGTTGTGTAGTGTAACAGTGTCATTATTTCATCACGAGTTTGGTAAGTGTCCAGATAAGCTCTCGCGGCTTGCGCTGTGCTGTTTGATTGACAGCCTGGGCGATTGGAAAGGGATCGTTCTTTGATCACTTTCTGTGTATAATTTAATAACAGTTTAAAAAAGATTATTTTCATAATACTACGAGAAATTATGTGAAGTTGATCGTTTAGTCACTGATGCATAAACAGTATTGAACAATTTTAAGAGAAATATCTGAACTTGAATAATTACACCGAAATCACTGATCGCAGATCAGGCATTAGAATACACATGGTTACTTACATGTTGCTGGCAGATCCGTGTCGGGAAATTGTGATTGACTGATTTAATAAAGTTTAACCATGCTGGAATCCGAAGGAAGCTTATGCAGACTGTCTTCTTCCACAAACAGGCACTGCACAATATTTAGTAAACAGCATGTTTATTGCTTGGAAGTAGCTCGATCCGGTTTAGCAATTATCATGTCCTATGTTATTTAGCATGTTTGGGCGAATCGGTGGGCGGGGCTAAACAGGCCGTGTTGAAGTAGGCGTTGATCTTCTTCTGTGGAGGCGGTGTTTTATCCTCTTTGACGTCATAGTTCCCCACTTTGAAAAACGAGTCGTTTGCTGAGCCTGATGTCTATAAAAGCTTTTATTGGACTAACAAGGTAGTTTTCAGTTCTGAAACTTACAGGATATTATTATAGTATGATGATCTCTTATATGTCAAAAGCTCAAGGAAATTTTGATTTCTCAGTTCATCACCCCTTTAAACTGATGCAAACAGGGAAAGAGAGTAGAAAAGACTTATTATCCTGTCGCCCCCTCTAGTGGACAGCATTGAGTATTACGGCCTTCATTGCTCTGATAACGCAAGTCAATAGATTTTTTGGGAAAGTAAGTCTAACCAGTTAGAAAAGATATAAGCGAGTCAGACCAGTCTGAAGGTCTGAGCTGAGTTTGGTGAAGCATTAAAGTTCTAGGCGGAGTCAATTTCTCATAATAATAATAATAATAATAATGTTCAAATATGCTGGCTTTCTTAAGTCAACATAATAAAGAAAACTCAGAGAAACATCGACCAATTCAGTATGTAATAAAATTGTATTAGTTTTATAATAAAACTATAACATTTTAAAGGCATGCCGTGCTCTTCAACCGACATGATTTAATTAATCCCAAACCTGGTAATTTTGTCAGTATTAATGTACGTTCACTGATTCTAGCTTCTCTCTTTTCTGTCTCTTTCTTTTAATGTGAACTGAGTAGGCTACACATGCTTACATTCATAAATATAAACTTTATTTCTATTCAATTTTCAAAATTATTTATAGCATACATATGTCACACACGCCTACCTGCCTTTTGATGTAAATAAAAGATGAGAGAGGTTTTTTATTTCCACTCCCCTTTTATCCAAAGAGACGGAACTTTTGCACTGTATTTATCAATGGGAAATACATCAGGCTAAAATAATCTGTCATATGTGGCTCACATTAATGGGGTCGCTTGCAAGTCACAGCAGCACGAATTACGTGACCAGCAACATATTTCTGCTTCCAATATTGTGCGTAGTTAACAGTGAGTGGTGGTTTCAGACATTATTTTATTAAAGTGCATTTGTCAGTGCCACACTTGTACTGACTCTTATTCTGCCTGACAGAAAGAAAAGCTCGTACTGAAGGCGGAGCGGTTTGACCAATCAGATGAAAGGGGCGTTTCAGCGCCGCCCACATGTGCAAATGAAATATCGAACTCATAAACCGATTTGTAAACCACAAACGAAAAATGAAAAAATGAGCCAAAATCTAATTTTTCGTTTTTTAAACTAAACTAAAACCGAATAAACGAGCTGATTTTCATTTATCGTTATTCCATTCCAAACAGGAAATCAAATGACCAAAAGATACACGGACCGTGTCGTGTGTTCATTCGTTTTATGATTTAATATTGAAAGTAGAAAAACGAGAAAACACTTCCTTTTTCGTCTTTTTATTTTTTCAAAAAAACTAAAAACAAGTATTCATCTTGATTTTTCACTTTTCCTTCTCAGGTAGAAACATTTATAAACAGCTTGAATACTTGATTTCTACACGTAGGTGGGAATGAAACGCTCCTTTCCTCTGATTTGTCAGCCGAAGATCAAACTGTCCCGTCATCAGTTCTTCCTCAGCTCCGCTCAGCAGAATAAAAGTCCTCCGCTGCTGCAGTTGTACGGATTCTGAACGCGTTTATTGCAACTACTACATTTCATCTTTTTCTCATCAAACACCCAGACTAATGGCTCGACACGACCCGCACCGGGGAAGAGCCTCGACAGGGCTTTCTTATGAGGCTTTCAGTTCTCAAGTGCCAGGGGGTCCGTGAAATAATTTACTATAACCTACTGTATTTTCCGGACTGTAAACTAAAGTCACGTTTTTATCATGAAACACGTTGTGATTTATTCCAGACTGACCTAGGCCTTTACAATGCATTTAACTTAGTTCACATAATCTAAATGTTGACTTTCAAAAGTAGGCGCGCCAAGAAGACTATTCGCTGTATTTTGGTTTATATATATACAGTATATACTTTTTTTTTTTCATCAATCTCTTTATTAAATTTTGAACATGAAATAAGAACTAACAAAGTTCCACTTCACATACAAAGAAGAAAAAAAAATACAAAAACATAAACACCAAGAATCAACAAAAATAAACGACAAACAACATAGTAACAATTAACAGGATTGTCCTTTACCTTGATATCCCTGTTTATTTGTCAGCAAAAGTCTGCTGGATGAAGATGAACACATTAGTTGATCATCATAGATCTGAGTCATTTTCTCTTTCTGTCTTCAGTCTGTGTGGATACAGTATTACAGAGAAACAGAGTCTCATCCTGACTTCAGCTCTGAAATCAAACCCGTCACACCTGAGAGAGCTGGACCTGAGCAGGAATACACTAGGAGACTCAGGAGTGAAGCGCTTATGTGCCGTACTGAAGGATTCACACTGTAAACTGGAGAGATTGAGGTCAGTCACATTCACATACAAGAATCAAAATGCTTAAAATCACTTCAACAGTTTAAACTAAAACACTTTAACACTGTATTTGTGCAAACTTAGTATTTTGTGATCTGGTGAAATAAAGATGAAGATCTCTCTTCCTCTCTCTGTTTTATTTGCTTATGAAGATGACAGACATGGGGACTTGTGACTTGGTGACTTGGACTCGAGTCGACTCGAGTCGCTGTTTTTATGACTTGTGACTTGACTTGACAAAAAATAAAATACTTGAGACTTGACTCGGACTTGGAAGATAAAGACTCGGGACTTGACTTGACTTGAGACACGATGACTTGAATGACTTAAGTGTTAATCAGGCTCCTTGCGGACATCCGCGTGCCTCACATTTTTTATGACTGCGCTGTCAAGTACGCGCGGTCACTAGGCTAAAACAGCGCAAGCCGATCTACTGCGCATGCGTTGAACGCGTTCACCGAGCGGACCTCAGCAGAAAGTATAAATACAAGTAGTCCGCATCAGAGCTGTGCGCAGCTATCGTGTACGCGTCCAAACTGGAGTATAACACATAGGCTTAAGCAGGCTGTCAAAAAAAAAAACGCGTCTCTGTGTGTATGTGTGTCTGTGTGTGTGTGTGTGTGAGAGAGAGAGAGAGAGAGAGAGAGAGTGAGAGTGAGGGAGTGTGTGTGTGTGTGTGTGTGTGTGTGTGTGAGAGAGAGAGAGAGAGAGAGAGAGAGAGTGTGTGTGTGTGTGTGTGAGAGAGAGAGAGAGAGAGAGAGAGAGAGTGTGTGTGTGTGAGAGAGAGCGAGAGTGAGTGTGTGTGTGTGTGTGTGTGAGAGAGAGAGAGGAGAAATGTAACAAAGTTTAATGTTGTACATAAACTGTGTTTGAGAGATAGAGAAGGAGGTGTTCAGAGAGGAGTCTGTTAGATGTTAAAGGGATAGTTCACTTTGAAATAAAATTTTGGTATGTTTTAGCTTACCTCAAGGGCATCCAAGATGTAGGTGTCTTTTTTTCCGCAGTAGTTTCAATTTTGATATATTTAGGTCAAACCGTTCTTGTCTGTCAGTCATATAATGCAGGTCGATGGTCACTGTCTCAAAACACAAGCACAGAGTCCAAATTAAAACAATTCCCCATCGTCCAAATTAAACAATTCCCCATCGTAAGTACACATTGATGGCCTAAGACACGAAACGAGCGGTTTGTGTGAGAAAACGAACAGTATTTATATCGTTGTTATCTCTTGAACACAGCACACGTCCAAATGATCTGACGGCGCGGGCGGGTATAGATATATAAATAGATGCCTTGGCTACTGCAGTTCATTGGAACGAAACCGTAGCCAAGGCGACATCTATGTATATATCTATACCCGCCCGCGCCGTCAGATCATTTGGACGTGTGCTGTGTTCAAGAGATAACAACGATATAAATACTGTTCGTTTTCTCACACAAACCGCTCGTTTCGTGTCTTAGGCCATCAATGTGTACTTATGATGGGGAATTGTTTCATTTGGACGATGGGGAATTGTTTTAATTTGGACTCTGTGCTTGTGTTTTGAGACAGTGACCATCGACCTGCATTATATGACTGACAGACAAGAACGGTTTGACCTAAAAATATCAAAATTGAAACTACTGCGGAAACAAAGACACCTACATCTTGGATGCCCTTGAGGTAAGCTAAAACATATCAAAAATTAATTTCAAAGTGAACTATCCCTTTAAGCTGTTATTTGTTTTATGGACTCAATGTTGAAAATTTAAAACATTTCAAACACTGTTGGCAGAAGTGAAAAATAAATAATTTTATGAAGTTACAATTTTGTTTGATCCCATGATGTATTTTACTGAACATGAGTATTTACAATGCAAATCCAAATTATTGTAATTTACTGACAGTTACTTATTTCTTGTCTTTTCACTTTATTAAGATCAGATTCTGCAGGTAAAATGATAATAATAAGGTGACTTGACTTGGACTTGACTTGACCTACTACACGACTTGACTTGACTTGACATAGCCTGTGACTTGACTTGACTTGACTTGCCCAAGAAAAAAATACTTGGACTTACTTGAGAATTAAAGGTTAAGACTTGAGACTTACTTGAGACTTGCACATGTGTGACTTGGTCCCATCTCTGGAAGATGATGTGACTTTACAGAATAAAGAGTTTTCTTTTCTTCTGTCTTATTTTCTTCTCTCTCTCTGCTAATGTAGTTTAAGCTGCTGTGATATGACAGACGAAGGTTGTTCTGATGTGACTTCAGCTCTGAAATCAAACCCGTCACACCTGAGAGAGCTGGACCTGAGCGGGAATAAACTAGGAGACTCTGGAGTGAAAAACCTCAGTGATCTACTGATGAACCCACAACTCAAGCTGGAGAAACTAGAGTTAGTATCATTATACTGTACAGCAATTACAGTGTGACTGAAGTTTATTTATTTGAAGACAGCAGGGCTTATGTTTCATTGTTTATAGCAGTGCACTTTCTGGGTTTCCCCTATTGCTCACAGGGGGTTAAAGTGGGATGTGAGTGTGCCGTACGGACTCTTATTCTGGCTGTACTGAAGACGAAGCGGTTTGACCAATCAGATGAAAGGGGCGTTTCAGCTCCGCCCACATGTGCAAACGCAATATCAAAGCCATAAACCGATTTGTAAACCACAAACGAAAAATTAGAAATCGAGCCAAAATCTCATTTTCCGTTTATTAAACTAAACGAAACACCGAATAAACGATCCGTCTTTTCATTTCTTGTTATTCCATTCCAAACAGGAAATGAAATGATCAGATGATACACGGACCGTGTCGTGTGTTCATTCGTTTTTTGATTTAATATTGAAAGTAGAAAACGAGAAAACACTTCCTTTTTCGTCTTTTTATTTTTTCAAAAAAAACTAAAAACAAGTATTCATCTTGATTTTTCACTTTTCGTTCTCAGGTAGAAACATTTATAAACAGCTTGAATATTTGATTTCTACACGTAGGCGGGAATGAAATGCTCCTTTCCTCTGATTTGTCAGCCGAAGATCAAACTGTCCCGTCATCAGTTCTTCCTCAGCTCCGCTCAGCAGAATAAAAGTCCTCCGCTGCTGCAGTTGAATGGATTCTGAACGCGTTTATTGCAACTACTACATTTCATCTTTTTCTCATCAAACACCCAGACTAATGGCTCGACACGACCCGCACCGGGGAAGAGCCTCGACAGGGCTTTCTTATGAGGCT